>NW_006408612.1:1585921-1638518 GCF_000296735.1 Chrysochloris asiatica
ACTTAATTGTACTTCTGAGAAATCTGTACCTGGACCAAGAGGCAGTTGTTCGAACAGAGCATGGGAACACTGAATGTTTTAAAATTGGGAAAGGTGTGCAACAGGGTTGTGTTCTTTCACCATATTTGTTCAATCTTCAAAGTAATAATCCTATAAATGAGAAAGAATGGAGGAAGGCAGGACAAGCATTTCTGTTATCAACCAACATATTATAGATGCCATACACCCATGAGAGCTCAGACTCCAAAGAGGCCTCCATACATTCAATTCTACATCTTACTCAGTATAGGATTACATCTCAGATGCTGATCTATAATAGGTTTTCTGAAGAGCTGGTTTGGATTTTGTTGTTGTTGTTAAGTGCCATCGAGTCAATTCCGACCCATAGCAACCCTGTATAGAGTTTCCAAAGAGCAGCTGGTGAGCTTGAACCGCTGACCATGCAGTACAAACAACTTTGCAGTCTGGCACATTAACCCACAGCACCACACCAGGACTCAAGTACTGTCAAGTAGGTTCCAACGCATAGTGACTCTGTATAGGGTTTCCAAGGAGTGAATGGTGAGCTTCAATTGCTGACCTTGTGGTTCAAACTTACCTTGTAGTCCAGCACATTAACCCACAGCACCACACCAGGATTCTGATTTGGAGTTTTGGAAGAGGTAAAAGACCTAAAAAAAATATGTTTCTAGAATATATTCCATTTGTGTTTCAAGAATCACCAAAATTTCAGATGCTAAACCTTAAATCTCAGGGGCTTGCACAATGGGCCATGCTTTTTGCCCTTAAAGAACATCAGTTTAACAGGGAAAGCAGAAATAATTTCTTACAAGACTTAACTGAAAATGGAATAAAGTTAATTACCGAATTTCTGTGTGGCATGTGGCTTCCACATTCATTCAGTCACTACTATATGCGGCAGTAAACTGGAGTTGGGAATTCTTAAGATCTTGTTCTGCTTCCTCTTCAACCTTTGCAATGTTGCTGATTTTCCCCTTATGAACAAAGCATTATGAATACTGCTTTATTGTAGTGTCAAGCCAAAAATCAGTATACCAAAGGCGAGAAGAGTTTAAATTTATTTATAATCACAGAGGTCCCAAACTTGAATCAACAGCAAGGTAATAAAGTTTTTTGTTTTTTGTTTTTAATCACATAAAGAGCTCTGGTAGCGTAGTGGTTACGAATTGGGCTGCGAACCTTAAGGTCAGCAGTTTGAAACTACCAGCCACTCCGCAGGAGAAAGATGAGGCTTTCTACTCCCATAAAGATTTATACCCTCGGAAACCCTGTACAGGGTCGCTATGGGTCGGAACCGACTCGATGGCACTTAACAACAACAACAACAAATCACATAATTAAATAGTATGTCCCTGAGTGATGTAAAAGGTAAACTTGTTTGACTATTAACTGGAAGATTGGAGGTTTGAGCCCACCAAGAGGTGCCTTGTAAGAAAGGCCTGGTGATTTGCTTCTAAAAAGTAGTCACTGAAAACCCTGTAGAGCACAGTTCTATTCTAATACACATAGGGTTACCATGTGTCAGGATCGACTCAACTTTACCACTGGTTTAGGTTTTTGGTTTGCTACATGCCCGGTGAAGGAGCTCTGGTAGCGTAGTGGTTACAAATTGGGCTGCTAACGTCAGGATCAGCAGTTCAAAACTACCAGCTGTTCCGCAGGAGAAAGATGAGGCTTTCTGTTTCCATAAAGATTTACAGCCTTGGAAACCCTGTACAGAGTCAAATTGAGTCAGAACTGACTCCACGACACATAACAATAACAACAATATGCCAGGTGTGGCGCTGTGTTAACAAGCACTGGACCGCAAGGTTGGTTTGAACTGCAAGGTCAACTGTTCAAATTCACCAGCCACTCCTCGGAAACCCTATAACCGGGTTGCTATGAGTTGGAACCGACTCAATAGCACTTAACAACAACATATGCCAGGTGTTGCTCTAATTGCTTTATACAGTTTTATTTAGTCTCCCCCAGAATCCATTTAACAGATAATAAAATTGAGGTAGACATGTTCCATAAGACTCCTGTCAATCTTGAGATGAAAGAAAGAAGAGGGAGGGCTGGTTGGTTGTTAGTTTGGGGAGACTTGGGAACTCCTGGGCCCATGGACACTGAACTAGCCACTGGGGACTAGAGCTGAGAGTGAAGCGTCCAGTTGATAATGAAGTGGGGGAAGGTGCACGAGAATGCCCAAACTTGCAGATAGTACACATTTGACCTAGCTTGGATGGCTTCATGATTAGAACTCAACTAGAGGAAGATAAAGAAATTTGATACAGGAAGCAAGTGTAAATTGCTACAATTTGATGAACTTGACCTTTACTTAGGGGAGTAGCAGTTCAAAATACTGAGAGGGAACTGTTGATGTTGGCCTTGATCTCTGACTGAGGGAATGTCTGTCGGGTTTCAACACTAAAGTTAGGGTCTTTCCCCACCTTTCCATGTTCAGTTTCAAAAAGAAGTCACTATGCACTGCCCACACATAATGAGCGGGGAGTTATGAGTCACTTCTCCCACATTTATTTGCTTATTCAATCATTTATTTATATTACTATGGACTTACGGATAATTGTTTTAGTCTTTGAGTTATAATTCAATACTGCTTAATTTTATTGTTCAAATGGCTTCAGCTTTGGCCACTGGGGTTCAAGTCCCTGTGATGTACTCCTATTAAAAAGATCTGTATTTGTGCCCATTCCAAAGAGATGTGACCTAATGAAATACAGAAATCATTGAACAATATCATTAATATCACATGTAAGTGAAATTTTGCTGAAGATAATTAAGAAACAATTATAGCAGTACATAGACAGGGAGGTGCCAGCACTTACAGCTGGATTCAGAAGAGGATGTGGAACAAAGGATATTATTGCTGACATCAGACAGTTCTTGGCTGAAAGCAGAGACTATAAGAACAATGTTTACTTGTGGTTTATTGAGTATGCAAAGGCTTTTGACTGTGTGTGGATCATGACAATCTACGGATAACATTGTAAAGAATGGATCTTCCAGAACACTTAATTGTGTTCATGATGACCAAAAGACAGTTGTTAGAACAGAACAAGGGAATACTGAATAGTTTAAAATTAGGAAATTGTGCACCAAGGTTATATCCTTTCACCATACTTATTCAGTCTATATGCTAAGCAAATAATCAGAGAAACTGGAATATATAAAGAAAAACATGGCATCAGGATTGGAGGGAACAGTTAATAACAACCTGCAGATGATACAACCTTGCTTGCTGAAAGTGAAGAGGACTTGTTGGATTTTGGGAAATGCCTTTTCTGCATCAGTCGATATGATCATGTGGTTCTTATCCTTTGTTTTATTTATGGGGTGGATTATGTTGATTGGTTTTCTAATATTGAACCATTCTTGCAAACCTGGTATGAATTCCACTTGGTCATGAGCTACTTGATACATTGTTGGATTCAATTGACTAGGATTTTGTTGAGAATTTTTGCATGTATTTTCATGAAGGATAATGGTCTATGGTTTTCTTTTTTAGTGATTTTTTAGTCTTTGCTTGGTTTGTGTAACAGGGTTATGCTTACTTCATAAATGGAATTCAGGAGTTTCCTATCCTTTTCTGTGTTCTGGAGTAGTTTGAGTAGAATTTGTGTCAGCTCGTCTCTAATGTCTGATAGAAATTACCAGTAAAGTTGCCTGGACCTGGACTTTTTTTATTGGGAGATTTTTATGAAGATAATTAAGAAACAATTGCTTCTTTTGTTGTTACTGTGCTGTTGTTGTTAAGTGCTTGACTTATAGTAACCCTCTGCATAACAAAGTGAAACAAGGCCTGGCTTGGGTATCAGGGTTACGCTCATTTCATGAACTGAATTCAGATGTTTCCCATCCTCTGTGTTTCTGAGGAACGGCTAGTTGGCTTGAACTGTCAACCCTGAGGTTAGCAGTCCAGTGCTTATTCAGTCTGTTAGTTTAGGTAGGTAGTGTGTTTCTAGAAATTCGCCATTTCTTCCAGATTTTTCAAAGTATTGTTCTTATTCTTTTTATTTCCGTTAGTTCTGTTGTGATAGTACCCATTTTATTTTTTATTCATGTTATTTGCATATTCTACTTCTTTTCCTGTAAGACTGGCCAGTGGTTTTTAGATTTTATTAATCCTTTCAAAGAACCAACTCCTTGTCTTTTTGACTCCTTCTATTCCATTTATTTCTGGTCTGATCTTTATTATTTCTTTTCTTCTGGTGGTTGTACGCTTACTTGGCTGCTCTTTTTCTTATTGTTGGAGATGTTGGGGTAAGGTGTTGATTTTGGTTCTTTCTTCTTTTTGGGTGTGTACATTTATTTCTATATTGTCTTTGAGCACTGCTTTTGCTATGTAATAATGATTTTGGTATGTTGTGCCTTCATTCTCGCTTGATTCAAGGAATTTTGTAATTTAATTTTTTATTTCTTCTCTTACCCATTTTGTTTGTTTGTTTTTTTAAGCAGGGTGCTATTCAATTTCCACACATTTTTTCCCTTGATCCTCCTATTTTTGATTTCTAATTTTATAGCATGTGACCTGAGAAGATGATTTTTAGGGTTTCAATCTTTTTTAATTTACTAAGGTTTGCTTTGTGGTCTAACGTATGGTCCATTTTGGATAACGTTCCATGTGTACTGGAAAATAATGTATATTGTGCTGTTGCTGGGTTGAGTGCTCTATATAAGTCTACAAGGTCAAGTTGATTGATTGTGTTTAGTTCTTTTGCATCTTTATTTCTTTCTAGTTGTTCTGTCCCTCATTGAAAGTGGCATATTAGCATCTCCAAGGATCTCTGGTAGCGTAGTGGTTACGAATTGGGCTGCGAACCACAAGGTCAGCAGTTCGAAACTACCAGCTGTTCCGTGGGAGAAAGATGAGACTTTCTGCTCCCATAAAGATTTACAGCCTCGGAAACCCTGTATGGGGTCGCTAAGAGTCAGAACCAACTCCACGGCACATAACAACAACAACAAAACTATTTTATTGAATTGTCCATTTCTTTCTTTAATTCTGTTAGAGTTTGATTTACGTATTTTGAGGCCTTTTCAAAGGGGAGCATAGGTATTTATTGTGATTATGTCTTCTTGTTCAATTAATCCTTTAATCATTATAAAGTGTCCTTCTTTGTCTCCTATGCTGGTTTTGGCCTTAAAGTCTATAACATCAGAAATTAATATTGCCACTTATGCTTGTTTTTTTGTTTTTTTGTTTAAGGCAGTTAGCTTGATATGTTAGTTCTATCCTTTGATTTCTAGTCTACTTCAGTCTTAGTATGTAAGGTGCTACTTATAGACAGCATGTTTTCTTATCCATTTTGCTACCTTCTGTCTCTTGACTGGTACATTTCATCCATTTATATTCAATGCCATGAGGAAGTTGTTGGAATAGAAACAAGGGAATATTGAATGATTTAAAATTAGGAAAGTTGTGCACCAGGGTTGTATTCACCATATTCACTCTGTATGCTAAGCAAATAATTCGAGAAGCTAGATTATATGAAGAAAAATGTTGTATCAGGATTGGAGGAAAACTCATTAACAACCAGAATATGCAGATGATACAATCTTACTTGCTGAAAGTAAAGAGGACTTAAAATACTGATGAAGTAGGGGTTGCACCTCATTGTAAGAAAACAAAAAATCCTTACCACTGGACCAATAAATAACATCATGATAAATGCAGAAACGATTGACTATTCATTAGGGGAAAAGGAAATAATAGGCTTTAGGGGGAATGTTTAACACTGGTTCGGAACTAGCACTAATTCCAGGAAACACAAAACATCACTGTGGTTCACCACTTAGGGGAGGGGAATATGACAGGTTATTAGTGAAGTCTTAGTTCAGGTCTGTCTCACAGTGAGTCCATGAGGTCTCTAAACCCTCCCTGCAGGTCTTTTGTAGTTCTAGATGCATAATTGGAATAGCCATACTGTGCAGTCAGATCCCTGAAATGGAGATTAAAGGCTATTATGGTAAAATAAAGCCAAGTGGAAGTCATTAGGACTGTCCCTATCTAGGAAAATAGTAAACCAAAAGTAATACCATGCCCCTGGAGTGATGGCATGATTTCTACCATGATCAAGGAAAGACTTGAGGATGCAGGGGTGGTAATTTCCAC
This sequence comes from Chrysochloris asiatica, assembly GCF_000296735.1. Classification (NCBI taxonomy): domain Eukaryota; kingdom Metazoa; phylum Chordata; class Mammalia; order Afrosoricida; family Chrysochloridae; genus Chrysochloris; species Chrysochloris asiatica. The sequence goes on from NW_006408612.1 coordinate 1,592,061, forward strand.
AACATCCTCATTCAGCTAAGTTTGCATAAGCTAGTTGGCTTATGCAAAAAACAGATGGATCTTAGATAATGACAGTGGATTATTATAAGCTTAACCAGGGGTGACTACAATTGCAGCTGCTGTTTCAGGTGTGGTTTCATTGTCTGAGCAAATTAATACATTTCCTGGTATTTAGCTATTGATCTGGCTAAAGTCCTTTTCCCCCCTCCATACCTGTTTCAAAAGACCACCAGAAGCAGTTTGCATTCTGCTGGTAAGGCCAGCAATACATCTCCACTGTCCTAGTTCAGAGACATCTCAACTCTCCAGTTTTATGCCATACTTTATTCCAGAGGGAGCGCGATTGCCTTTCTGTACCATAAGATGTCACCCTGAATCTTTACACTCATGACAATAAACTGACTGAACATAGTAAGAAGTAGCAATGACTGTAGATTTATTGATAAGACAGTAACATGCTGCTGTTGTTGTCAAGTGCTGTTGGGTCAGTTCTCACTCACAGTGACCCAGTACAGGGTTTTCAAGGAGCAGCTAATGAGCTTGAACCACCACTCTTTGGAATGGGCACAATACACATCTCTTCCAATCAGCTGGACAAGTAGCTGTCTTCCAAATATATTGGCATAGATGAGTGAGTGTCTCCAGTGCTACATCAGTTTGTTGAAAGATTTCAATTTATATTCCATCCATTCCTGGAGTCTTGTTCTTTGCCAATGCCTTCAGTGTACCCTGGACTTCTTCCTTCAGTATCATTGGCTCTTGATCATATGCTACCTCTTGAAACGGATGAATATAGACCATTTCTTTTTGGTACAGTGACTTTGTATATTCCTCCCATTTTCTTTTGATGCTTTCTGCATCATTCAGTATTTTGTCCACTAGAATCCTTCAGTATTGCAAATTGACACTTGAATTTGTTCTTCAGTTCCCTCAGCTTGAGAAATAATGAGCATGTTCTTCCCTTTTAGTTTTCTAACTCCAGTTCTTTGCACATTTCATTATAATATTTAACTTTGTCTTCTCAAGCTGACCTTTGAAACTGTCTGTTTAGCTCTTTTATCCCAAAGTGACTGTCACCTGGACTAGTGTAACCACCTGCTAAGCAGGCTCCCTATATCACTCTCGTTTCTGATGCTGTGCCCAACTATCTTTCTAAAGGGGCTTTCCCATCAGCTTACCATGGCCTCACGTGTTAACACCTGATTATTTCCACTTTTCACATGCGCTCCAGTCACAAAACCAACCCTGATGTCCTGTAGCAGTAATAGCTATAATGCTAACATGTATATTCAATAAAATCCAGCATCATTTCATTGGCATTACAACATGAATAGTGCCCTGCATCCTATTTGTTCTGCAGAGTCTGGGGGTATTTATTTGTCATTTTGTTTTACTTTAATTTTGTTTTTTCTTATTTCCGTATCCTTAAGACCCACTCTATCTATATGTCCAACTGTAGGACAAGCATCTAAAGTTCTATCAACTATTCCTAAAATATATCCTGATTCTGTTCACTTCTATCTCTCCTGCTACTTCCCTACTCCAAATCTTTTACCTGGACCAATGCAGCAGCTACCCATCTCCTTGTTTCCATTCTTGGCCCCCTGACAATACCTTCTCCCTCTAGAGTCATCATATCTTAAAAGACAACTTAGATCATGCCACACCCCTTCTTCACAGTTTCGCATGGCTTCCCATCACAACAAAATTAATTCCAGAATTCCTTACCATGGTCCACAAGGCCCAGCATGTCTAGGTCTCAGTCTACCTCTCAACTTCACCTCCCTCTTGGCTCACTAAAAAACAACATAGGCCTTCTGATAATTTTAGAATAAGGCAAAGTTGTTATTGCCTTACAGACTTTGCACTCAACTATCTCTCTGCCTGAACCACTTTTTCCTTTCATGGTAAAAATTTTTTTGTTGAAAATACCCACAGCAAAACATACACTCATTCTATAATTTTTACATATACATTTCAATGACATTACTTACAGTCTTTAGGTTATGCCAGCTTTCTTACTATCTCCACCCATACTTTCATCACCATTAATTCAGTTAAAACCCACCCACTGTTATCGAGTTGATTCCAATTCATAGCAACAACAACTCCCTAAATTTCTCATCAAGAAACCCTGCTGGTGCAATGGTTAAATGCTTGGCTGTTTGGTTAAAAGACTGGTAATTCAAACCCACCAGTAGCTCCTCAGGAAAAAGACCAAGCAATCTGCTCCCATAAGGATTTTAGCCTAAAAAAAATTCTGCAGGGCAACTCTACTCTGCCTTATGTTGTTGCTGTTGTTGTTAAGTGCCATCAAGTCGATTCTGACTCATAGTGACCCTGTATAGGGTTTCCAAGTAGCAGTTGGTGGATTTGAACCATCAACCATGAGGTTGAGGTTGAGTGCTTATCCTACAGTGCCACACCACGACTCTGTCTAATAGTGTCATATAAGTCAGGAATGACTCAATAGCACACAACAAACTTCTCATCTATGTTTTTAGAATTACAGTTGTCCATTTGATCTCATATAAACAATTCTTGAAAGGAGTACAATGCTCAACGCTAACTTTTTTAGTTAAGCTGTTCTTTAAAGATGACTTCAGAGGATAGCTTCAGTTTAAGGTTTAAAGATTTTCTCAGAGCAACAGCTTTGGGGTTTACTCAATAGTCACTGGGCTGCTTATCACAAGATTGGCAGTACAAACCTACCAGCGGCTCTTCAGAAACCCTTCACAGGGTCACTATGAGTCAGAAGCCAGTTGGAACTGACTCGATGGTGCTTAACAACAACAACCACTCTCAATAAGTGCCTGCATATCTTACTTCAGATGTTATACGTTGGCTCCTTCCCATCATTCAAGGCTCAGCTTACAAGTTCTCTCTTCAGAAGGCTTCCCTGATCTAAGCAGGTCCGCTAACTACTCTCCAGCACATCACCCTGTTTTACTTCTTCAAAGCACTTATCATTACCCAAAAGTCTTGTTATTTAATCTATTTACTTATTGTCATCAAGTTGACTGTAACTCATAGCAGCCCCATGTGTGTCAGAGTAGAGCTGTGCTCCATAGGATTTTCAGTGGGTGATTTTTTTTTTTGTAAGGAGATCACCAGACCTCTATATAGACTCAAACCACCATCAGTTAGCAGCAAAGTCATTAAATGTCTGCACTACTCAAAGGCCACTTACTACTTATTTATTTACTGTTTCTCTCCCCCAAGTAAGTACCTCATCTAGCCTGTTCATGGCTACATATTATGCCAAAATAGTTCCAATCACCCTGTAGATGAAAATTAATTACATGATGAATTAATGATCTCCTGTGTCCTTGGTTCAAATTTCTTTAAATCTCTAAACAAATGCTCAAGTTTAATAACCTGAGTGTTTTATGCATTTATTGTTATGTTTCTTTAAAAAAAGTGTGTGAAGGAAAAACATTTTATTAACTTCTGAAATCATATTTTCTCTTCCTTTTTAAAAAAATATCATGGCTAGGATGGTTAAGTATTCTGTAAACACAGAAATGAAACAAACAAGGTAGATACCGTTATTTATTAACAGTTCTGCAATAATAATAATGATCTAGGAGTCTTGGTGTGGCGCTGTGGGTTAATGCACCAGACTGCAAAGCCGTTTGAACTGCAAGATCGGCAGTTCAAGCTCACCAGCTGCTCCTCGGAAATCCTATACAGGGTCGCTAGGGGTCGGAACCGACGCAACGGAACATAACAACAACAACAACATGAGTACATGTTGGACTTCTGGTATGACATTGTAGGATCAACACTGGACTGCAAACCACAAGGTCGGCGGTTCAAGCTTACCAGTTGCTCCTTTGAAACCCTATACAGGGTCATTATGAATCAGAAACAACTTGGCAGCACTTAGCAACAACAACCATTTTACCCTTGCTGGAAATGGATCCATGAGTGGGGTGGAGCACTTCATAGACCAAACCAAACAGCTGGGGGAATGAGTGCCTGTGCCTGGGGCCAAATGGCGTAGCAGAGTCCACAGAGACAGTGTTCTACATCCTACTTTGGCGAATAGCAACTGGGGTCTTAAAAGCTCATGGGAGACCATCTAAGGTGTAAATATTGGTCTCTCACAGTCTGGAAGAAAAAAGAGTGATGAAAATCAAAGACTCATGAAAACAATTAGTCCAATTATTCTAATGAACCACACAAACGTACATCAGTCTCCACAACCCTGAAATCAGAAGAAAACCGGGTGCTTGGCTACCACTACCAACTGCTCTGACAGAGATCACAATAAAGGGTCCTGGGTAGAGTAGGAGAAAATGTGTAACAAAGTTCAAAACCCTGAAAAAGACCAGGCTTACCAGTGGGATAGAGACTGGTAGGGCCCTGATGACTATGGCCCTTAGCCCACCTTCAGGTGTGGAAGTAACTCCACAGTAGGGCTCAATTTCCAGCCAAATAATCAGCAAGTCTATGCTGTTGTTATTAAGTGGCACTGACTTGGTTCCGACCCATAGCGATTCTACGTAGGGTTTCCAAGGAGCAGCTAGTGAGTTTAAACTGTCAACCTTATGGTTGAAACCGACGTTGCAGTCCTGCACATTAGCCCACCACACCACACCAGGACTCCATAGACAAGTCTAAAAATAACACTAGGAAGGTATGCACACCTAACAATAATTAATTGGAGATTAAAAGGGCAGCATTTGACCAGGACAAGTGTTCAGAAGTATCAGGAAAGAGGGAGGAATGGAAATAGGAAACACAGGGAAGAAGAGGGACAATAGACATTTTATTGTGGAGATTGTAGCCAGTGAGATGAAACAAAATGTGTATGAATTATTGATCGGGGAAACTGATCTGCTACGTAAACTTTCACCCAATTTACAATAAAAAGAAAAATCAATGGAAAAAAAAAAGTTTTTTAAAAAGAGAAAAACATTTTTTAAAAAACCAATGTGTGTTTTAATGCCCCAAACTAAAAGAAGTCATTTTCAATTCTAAATGGATACGGGAGATATCTATTTATGCCATTCTACCTTCAACAAATGGAAAATATCTACTTTATGTTAGAACTATGGTTGTTGGTAAGCACTGTGGAGTCAGTTCCGACTCATAGCGACCCTGCACAGGGTTTTCGAAGCTGTAAATCTTTACGGGAGCAGAAAGCCTCATCTTTCTCCCGTAGAACAGCTGGTAGTTTTGAACTGCTGACCTTGAGGTTGGCAGCCCAACTTGTAACCACTATGCTACATTTAAAAATTTTAAAGTTATTTATGTTAATATTGTGATTTCTTATTGATTTAAGAAATAAGGGTAAATGTCAGGCTGCTAACTAATAGACTGGTGGTTGAAAACCACTATCTGCTCCAATAAAGAGTTACATAGTCTCAAAAACCCTACAAGGGTCACTATGAGTCAGAATCAACTTGATGGCAGTGGGTTTGGTTTTTTGGTAAATCCTAAAACTACTTAGCTGCTGATAACAGATGCAGAAAAATATATCAATTTTAGAGTACGCCACTCATCCCATTCAACATACATATACATTAACCACATTTTAGACACTGTATTAATATATATAATTAATATACTACTCAATTTCTGTCCAGATTAGGTGGCAGAAACTGAGTATTAATTCAATATTTTGCTCAATATTATGACAAATGACAATTCAAATATAGTGGCACAACCAATATATGCAGAGTAACAGGGTAGAAGAAGCAAGGCTGCTAATGGCTCTGTGTCAGGGAAAGTTTACAAGGGCTATTGTGATAAGTCTTGAAAATATTTAAATAGTAGAAGGAGAGTAAGGAAGTTCCAAACAAAGATAATTTCCGGTATAAAGGCATGTTGGCTTAAGAAAGTGGGCAAATGTGTCAGCACCACAAGAGCAAACAAGGGATGGCTGAAGAGATGAGGCTGAAAATGTGTGTAGGTTATAGATGCTAGAGTATCTCGTATACTATCCTAAGAGATTAAAATTTTATCTTATAAAGCAGCAGTTCTCAAAACAGGGCCTATAGACCACTGATGAATCATACATGTATCCTAGAGGATATGAGATTTCTCTAAGAGAAACTTTTTCTTTTCAATAATCTAAAACAATAAATAGCTAAAATAGTCTCTGGATTATTTGAATAACCACATTATAATTATGTGATGTCGTAAGATTTCAGTCATATACCTGTGCTTAGGAGAGTCCAGGCAAACGAGTGACGCCATTGTCATGTTGTTGCTGTAAAGTGTTGTCGAGTTGGTTCCAAGTCACAACAACCCTGTATAGGGTTTCCAAGGAGGGGCTGGATTTGAACTGTCAACCTTGTGGTTAGCAGTCCAGTGCTTATCCTACAGTGCCAAACCATTAATGAGAAAGACAAGGAGACTACTGAGTAAATGATGGAGTTTGACAAGTGATGGTCAAATGAAGTCCTGGCACACTTAACATACGAAAATTTTGCCGTGGTTTAGACAAAAACAAGAGACTACAACGTTGAGTAATGTATCAACAGAAGCCTATGTGGACAGGCCTTATTCAAAAGACAGGAGTCCTGGTATAGGTTAGGCTGCTAACCACAAGGTCAGTGGTTCAAACCTACTACTAGCTGCTCCGTTAGAGAAAGATGAATTTGTCTGCTCCCATAAAAATTTATAGTCTTGGAAACCCTATATAGGATCACTAGGATTTACTATTTGTTTTGGGGGGTTAGTCTAGGAAGGTAAGCCATGGAAGACAGATTCACTTTTTAATCTCTCTCCAGGTCCAGCAATATAGTCTCATTGGTCACAATGAATTTTACTGGCTTTATAGTTCTGCTTCCTTTAATTTATAAATGTTTGAGTGTTATAGCTATGTAAAAGCTATAACATAAGGCATTTATACTTAGTTTTATATTTGCATATATTTAACATCATGAGAATATTGTAAGATCACAATGAAGAATCCTGGGTACGTACTACAGTTTGAGAAAAACTGCAACAGGTGACTGGGAGCCGCTGAAAGATGTTAATAGGGAAATGACAGATTTGTATTTTAGAGAATCACTCTGGCAGCATGTGGAGGGTTGTAAGTGAAAGTACCTAAGAGCGCAGCACTGTAGGATAACTACTGGACCACAAGGTTGGTGGTTCAAACTCAGCAGCCACTCTTCAGACACCCTGATCAGGATCCGAACCAGCTCTTCCATTAAGAACAGAAAGCACTCAGCAACAAGATAAATAGAAAGAATAGTTAGGAGGCTACTTAAAGCATTTGATTCAATGATGAGGCCCTAAACTACAAGGACAATGAAGATGAGATCGGTGAGAACAAGAATCAAAAGATGGTGGTGGGGGTGAGGGTAGTGGGGGATCACAGAGACAAACAAGTGGGGGTGGAGGGGAAGAAGAAAAGAGGGAGACGATGAATTCCATCTAGTAATGACTGGAATTTCATGTCAAGCAAAGAATACACAGTCAACTTTTCTGGGTCTCAGTTTTGTCACTGACAGCTGCATTCATGAATTACCAAATCGACAATTGTCGCATTCTCTAAAAATATACAAAGTACTCTACAGTATGCTGTAAATAAGTCATGAAAAATCAGCAAAAGTCCAGGCCCTGAAGGAAATTTAGAAGAATTGGCAAAATTTTCCGAAACACTTGTGACTAGACGCTCTAACCCAGTATTGGACTTATTGCTCTGCCAATCAGATGTGCTCACAATCAATTAAGCTTTTGTTAGGCATCTATGTACTTAGGTAGTAAGAACGTCAAGTCCCCGTGGTAGACACAAAGACACCACTTAAAGGGACTTGCAACAGAGCAAATGGGACACATCTGGCGCAAGATTACTGAAATCTTTGTTGTGAACTTTGAATTTACAAACAGAGCTACTTAACAAACTATAAATTATCTTCTACTTAGAGGCATCAAAGCGGAGTCTTACCAATAAGAATGTAAACATTTCATGTTTTATTCCCTATAAGGAAAACTGGAGGCAAGAGAAAGGAAAATGCAACTTATCGCAAAACCAGCCAGTGTTTCCGCAGGCCACAAAAGGGCGTGGAGGAAAGGTTCTGCGGGGAGGAGAGGCTCTGGAAAAGAGTAATTTAATCCTAGTTTGGTGGGAAAACCAGCATCTTTCATCACTAACTCATAAAACAAAAGCACAGTGTTTGTAGACCCAAAATGTTTAACCCTCAACCTCATCCACCACGTCCAACGTGTGGCTGAAGGGCGTACCTTTTAGTACAAGGCGCTGCTTTGGGGGTCGCACTGGACACGTCACCCCTCCCGACGCCCTGAGCGGGCCTCGCTGAAAGAAGATAAGGGCATGAGAGGCGAAGGGGAGTCGGGGAAGTGAGGGATCTTTGAGTAAACTGTGAAATGAGGGAGCCGAAAACAACAGTCAGCAGCACAGCGCCCCCAGACTTCTGCCCAGCGTACGCGTGCAGACCCGGAAACGTACTCCAACCTAACTGCTCTGCTCCGCCCCGCTTCTCTCAGCGGGGCAGGGGCGGGGCAAGAACAGGGCCGCCAAGCGAAGATAGGGCGGGACTAAGGATTGGAGGCGGGGCCAGAACGAGACCTCGTTCCCCCCACTGCCTTGTGGGAATTGTAGTTCTGGGAAGGAATTAAGCTTGCTCAGAGGTCCCTGGGAACTACATTTCCCAGTGAAGGAGCGGCTCCGGCAGGCGGTTCTGTAGGGGATGTGTCGCATTGCCAGAGGCCTGTTCCGGAGCCCTAGTGTTTGAAGCTGTAGCGGGGCTGGCTGGGAAGGGGGCGTTTTGTCCTTCCTTCTTTTCGGCGCTTGGTGGCGGCTGGCCTGTAGGCGAGGGGGCGGTGCCGACGACTCTGCATTCCCCTGCCCGGCCGTCTTGCGTTCCCGGCGGGTTCCCCTGTTCGCTTTTCCTAGGCCCAGCAGGGCTGCCGCGAGCAGAAGTGAGGGGTGCGCCCCTCTCCATCCCCTCAAACCCCCGCCTCCGTCCGAGACATCATGGGTCGGACCCGGAAGCCCAACGTGTGTCGCCAGCTGAGCCGCCGGGCGCTGGGCTGCTTCTCACGCGATGCGGGCGTGGTACAGAGGACGAACCTGGGCATCCTGAAGGTGTTGGTGTGCCAGGTGATCGCCTTCCGGCCGGGAGCAAAACCAAAAACAGCGGAGAACCGCTGTCCCACCTCTGATTGGGGTGCAGTTTTTACGTGCTAGGGCCCCTTTTATTTAAGAGACTCGTAAGTGATAGAGGAGGGGGAGCCATTCCCTGAACCTGGGTACTTAGTAAATAACTATGCTATCAGTTTTCAGTTCTTATGTCTCACAGCAAACGGTCTAGAAGTTGGCCGTTCCCTTGAAAAAGAATGGAAAACACTGATATTTTACAATAACAGTGAAATTGCTTTGTAAACTGTCAAGATAGCTCCCTCGCCGGGAAATGTAGTTCCCAGCGACCTCTGAGCGAGTCTGGGTTCTTCCCGGAACTACAATTCCCACAAGGCAGTGGGGACTTCTGGAGTGGCGCTGTAGGATAAGCACTGGACTGCTAACTCTTAGGTCGGCGGTTCAAACCCACCGACCGTTCTTTGGAAATCCTATACAGGGTCGCTATGAATCAGAACAGAGGCTTGTGAATTCTTTCCTAAACCTGAACACATGTGTCTTTCAGGAAAGTACTAAGTTTAAGAATGTTTGGACAACTCATTCCAAATCACCTATATCCTATGAGAGAGGAAGAATATATTTTGACAATTATCGGTGCTGTGTTAGCAGGTAATTTTCTGGTGAAGTTTTTTAATGTAATGCCGTTCATTTTTTATCTTAACAATTTTTAACCTTTAATTTTATAAAAGCATGTCTGCTTTAGTGCAAATTCACTACTTCTCTATGCCAATTCAAATCTGTTGAACCCTTTTAGTGAATTTTTCATTTTAGTTATTGTACTATTTAACTTCAGAATTAACATTTGGTTCTTTTTTCTTTTTAATCATTGCTATCTCTGTTGACATTCTGTATTTGATGAGACTTCTTTTATTCATTTAATTACGACTCAGAATCAACTTGACTTCAAGGGTTTTAGTTCTTTGAAAATACTTGTAATGGTTATTTTGAAGTCTATGCTACATCCTACAAGTGATGGCTCTTACAGGCAGTTTCTGTGGACTACTTTATTTTTGCTATATGGGTTAAACTTTCCAATTTCTTCATATGTGTCATAATATTTTGTTGGAAACTGGGCATTTTAGATAATATAGCAACTCTGGGTACTTATCCCCTCTCCCTGGAGCTTGTTATTGTCATCTTATTTGTGTGTTTAGTGACTGCCTGGATTGTTTTGGTGAAGTCTGTTCTCATCCCCACCACTACCCTGCAGTGTTGTGCCTCTGATGTTGCTCCTCTGGTTGCCCAGCCTTGTGTATATCTACAGTTACCCTGGGATGACAGTGGTTTTTGCAGGATTCTGTTTCTCTGACTACATACATGCAGCCCTTAATCTCCACCAATTAGCAGCTGATTGCCTTAAGGTTTATGTCAATCCACAGTAGAATTCAGTCAATATCAGACAATTTTAAAAGGATAGGTTTTTTTGGATAGAATTTGAGATTTGTTTGGCCACCCAGGGCTTCCTTCCAGCTGTCGCTTTCCCCATATCGCTCCAGAAAACTGTTCAGCCTACAGTTTTTCTATTGTTGTTAGATGCTGTTAAATTGGTTCCAACTCATAGTAACCCTATTCACAACAGAGTGAAATACTGCCTGGTTACAGGCCATCCTCCAGTGTGTTGTGTTTGAGTCCATTTTTGCTGTCACCATGTCAGTTAATGTCGTTGTCTTCTTTTTCATTGACCCTTCCCTTCACCAAACATGAAGTACTGCTCCTTGACAACATGTCCAAAGTATGAAAGACAAAGTCTTGCCATCCTTGCAACTAAAGAGCATTCTGGCTATACTTCTTCAAAGACAGATTAATTTGTTCTTCTGGCAGTTCATGTTATTTTCAATATTCTTCACCAACACCCATAATTCAAATGCATCAATTCTTTTATGATATTCCTTATTCATTCATTGTCCAATTTCCACATGCATGTGAGGCAATTGAAAATATCATGGCTTAGGTCTGATGCACCTTAGTCCTCAAAGAGACATCTTTGCTCTTTAACACTTTAAAAAGGTCATTTGCAGCAGATTTGCCTAATGCCATACCACTTGATTTGTTGACTGCTGCTTCCTTGAGCATTAATTGTGAATCTAAGTAAAATAAATAAGACAACTTCAGTCTTTTCTCCATTTCTCTTGATGTTTTTCATTGGTTCATCTGTGAAGATTTTCACTTTTTTTCACATAGAGGTGTAATCCATACTGAAGGATGTTGATCTTCAGCAGTATTTCAAGTCCTCTTTGCATTCAGCAAGTAAGGTTGTGTCATCTGCATATCGCAAGTTGATGAGTCTTCCTGCAATCCTGATAACACTTCTTCATATAATCCAGTTTCTTGGATTACTTTCTCAGCATATAGATTGAATAAATATAGTGAAAAGGACATACCTTTTCTGATTTGGGAACATTCAGTGTCTACATGTTCTGTTTGAAAGACTGCCTCTTAGTCTGTGTACAGGTGTCTCAGGAGCATAATGAAGTGTTCTGGAATACCCATTCTTTTCAATGTTATCCGTAGTTTGTTATAATCCACATAGTCAAAAACTGTTGCATAGTCAATAAAGCACAGGTAAACATCTTTCTGATATTCTCTGCTTTCAATCAAGCCCCATCTGACATCAGCAAATATATCTCTCATTCCTTATCGTCTTCTGAATCTGGCTTGCATTTCTGGCAGCTTCTCATTGATGTACTGTTGCAACTGCTTTTTAATTATCTTCAACAAAATTTTTCTTGCATGTGATTTTGGTGATATTGCTTGATGATTTCCACATTACATTTGGTCACCTTTCTTTGGAATGGGCACAAGTATGGATCTCTTCCAACTGGTTGGCTTGGTAGCTGTCTTCCAAATTTCTTGACATACATGAGTGCGTGCCCCCAGTGCTGCATCAGTTTGTCGAAACATTTCAATTTAGTCAATTTCTGGAACCCTGCCTTCAGTGCAGCCTAGACTTTTTCCTTCAATATAATCAGTTCTTGATCATATGTTACCTCTTAAAATGGTTGAACATCGACCAATTCATTTTGGTATAGTGACTGTATTCCTCCCATCTTCTTTTGATACTTCCTGCACCTGCTACTTTGTCCATATAATCCTTCAGCATTGCAACCCATGTCAGTCTCTTCTGACATTTTGGTCTTTGGTTCCTGTCTTTTTAGTGACCTTTCCTTTTTTTCTTGTGTGATGTTCTTGATGTTAACCCACAAATCTTCTGATCTTCTGTCATTAGTGTCTAATGCATCTGTTCTTGTGGTGGTCTCTAAACTCATGTGGGATACGTTTGGCTCTCATGGATTTGTTTTAATGTTCTTCAGCTTCTGCCTGAACTTGAATATAAGCAATTGATGGTCTCTTCCTCAGTTTGTCCCTGGCCTTTTTTGGCTGATGATATTGAGATTTTTCCACAGATGTAGTTGATTTGATTCTTGTGCATCTATCTGGTGAGGTCCATGTGTATGGACGCCACTTACGTTGCTGAAAACTGGTATTTGCAATGAATAAGTTGCTGATCATGCAAAATTCTGTAATGCAATCACCAGCATCAATTCTCTCACCAATGCCATGTTTCACAGCTACTGATTCTTATTTCCAACTTTCGCATTCCAATCACCAGTAACTATAAATGCATCCTGATTACATGTTTGATCAATTTCAGAGTGAAAAAGTTGGTAGAATTCTTCAATGTTATTGTCACTGGCTTTAGTGGTTGGTGCATAAATTTTAATAATAGTGATATTAACCAGTCTTCCATGTAGATGTATGGATATTATTCTATCACAGATAGCATTGTACTTCAAGATAGACCTTGAAATGCTCTTTTTGACAATTGAATGTGACACCTTTTCTCCTCAATTTTTAGTAAACCATATGATTGTCTAATTAAAAATGGCCAATAGCTGTCCATTTCAGCTTACTAGTGCCTAGGAGAGGAGTCCTGGTAAGGCACTGTGGGTTAATGCCTTGGATTGCAAAGTCAATTTGAACTGCAGGGTTGGTGGTTCAATCTCATATACTGCTTCTCGGAAACCCTATACAGGGTCACTGTGGGTCAAAACCAACTCAAAGGCATTTAACAACAACAGTGCTTAGGATAGTAATCTTTATTAATTCTATTTCATTTTTGACAACTTCCGATTTTCCTAGATTCATACTTTGTACATCCATGTTCCAATTACAAATGGATGTTTGTAGCTGTTCTCATTTTCACTCGTGCCTCATTTTCAAATGAAGGTCGTGAAAGCTTTACTCCATCCATGTCATAACAACCAACTCTGTTTTGAAGGAGCAACTCATCCCCAGTCTACTTAGATTGTCTTTCAACCTGAGGGGCTCCTCTTCCAGCATTGTATCACACAACACTATGCTGCTATTCATAACCCTTTTCAGTGGCTAACCCTTCAAGTGGTCTGCCTCTCCTTCTTCCTAGTCTGTCTCAGTCTGGAAACTACACTGAAACCTGTCTACCAAGGGTGACCCCTGGTGGCAAAGCTTCTAATACCACAGCAAAAAACAAGTCACTAGTATATGACAAACCGACAGATGTGAGGGCTTCACAAAATTCGAGGAAAAATTCCACTATCTTTCAATTCTGTCTTTCCATGAACTTTTGTTTTCTTAAGTGTGCTCTTAGACTTGAACTTCTCCATGTTGTTGTTGTTTGTTAGGTGCCATTGAGTCAGTACCGACTCATAGCGACCCTGTGCACAACAGAACAAAACACTGCCAGGTCCTGTACAAACCTCACAGTTTTGCTACATTTGAACCCATTGCTGCTGCCACTGTGCCAATCCATCTAGTTGGCAGTCTTCCTCTTTTTCTCTGGTGCTCCACTTTATCAAAAATGTATAGTCGTCTCCAGGGAATGGTCACTCCTGATAGTGTCCGAAGTATGAAAGACGAAGTCTGGCCATCCTAGCTTCTAAGGAACATTCTGGCTGTACTTCTTCCAACACAAATCTGTTTTTGTTCTTGTGGCAGTCCATGGTATTTTTAATAACACTATAACTCAAATGCATCAATTCTTCTACAGTCTTCCTTATTCACTGTCCAACTTTCACGGTGTATGAGGCTATTGAAAATATCATGGCTTGGGTCAGGTGCACATTAGTACTCAAATTGACATCTTTGCCCTTACCTAATTTGCCTAATGGAATATCTCGTTTGCTTTTTTGACTGCTACTTCCATGAGTGTTGATGGTTGATCTGAGCAAAATGAAGTCTGACAATTTCAAACTTTTCTCCATTTATGTGGATGTTCTTTATTGGTCCAGTAGTGAGGATTGTTTATTTCTTTACGTTGAGGTGCATCCCATATCGAAGGCTGTGGTCTTTGATCTTCAGCAGTAAGTATTTTAAGTCCTCTTCACTTTCAGCAAGCAAGGTTGTATCTTCGTATCACAGGTTGTTAATGAGTCTTCTTTCAATCCTGATACCACGATTTTCCTCATATAATCCAGTTTCTCAGATTATGTGCTCGGCATACAGATTGAATAAATATGGTGAAAGAATACAACCCTAATTTTAAACCATTCAGTGTTCCCTTGTTCTGTTCGAACAACTACCTCTTGGTCTATGTACAGTTTCCTCATGAGCACACTTAAGTGTTCCAGAATACTCATTCTCCATATTGTTGTTCATAGGCTTGTCATGATCTACACAATTGAAAGCCTTTGAATAGCCAATAAAAGAACAGGTGAACATCTTTTTGGTATTCTTTGCTTTCAGTCAAGATCCATCTGACATCAGAAATGATAACCCTATTCCACATCCTCTTCAGAATCCAGCTTGAATCTCTGGAAGTTCTCTGTCAATGTATGGTTGCATCTGTTTTTGTTTTATCTTCAGTAAAATTTGACGTGCATGCAATATTAGTGATATGTCTGATGATTTCTGCATTTAGTTGGGTCACCTGTCTTTGGAATGGGCTCAAATATAGATCTCTTCCAATCAATTGGCCAGGTAGCTGTCTTCCAAATATCTTGGCATAGATGAGTGAGTGCTTCCAGAGATGCATCAGTTCGTTGGAAAAATTTCAATTCGTATTCCATCAATTCCTGGTGCCTTATTCTTTGCCAGTGCTTTCAGTGCACCTTGGACTTCTTGCTTCAGTATCATTGGCTCTTGATCACATGCTACCTCTTTAAATGGTTGAACATCAAACATTTCTTTTTGATACAGTGACTTCTTTTTGATTTTCTTTTGATGCTTTCTGCATTATTCAGTATTTTGCCCCTAGAAACCTTCACTATTGCAAGTTGAGGCTTGAATTTTTTCTTCATTTCCCTAGAGAAATGCTAAGTGTGTTCTTCCCTTTTGGTTTTCTTACTCCAGGTCTGCAAATTTCATTATACTGTTTGACTTTGTTTTCTCGAGCTGACCTTTGAAGCTTTCTGTTTAGCTCTTGGACCTCATTTCTTGCATTTTTTTTTTAAGCTTCTCTGTGCTGAAGATCAAGTTTCAAAGTCTCTTCTGGTATCCATTTTGGTCTTTTCTTCCTTTCTTTTCTTCTTAGTTACCTTTTGCTATTTTCCTATAGGATATTCTTGATGGCATCCCACAACTCTTCTGTTCTTTGGTCTTTAGTGTCTATTGTATCAAATCTGTTCATGAGATGGTCTCTAAATTCATGTGGGTTATGTTCAAGGTCAAGGAGCTCTGGTACCGTAGTGGTTACGAATTGGGTTGTGAACCACAAGGTCAGCAGTTTGAAACTGCTAGCTGTTCCGCCGGAGAAAGATGAGGCTTTCTGCTCCCGTAAAGATTTACAGCCTCAGAAACCCTGTACAGGGTCGCTATGAGTCAGAACCAACTCCACGGCACGTAACAACAACAACAACAACAACAATGTTCAAGGTCATCTTTTGGCTCTCATGGACCTACTTTAATTTTCTTAAGCTTCAGCTTGAATTTACATATAAGCAATGTAAACTGATGGTCTGTTCCACAGTCAGCCCCTGGCTTTGTTTTAGCTGATGATATAGAGCTTTTCTCCTCTCTTTCCGCAAATGTAGTCAATTTGATTTCTGTGTATTCCATATGGTGAGGTCCATGTGTATAGTTGTCTTTTTTGCAGTGAAGAAGTCATTGGTCTTACAAAATTCTGTTTGCAGTGAAGAAGTCATTGGTCTTACAAAATTCTGTCATGTGATCTCCAGCATCTTTTCTATCACCAAGGCCATATTTTCCAACAACTGATACTTCCTCTTTGTTTCCAATCTTTGCATTCCAATCACAAGTAATTATCAGTACATCTAGATTGCATGTTTGATCAATTTCAGACTTAAGAAACGATAGAATTCTTCAATTTCATCATCACTGGCCTTATTGGTTGATGTGCACATTTGAATAATAGTGGTATTAACTGGGCTTCCCTGTAGGCGCATGGATAGTATCCTATCACAGACAGCATTGCATTGTACCTCATGACAGAGCCTAATATGTTCTTTTTGATAATGAATGCAACACCATTCCTGTTCAATTTGGCATTTATAGTATAGTAAACCATGTGATTGTCAGAATTAAAATCGCCAGTTAACCTCACTTAATGCCTACAATATGGATTTTTATACATTCCATTTAATTTTTGACAATTTCCAATTTTCCTTGAGTCATATTTTAAACATTTTATGTTCCCATTATTAATGGATGTTTACAACTGTTTCTCTTCCCTTTGAGTTGTTCTCCATCAGCAAATGAAGGTCCCGAAGGTTTTACTCCATCACGGTCAGCTCTACTTTGAGGAGGCAGCTCTTCCCCAGTTGCATTTTGAGTGCCTTCCAATCTGAGGGGCTCATTTTCCAGCACTCTATCTAACAGTATTCTGGTGCTCCTCATCATGTTTCAGTAGTCAATATTCTGGTAATGACAGTGTTCTATTGCTGTTCATAAAGTTTTCATTGACTGAATATTCCGAAGTAGTCCATCTGCCCTTCCTAGTCTGTCTTCATCTGGAATTTCAGCTGAAATTTGTCCACTAGGTGACTCTGTGGGAATTTACAATACCCATGGCATAGCTTCCAGAATCACAACAACATGGAAGCCACCACAGTATGACAAATAGATGAGTGGTGGAACATAGTCGATTACAAATGAGTCACTTTGTCTGGACGGAGACATGAGCTGTCTGTTTTTATGGGCTGCTTCTCTTGAGCCAATGCTCTGGGCTGGTAATAGGTCAGTAGTGCAGTTCTCTGACCCGTCTCTTCAATTCCGGGAGCTGAGCTTGTTGAGCAGTAGGGAAGAAATAGCAGGTCTTTTCATTTTATTTCTCTTAGCATGGGAGCTGCACCGTGAGTTGGGGGGGCTAGACAGAAGAACACCTGTACCTTCCAGCCACACTGACTTGGCACTGAGCTTCAGGAGTGGGTAGCTGCAGGCAAGACGAAAAATTCTGTCTCTCTGCCCTTCTGGGAAGATAACCCTTTAACTAGGAACTGGGGGAACAAGGAACATTATGTTCTTGATTATGCCAGTCTGTGGTGGAGTTTCTGTTTCACTGATGAGTTGGGAATAAGGAAGAAAGGAAAACAAAGAATACCACAGACTCACCATTCTTACCAACCCCTACCAAATTATTTTCAATGAATGCTTCATTTGCTGGATGCCCTCAGGACCATTTCCAGAGATTTGAAATGGTTGTCCTTTAATGATTTCCACCATCTTTTACTGAGGAGTGTCTGCAATCTCCTCGTGTTTTTATGGTGGAAGTGGAAATTTGGTTATTTTCTTATGTGACAATATTGTCACTGTTACACCCAACAAAATTAACAATAATTCTTTAGTATTATTTAATTCACAGCTGGCTCAATTTGCAGTACCTATAAGGAGCTCTGGTAGTGTAGTGGTTATGAATCGGGCTGCAAACTTCAGGGGCAGCAGTTCGAAACTATCAGCTGTTCTGCGGGAGAAAGATGAGACTTTCTGCTCCCATAGAGATTTACAGCCTCAGAAAGCCTGTACAGGGTCGCTATGAGTTGGGACCGACTCCACAGCACCTAACAGTAACAACAACAACAACAACATTTTAACTATGAACTTTTATAATTTGTAATTATAAAAGTGAGAGAGTGATATTACTTGGTGATTCACTGGTGAACACTAGTGTTAATGAAAATATCCCCTCCCACTATTTGAACTTAACTTTTCATAGAAATTTTAAATTTGTGGTAAAGACAGTTATGGGAAAAGTTTAATTAGCTAAGTCATAACTAGCCTATAGAATACAGACACAAATACTTAATAAACCACCTCCTGCTGATTAAGTGAATGACAGACCATTCATTTTCAATTTCCCGTTAGAAGTCCCCTAATAGTTTATACCATATATACTTTGATCGTAATTGTAATGTCACGAACTCATCTCTTCAGAGATGTGCCCTTTGTTCTCAAACAATGTTTTTTACCCAATAAAACCTTTTAACTTATATTGACATACTGGTCAGATTTTTTTCTTCCCATAAAAGTGTCTAATGTTGAAATTCTTTAACATGCCATCAAGAGGTGTTTATTTGCCTATAGGTTAGAAACACATATGAGGTTGCTTTTATTCCTGTGAAATTCTTTTTGGTTTAAACCTTTGAGTCAGTGGAAGAGTATTAAAGGTGAATAGACTTGTCACCTGGAAAAGTGTCTTTTACAGTAGTTGTTTTATTTTCAAAATTCAAAACATCCATGATCACATATCAGTAGTAATCAAAGAAGTACAAATTAAAAGTAAGATCTATATATATTTTACATCAAAGTAAATTTAAAAGGTAGTGATCAGTATTGGCAGGAGTACTCTTCATCCTCTCTAAAGGTAATTTATAAGTGAAAACACCTTCAGGATCTTTTCTTTTGTATTCTTTCATTCTAAAGTATTAGGCCCTTTTTAAATCCACAGTTTTTCATTTGAAAATATTGACACCATACTTTATGAATGTGATGAAATTCTGCAGAGATACTGGTATTATTTTTAGAGGTACAAGAAGAACTCAATATAATCTAATTTGGGGAGGTTTTCAGGTAGGAATATGCATATAATGAAAAACTGGAAGGAAGTATACGAAAATGTCAGTAAGTAGTTATTTTAGGTATTATGAACTATTTTAAATGTAATATGCTTTCAAGTGGTTTTCTTCCCATGGTGTGTAATATAAATTGTATGATCTGGGAGAAGGAAAAAGGTTAACATTTAGTTAAAAAGAAAAAGGCTAAATAAATCGTATTTTGATATTTGAAATCTCTGAATAGGAAAAAAGCACTCATACCTGAGTAAACACTATCTTAGTGACCAAGAAGAATAATTTGTTATTTTCCTTCTTTCCCTAGTATTGCATCAGAGCCAAGAAAACTTTATGAAATGCCAAAATGTCCCAAATCAGAAAAAATAGAAGATGCTTTATTATGGGAATGCCCAGTGGTAAGATTTGCTCCTAGAGTCTTTGTTTCTAAGGTTGTTTTAGCCTAGAAGGATTAGTAATTATTATTGAAGTCAATAAGGAAATAAAACTTAAATATCATAGTGATTTTGAATCTTTCAAGAAGTCAAGAAAGAGTATCTTTTAATTATCATTTTTCATGAAATAATTTCTCTCGTTGTTAGTAAGTGCTTTTGAGTTGTTTACAATGTATGCTGTTGTTTTTAAGTGCTGTCAAGTCAGTTCTGACTCACTGAGACTTGGTATAGGGTTTCCAAGGAGCGACTGCTGAGCTTAAACTACTGACCTTGCAGATCAGTGCATTAACCCACTCCT
The DNA here is from genome assembly GCF_000296735.1 of Chrysochloris asiatica. Taxonomy (NCBI): domain Eukaryota; kingdom Metazoa; phylum Chordata; class Mammalia; order Afrosoricida; family Chrysochloridae; genus Chrysochloris; species Chrysochloris asiatica. The sequence goes on from NW_006408612.1 coordinate 1,611,912, forward strand.
TACGATGTATAGCTACCCTATATGAGTTTTCCAGGGACTAACTGGTGGGTATGAACCACTGACCTGTGGTTGGCAGTTGAGCACTATCCTACATGTGTCAACATGATGAATATATTTTGAAATTTATATGCCATTTTAAAATCTTGAACACATAGAAAAAGTTATAATCAGATAAATAGTTTTGTATGCAATATAAGCTAGTTTATAATTATTGATGTCTTATAGATCATTGCTGGAGCACGGTGGCTCCATATAGTAAACACTGGGCTGCAAACCACAGGATCCACAGTTCAAGCCCGCCAGCTGTTCCTTGGGAGAAAAATGAAGCTTTCTGCTCCTGTGAAGATTTAAAGCCCTGGAAACACTATACAGGGTCACTTTGGGTGGGAACCTATTTGACAGTACTTAACAACAACATGGACTCCTGGTGTGGTGCTGCGGGTTAATGCGCCAGACTGCAAAGCTGTTTGAACTGCAAGGTTGGCGGTTTAAGCTCACCAACTGCTCCTCGGAAACCCTATACAAGGTCACTATGGGTCAGAATTGACTCAACAGCACTTCACAACAACAACAACAACATGGATTATTGCACTTAACCTAACTTAACAATAAAGTATTTCTGTAGAACAATACTTGTATTACATGGCTCTTTGAAAGTGGATTCTTAGTGCTTCCTCCACAAATCTTGTTAGGAAAATAATAGGATAAGCTCATTCGTGAAACTCTCATTGTCCCAGTGTATTTTTCAATACAGTATACTGATTTCATGGGATGTCATTAGGTATATCATTGCCAGAGGAATCGGGAGGAATCAAGGGGTTACAGAAAAATTAATTCAGGACATGAGGAGTTTTAAAAAGCTAAGCAAATTTATTACAGATTACTTCTCAGAGCCTGTAATACACTGATGTGCCTATCAATTGTCAAACCATCTTTTCTGAAATATTTTGATCATATTTTTTGAAATATTTTGATCATAACATTTCCATTAGTTTTCCATGGAAAGAGTATTCTGAAAAAAATGCCCTTAAATGCGGCAACAAATGAATCAGGTCTTTGAATAGGGTTGGTTCTTTAGAAAAATTATAACATCATAAAATGTGACCAAAACAATAATGTAAAGATAAGAGACTGTCCTCTGAATTTACTATTAAAATTAACTCTTTTAAAGGCTGTTGTTTTTATATAAAATTACAGTCATCTAAGCTATCATTCAGACCTAATTCCCTGTTCATACCCAAAATGACTGCCAGCAAGTTGATTCCGACTCATAGTGACCCTGATGGGGGTTTCTGAGACTGTGAATCTTTATGAGGTCAGACGGCCTCATGTTTCTTCCATGGAGTGGCTGCCAGATTTAAACCACTGACCTTGCAGTTACCAGGCCAGTGCTTAACCCACAGTGACACCAGAGTTCCTAATTCTCTGTTCATGGGAAGCTTCTTTTTAAATACCAGTAAACCTGAAATGCATGTTTTCTTCCCCAGCTACTTCTGGAAGCTACAAATAGATTTTGTACCCTCAACAATTAAAATTTTTTTAATCCATTTTGATTGATGGAGGCAATGCCAGATTTCCTAATTGGGAGAAGTCTTGAAGACACCAGTATAAAACTCTAAAAATTCAGAGCAATCCTGCAAAAATAAGAATTCTAGTCACATAATTCTTATTATCACTTCTCTGTAGACATTTTGTGTTCTTTTGAAATGAAGCCGGATTTTCCACTAAACAGAGAAAAGCTAATAAACATATTTTATTAACATAATGATGTGAAACCACTTTTAAATTAGTACCCCACTTTTCCATGACAATGCATGAAATTACAATCTTTGATTTAGAAAAATTTGGTGTGGTGCCATAGGGTGCCACTGGATCACGAGATTAGTTGAACTGCAAGGTCAGCAGTTCAAACTCATCAGCTGCTCCTTGGAAACCTGTACAGGGTTACTATGAATAGGAACTAACTCCAAGGCACTTCACAGCAACAACATACATGCTGCTTCAGCTCCAACATTACCATCCCTTTTTCTTAAAGACACGGTAAAATAGTACATTTAAAATTTTTTTAGTATGGTTACGAATCGGGCTGCAAACCTTAAGGTCAGCGGTTCGAAACTACCAGCCGCTCCGCGGGAGAAAGATGAGGCTTTCTACTCCCGTAAAGATTTACACCCTCGGAAACCCTGTACAGGGTCGCTATGGGTCGGACCCGACTCGATGGCACTTAACAACAACAACAACAACAAATGAAAGAATAGTTAAAGATGCTATAGAGTAAATGTATGAATACCGTCTGTGACTGCATAGTATGACAGTAGTTAATTAACTTAAAAACAACAGCAGCAACAAAAACACCTCGATTCTTTCCCTAACATTTGAAAGGAAAGGCAAATCTTCAGGAGTATGTTGTTAAGTGCTGGCGATTTGGTTGCGACTCTTCATGACCCTGCATAGGGTTTCCGAGGACGTAAATCCTTAAAGGAGCAGAAAACTTCATCTTTTGCCCACAGAGTGACTGGTGGGTTTGGACTGCCAACCCTGTGGTTAGCAGTCCAGTACTTACAAGACCACATTAGGAATCCTCAGAAGTATATACTCTTATAACATAATTGCGCCTGCATTCTTTTCTGTTCACTTTTCAGTTTAAGCAAATACTAGATTGATTTCAATTTCTCCTCTTCTCAACTTTCCGCTCAGAACTACCCTTTTATTCTAAAATCAAAGTGGAAACTCATGCTTTTTGTTTTCCTCCTGCATTAGACTTCCACCTTGTGGTTGCTCCTCAATGGTAGGAGCACCCAAGCAGCTATCGATTCCTCTCCCCTTTCTGGGGTGTAATTCTTGGTGACACAGGTCCTCTGTAAAACCAGTTCATCTTCTGTTCTTTGCCTGCCTGATTCTAGATTCCAGCTTTTCATTTGAGGTTGAAGTAGAGTAAATAATGATATAATTGGTACTTCTGCCATTTTGACTCCCACCAAAAGGAAAACAAGTCTTGGAGTAAAGCAAAAAGGACACAACATGAAAGTCTGCTCTAGGAGATGATTACTAATTTCCATACATGGTTTTAAGAGCTGATATTGTTAGCAGCAGCAGTATTAACACTCCCACTACTACTGTTACCATAAGGATCAGCTGACATTTATTGATTGCTTAATAAGTTAATAGTTATTGTAATATACATATCAAATTAACAGCAATAATAATAAATTAGTTCAGGTACTATTCAGGTATTGTTTAGGAACATTATATGAATAAACTTATTTAACAAAGTTAATGATGAAAATAATTGCCCACAATCTTATCTATCCTTGTCTTCTGTACTGGTGCATTTAATATTTCTTCTTTATTTTGTTGCTTTTTTGGCTGTTTCTTTAAGTGCTTAGCTATTTTCTCTGGACACTGATTACTACAAATTATTAATGGCCAAGTAGTTTTGTTTTAACACCTCATTTTTTTTAAAAGGGCGAAATACTTCCTGATCCATCAGATTATACATCTTCACTCATTGCGCTGACTGCTCATAATTGGCTACTTCGTATATCTGCAACTACTGGAAAAGTCCTTGAGAAGATATATCTTGCTTCATATTGCAAATTCAGGTATTAACTGTGACTTTATTATTATTAGCTAAGATTTTATTATAAAAATATGAGTCCCAGGAAATTCAATCTCTATTTTTAGTTTTCTAGTGCGTATCAGGAACTAGGTTTATAAACCTTTTCTCTTGTTCTCGCTTCAAAACTACACTTGAAAATCTGAGACTAGAAACCCTATATCACGTATCTTTGTGTCCCTTTTAAGTACGTAACCTGTAGTAGTTGCCAAATAATTTTTTTTTTAATTCTCTCGTGTTTTCCCTTCTACAAATACTATAACCGATATATGCCCTAAGATGTATAACCAGTTGCCATCAATTCAATTCCAATTCAAGGCAACCATATAGGACAGGAGTCCTGGTGTGGCACTGTAGGACAATGTGCTGGAATTTTATGTATAGGATACATTTTATGTTATATTTTCTTGAAGACTAGTCTGTTTCAGTTAGATTGTGCCTAGTACAATCTCAGAATTTTTTAAACATTAGTTTTGTAATTAGAGTTATATTTTTTGAGTGAATAGACGCACACCCTTTTCTTAGTTTCATAGGGTACCCTCAAAAAAAGTCCACTCAAAGCTGTCTTCAAAGGGCCAGTTAAATTCAAGGCAGTTAGGTCAATTCAGAAGATTACAGTGACTGGTTTTTTTTCAATTCCAAAGAGATAATCTTCATAGATTTTCTTGGAGAACACAGGACAATCATGGAACTTAGGAAGTTTTAAGAAAATTAAAAACTGCATTCTTAGAAAAGGCCAGCAAAGTTGTGCCAAGGAATTTTTTTCATCACAACAATGCACCTGTTCGTTCTTTAAAGGTAGCAAAGGTTGTCCTGAGAATATTACTGGAAAACCTTACTCCATCCATCCATCCCACAATCTACATCTTGCCCTTTCAGACTTCTTTTTGTTCCCCAAAGTCAAAGTACATTAAAAGGACCTTGATTTGAGTCCCTTGAGGATGACTAGACTGCTATTTGATGTGGTTGGTATAAATCTAAGATTGCAGAAGTCTTCAGGAAAGGGTTAGAGAGACGGAAACAGCACCTTCAGAAGTGCATAGACCTAGATAGACAAGATGTCAAGAAACAGCACCTTCACATTTTGATACTTTTGTTTAATAAAAGTTTCTGGTGATTTTGTACCAATACTTTTGACTTACCCTTGTATATCATATAAAACCTGTTGCCATGGATTCAACTCAACTCCAGTTTACAGCAACCCTATAATACCCAGTAGAACTGCTCCATAGGGTTTCCAAGACTGTACATTTTTACAGAAGCAAAGTGCCACATCTTTCTCTCACAGAGCAGCTGGTGAATTCAAACTGCTGACCTTTCACTTTGCAGCTGAGCACCTAACCACTATGCCACCAGGTGCATTGGTTAAGTGCCTGTCTGCTAACCAAAAGGTCAGTAGTTCAAACCCACCAACTGCTCCACAGGCAAAATATATGGTAGGCTGCTTCTGTAAAGAAACTTAGAAACATGATGTGTCAGTTCTACTCGGCCATATATTTGGTCTACTTGTTATTACATGCCTTCAAGTCAGTTCTGACCATAGCGACCCTTAAAGGGTTTCCAAGGAGCGGCTGGTGGGCTTGAACCACCGACCTTGCTGTTCAAAATGACCTAGTGGTCCAGCACATTGTCCTGCAGTGCCACACCAGGACTCCTGTCCTATATGGTTGCCTTGAATTGATGGCAACTGGTTATACATCTTAGGGCATATATCGGTTATAGGAATTTATGGGGACCTTTTTTTTTTTTTAACTATTTGCTTTTTAAAAATAAACTTTTATAACTTTGATTTTTAAGTATAGGGAAGCTGAAGTAAATTAATGATTTTTGACAAATTCTTTTAAAAGATACTTGAGCTGGGACACTCCTCAAGAAGTCATTGCGGTCAAGTCAGCCCAAAACAAAGTCTCGGCAGTGGCCCGCCAGGTACACATCTTCAGACACTTCATAAAATGAAGGATTTGTCTGCTAATCTTTGATTGCTGAAGCATGCTATAAAGATTGGTAGGTAGTTTTGTGTGTGTGTTTGTTTAAAGAATTACCTATAATTTACTAGACTATAAAATAGGTTTAGTGCTCGCTTGTATGTATCAAGTAATTTTTGTTTTCTGTGGGTGACCTTAAGGAAAAATAAAATAGTGTTTATTGAATACTTTAAAAAATATTGATATAGACCTTACCTTTAGAAGTTTTCTGTCTCCTCTTATCCAGGACCTCTAGAAAAAGAAATGCTTATTTGCTGTGTCCTCTTGGCACAGTCTGTGTCTTTATTTGTAACTTGAATTACTTCACCTTTTTCTCCTAGGACTTTTCTCAGTGTCCCTTCTGACAGAAAAGTCAAGCTCCACTCTTGAGTGCTTCATCAGCATTACTCATTGAATCGTCAGTACAACTTTCAGGATAGATGTATTATTATCCAGTTTTACAATTGAAGGGACAGAGACCCAGAAAGGTTGAGAAATTTACCCACAGACAGACACAGTGTTAGTAAAGTGGCAGAACCTGGACTCTAACTCAGACAGTCTCCTCTTTTATGTACTATACCATACTCCCACTTCTAGAATAATTGTAACACTGATTGGCAAGTCAAGTTTATATGAAACTTAGAGTACATTTTTAAAAACAAATTTATTCCTTTAACTGTACATTATTTAGATAGCATCAGTCACTGCCTTGTATAACCCGCCAATCACATTCTTTGCCAAGTAAACATGCCTCTTAACTGTATGCTCTTATGCAGTGAACTCTGTTTCTCACTCCTCTCTCTGCTCTCTTCTCTGTCTAAATCCCATGAAGTCAATTAAAATCTTAGTTGGCCACTTAACATTTATATTTTACTATGCATTTTTTAGCCTTTCAGTATATCCTACTCAACACCTCTAATCACATTAATAAGGTAACTACACGCCTTTTATTGATATCTTCTCATCCTTTTCCTGATTTATTGAATATGACACTATAAGAGAAAAAGACTTGTCATTGTGTCTCTTATTAATACGTCTCTCATGATATTGATGCTCTCAAGATATTACTCTTTCCAACTTTGTGAAGAAAAACTCACTGAAAGCAAAGTAATAAAACAGAGTAATGAAACATTTTCTGAGAATTCTAAAAGTACTTTTTTGTCTCATTTGTCCATCTTTAAGAATAGTGAGCAAGAACTCCACAATCTAGTTCTGTACAGCACCGTCTATTAAAAATTTTCCATTATTACCATTTGGGTAGAGCAAGTGGTTAATACTCAGCTGCTAACTGAAAGACTGGAAGTTCAGAGACACCTTGGAAGGAAGGCCTGGTGATCTCCTTCCAAAAAATGAGCTGTTGGAACCCTAGGGAGCACAGCTCTACTCCTACACACATGGGGTCGTCAGGAGTAGGAGGTGACTCAATGGCAACTGGTTTTAATGCCTTGTTGGTATTTCTGTGCTCTAGACTCTGTTTTCCAACAATCTAGCCACTAATTACTTGGTTAGGATATATAAACTCTGTCTTTCCTCTGGGTTTTAGGAGCACGGAGGAAGTCTAACTTACACCTTGAAGATCTTGGTGCAGTCCAAATTCACCCTTTTTAAAGGGAGAACATTTTGGGTTTTAACCATTAGTTATTTTCATTTGCTTGTTTGTTGTTTTGATTGGTTATCTTAATGCCCCAACTCTCTGAAAGCAGAATCTGACTGTAATGGGGCACTTTGCCTAGTACAAATTTAAGAACTTTCCTTAAAGCCATGCTGGAGAAGTACAACAGATTATTTTTCATTTCATGTTGTTGCTAAGTACTGTCAATTCAGTTCTGGCTCATAGTGACCCTCTTAGAATTTCCAAGCAGCAACTGGTGGGTTTGAACCACCGACCTTGCAGTGCTTATCCTACAGTGCCACATAGTAAGAAGATATTAACTTAACCTTGCTCTTCAAAGTAAGGGAGCTTTGCTTTCCACATAAGCCACTCAAGCTTTAGCTGATGCTTTTTTTTCCCCCCTCTCATTTGACATGGACGTGCTGCTCACGTCCTGGTGTGATGCTGTAGGATCAGCACTGGACCGCTAACCACAAGGTCTGCAGTTCAAACCTATCAGCCGCTCCTCAGAAACCCTGTGCAGGGTTGCTGTGAGTCAGAACTGACCTAACAGCACTTAGCAACAACAACATGCTGCTGCTGTTAGCTCAAAGCTGCTGTCAAATAATATGATAGCAATACTTTTTTGATTAGGCTATTTATCATCATGATTTGAACCCCAGTTTACAGTGTGCATTTTGTGTGTGTGTGTGTTGCAATAAAACTTTATTTATAAAGACTGACAGTAGGCTTTATTTTGCCAAGCTCTGGCTTAGGGTATTGAAAGAAGAAAGCAAGGGTCATTGGGAGATCTTTTATCAGTAAGAATTCATTTTGAAGGTGATGAAGATTACTTTAGCTTAACAAGATAATGCTTTCTGAAGCCAGAAAAAACCTGTTTGGTTGTTCAATAGATACATTTTCCAACAGGAAATGTAGTGCAATCAAAATGAAAACAGAATCGAAAACTCATCATTCAAGTGTTTGTTGTTGTGAAGTGCTGTTGAGTTGGTTCTGACCTGTAGGTTTTTTTTATATATATATAACGTTTTATTGTGAATTATGTGATAGTTTACATGGGAGAACATTAGTTTTACATTCATCCATTGTATATCGTTTCATTGCCATGGTTACAATCCCCTCCATGCATCATCAACCAACCAAAGGGTATACACTACAAGCCTGCTCCCCAGTCATGAGCACACAGCCCCTCTCCCTCTCTGTGTCTAAAGTCCCCAACTGTTCCATTTCTCCACGTCATCATCTCTGCCTCCATCTCAGGCATCACTGCTTCTCTGGGTAGGGTCCCGCTCTCCGCTCTTCTCCTTTGATGGTCCCAGGGACCTCCGCTCCTAGGGTGAAAAGTTAATCACTCCCCTCCTTGCTACAAAACATCTACCTTTACACATCCAACCCTCACAGCAGTCCTGATAACAATTATTCACTATTGTATCATAAGAGACCCATACACATTTCATTTCATCAGCCCCGCCTAGACAGATTGGATACTACTCAGTGGAGATTCTACCTTTCTCCACACCCTCTGGATCTAGGTTCTCTCTTGAAAGCGTGTAAGCCAGTTACTTCTTGCCTTTGTAACCCCCTCCCCATTTTGGGTAGCCAATGTCCAAGTTGCCCAGCCCTGTCTACTCTGTGTATGGAGGGGGGTGGGTATGATCCTTGCTGTAAAGATTTGTTCCCTCTTTTGAGCTACTGCATCCATAGGTGTAGGTCAAGTTCATCAAATTGCATCAGATTACTCTTTTTCCCCTCTTCTTTCTTCTTCTGATTGAGCTCTGATCATCCAGTCATTGAAGCCAGGTCAAGTGGGTATTATCTGCAAGTGTGGGGGTTCTTGTGCATATGCCCTCTCTTCTTATCAGCTGGACGCTTCACTCTCCACTCTAGTCCTCTGTGGCTATGTCACTGACTCTGGGCTCAAGAGTCCCCAGGTCTTGCCACACTGCTGGCCAACCAGGTCTTCCCCCAGGTTCACAGAAGTCTGTTGAACATTGTAGGGCTTAGCTCGCCACTTCATTGCTGTTTTTCCCTCACTTCCCCTTATCGGTGACGAGCGTGGTCACCAATCAAAGCATGTATTCCCATTGAGTCTGAGTCTTGGAAGGGGGTTTGCACTGAGGGGACCTGACCACTTACAGTGTGCATTTTGTTACTCAGAAATGTTTACTGTTATGGTTGCTTTTGTGGATTGTGTGTATGCATGTGCATGCACGAGTATGTATGGCTGAGGTTCAGTGGACATATTTTGAACATGTGTGCTTTCCTGTTTAAGTAATTTTACAGTCCAGATTGATGAATGTTTTTAATTCATGAAAACATTTCTATATACCTGCATGCTAGGACAGATGGATATTTTCAACTCATTAAAAGAGTGTGCCTGAAGTACTTTGTAGAGCTGCCTGTAATTTTAGTCTTTTCTTCTAGGCAGGCATTCAGCAGTCTGTTCTGCTGTACCTGGCAGTGTTCCGTGCTCTACCTTTTTCACTCATAGGGATTTTGGAGATCAACAAAAAAGTAAGAACTTGTTTCAGACTCAAGTGCATTATTAATTTTATTGACAATAAAATGTAATCATTATTTAAATTTTTTTGTTTTGTTTATTGGGAATGTTCTCCTGACTATAAAAAGCTTGTTGACCTGGTTTATTTCATAACAAAATACCTAGAACATTTGACTTAAGAAGAGAGCCTATCATCCCTACTGCCTGTTTGTATGCCTCTCCTGTGGATAGTGTTGATTACCTGTGATCACTAACAAACCACTATTTTATGAGATTACAGACTGAGTTGTTATTTTTTTCAGAAGGAATATTGTTAAGTTTGTTAGGATGACCATTAAGGGTAAGCGAAAAGCTGCAATAAAATGTCTCCTTTTAATCCCATGATAACAGGTTTTAAATCCATTTTATGGTGTATAAACAAAACTTTTAGTTAAATGTACATTTTCCAACTCAGTCAGTTTGGGATTTTATTGTAACATTCAGTTCGGGATTTTATTGTAGCTGCCCTTGTTGATTTTCAGGGGCTATAGGAGGTGTGGCAGTCTTAAATAAGCACTGGACTGCTAACCACAAGGTTGGCAGTTCAACCTCACCTGCTGCTCCTCAGAAACTCTGTACAGGATCGCTATGAGTTGGAACCAGCTTGATAGCACTTGACAACAAACAGGAGGAAAGAAGAGACGTATTTCCTTGGCTAAAATAATTGGTCTTCTACTTCCTGTTTATAACTTGTTACTTACTCTGGATGAATGATTGTATTTATTGCACTACTCTTAATTGAACACCTGAAGTAGTCTAGACTACAAGACCATAAATGTCCAGTAATATTGTTTAGCAGACAAGATGTGTGTATTAAAAATTGTTTCTGTGAAATAATCATACTAAACTGAAGAAAGGCTAAAGAATAATATTAGCTATCGTTTGTTATTCGTACTTTGCTAGACACTTTAAGGAATTCCTGGTGTGGCTCTGTAGGGTAAGCACTGGACTGTTAACTGCAAGATTAGCAGTTCAAACCCACCAGCCGCTCAGCAGAAACCCTATACAGGATCACTATGAGTCAGAATTGCCTTGATGGCATTTAACAGAATACTTTAGGTATCTATAACATTGTAACATAATTCATTCTCTTAGGAAAATAAGCTATACAAACCCTAAAGATAGTAAATAAGGATACTGGAATTTAAACCTAGGTTTGGTTCCAAAGTGTCAACAAAGTTTTAAAGTAGTTTGGTTACTTTAGCATAGCATTCATTGCAGGAATGCTTTTCAGAGTAGAAAGCCAAGATCAATGAATGAGCTAGTCATGAGCTATTTTAGATCAAAGCAAACCATAATTATCCTTCTAAGAGATAACAAAAAACCCAGCTCTTGAATTTAATGTTTCTCTTTGTGCTTGTGAATTAAGTAATTGTTTGTACTTATTGTAGTTTGCAACAAGAATGAACTTTTAAGAAAGTCACACATTGTTTCTGTGTATTTTTACATGTCCAATAGGTCTTTTGGGGGATTTAGTTTTAATTATGGTTCTATGGAATTGAAGTACACTTTTCACTTACAATATATAAAAAGACCACTCAGTGGCCAGGAGTCCTAATGTGACATTGTAGGATAGCACTGAAATGTCAACTACAAGGTCAACAGCTCAAACCCACCAGCTGCTCATTGAAAACCCTATACAAGGTCACTGTGAGTCAGAACTGACTCAATGGCAGTTAACAACAACAACAACAATCCAGTGGCCAGTTTCAGAATGCATTAAGCTGTTTATTGAGGTAGTATGGATTGGCCAGGTGGAAGCATCAATGGACTCAAGCGTGGCAACAGTAGTGAGGTTGGCCCAGGATCAGGCAGTGATTTGTTCTGCTGTGCATAAGGTCACTATGAGTTGGTACCGACTCGATGGCACCTAACAACAGCAACAACAAATATCTTCACTAAGTTAAAAATATTTGTCTTGGGTAGAAATAGAAACAAACTTTCTACTTAATTTCTAGTTCTTATTTCATTGCTGGATTTTGTTAAATATTAAGATAGTCACAGAATCAAGTTATTTATCAACGTTCTGGGGAGAATCATGACAGGATCCAGTGCATAGAATAGAAACAGAAAGGGAACAAAATAAGAAGCTCAATATTTACTTAAGGTCAGGTAGGTGTTTGGTTTTTTAAACATGTGATTTTTATATGACTGATAAAAATTTCAAGAACAAAGTAATGATAGAATTCTGAAATTAGCTATTTCTCAGTAGAACTACTTTTCTTGACCCAATCTTTTTACCTCTAATTAGTTAAAAACTAAGTCTCTACATAAATTTTAGCATAAAGAATAGATCCCTGGCATAATATACATGGTAGAATAAATATTATTTTAGAATTAGGTGGACTTAACATACTGTATGTCCAGAAGGAATAGGGTTCGTTATTAAAGGCAAAGCTCTGAAGCAAATAAAAGGATGCAAATGAACGCTGCCTCATTTTGAGGAATACATGCTATGCTCCCATTAGTGTTCCAGTTTGAGACTCCAGTGGCTCTCTGCTCATTACTAATAACACCTTAGCCTCTAGTTGTTAAATAATAATTAAATTGCAATGCTAGGCAGCAGGGCCATAGTGGTGACTTAAATATGAAGCAATATCATAAAGCACTGTGAACACTCAGAGGACTGGCCTTCTAGTCTTTTCTTAGGTGATCTCTGTCTTTTGCTCCAGATTTTCGGCAATGTTACAGATGCTACCTTATCTCATGGAATACTGATTGTGATGTACAGCTCGGGACTGATCAAACTCTATAGCTTCCAAGCAATCGCCAAACAGGTAGAGAAAACTAAAATTTGCCATGTTTTAATTAACTTGAAGTTTGAGCTGAGGTGTATAATTTTGAGTGAGATACTTAGAACCTGGTACTTGTTTTGTAAATTTCAACTCTACTAAATTTGTATAAATGCAGAAAGACAAAGTAATCTTTAAGAGAGAAGTGGAGAAGGTAAACAGAAATGCCCTTGGGCAGATAATGACATTAAAGACATACAAGAGAAAGTCAAAAAGTATTGCTACTGATGTTCTGCTTTATATATGTATGGGTTTATTCCAAACAAATATTTTTAAACAGGTCCCTGCAATCACTGGGTGACTGCAGACAAGTTCTCTTAGTAATACACTTGTCTGGTCTTGTGAGGGTGCCTTAAAAAAAGAAGGTCCAGTCAAAACTGTCTTCTGAGGGAATCTTCTGGGCCAGTTTAATTCAAGGCAGAGACGTCAGCTAAGAAGGTTATAGTGCTGTATTTTGAGATTCAAAAGGAGTAATCTTGATAAATTTTCTCAAAGGACATCCACAGGGGCTTTATTAAATTTTTGAAAAATGAAAAACTGCATTGGTGAGAAAAAGACCAGGAAAGTTGTGCTGAGAAGTTTTTTTTTTTCCGTCAAGACAATGCACCTGCTCATTCTTTATGGTTAGTAATGACTGTCCTATGAGAATTTCATTAAGAAACCTTACCCTTCCACCCTAAAGCCCTGATCTTCCTCCTTCAGACTTCTTTATGTTCCCATTTTGACTTGGTATAAATCAAAGAGGAGTCCTGGTGTGGCAATGTAGGATAAGTGGTGGACTGCTAACCGAGAGGTCAACAGTTCAAACCCACCAGCCACTCCTCAGAAAACCTTCACAGGGTCACTTTGAGTCAGGACACATTTTATAGCACTAAACAACTATCACAAATCAAAGACTGCTGGATTCTTTGGGGAAGGGCTAGAGAGATAGAAACAGCAGTTTCAGACATGACGAGAGATGGGAAAAAATGCTTTTATATGTGACTAGCCCTAGATAGGAGTCCTGGTGTGGTGCTGTGGATTAATGGCTGGACTACAAAGTTGGTTTGAACCGCAAGCTCAGCAGTTCAAACTCACCAGCCTATACAAGGTCACTATGGGTCGGAACCGACTCTATAGCACTTAACAACAGACCTAAATAGAGGACATGTCAAAAAACAATAGCTTTACATTTCAATTTTCTTGTTTAATAAATGTTTCTATGATTTTGTAGCAATACTTTTTGACTTACCATCATACATGTAATTTGAATTTTTTTGTCTCTCTCCAGGCAGCAAATAAGTAGGTGCTAAAGCCACCGTTTTTGTTTTGTTTTGTTTTTAGTTCATGCAGCAGAAACTTGACTTAGGGTGTGCATGCAGATGGGGTGGGACTACTGGAACAGTAGGAGAGGCTCCTTTTGGCATCCCTTGTAATATTAAAATCACAGGTATGGCTCCCGTACAGTACTTTTTCACCTTCAAAAATAAGTGGTCATATAAGTAGTTACTATTCATTGTAATCATCTGAATGTTTTTCTTATAATTTATGTATACATCCAATTCGTTTTACTCCTAGTCAGTATACTCCTTGCTATCAAGTAGATGTCAACAAAAATCTGTCATTTATTTGTTGAACTGAAGTCATAGTGGTGCTGGGCTTTGGTTGGCCAGAGTTTGGGGGCCTTTGACAAGTTACTCGTTCCAGCCCTTGATTTCCATGTCTGCAAAATAATGAGGATGGAGCAAAAAATGGCGTCTTACCCACTGCCATCAAGTTGATTCCAGCTCATAGCAACCCTACAGGACACAGGAGCACTGCTCCGTAGGGTTTCTGAGGCTATACATCTTTATGGAAGCCTCATCTTTCTCCCAGGCAGTGGCTCATGGGTTTGAACTGCCAACTCTTTCCATGAAATATACTCACCTCTTGTTTTTCATGAAAAATTACCCTGTTATATCTGGACATAGAGTTTAGACCAGGGAGAATGTCCTATATACGTAAAAGATTGACAAAACACAGAAAAGAAAATTATGCACACGTTTATAAATATAGATTAAAATATTCTGTTGAACTAGCTTATCAAGTGCAGCAATTTATTTAAAAAGAAAGAAACCATAACTGACCAGAGCTATCTCAGTAATACAAAGATGATTTAATATTTGAAAGAAAAAATATTTGAATATAAATTATACACGTGAGTAGACAGAAGAGAAAATACATTCTGTTATCTTAATATCTATGTGTATTTATTCATAGGTTGCTGAGTTGTTGTTGCTAAAAGCCATGGTGTTGATTCCAAATTATAGTGACACTGTCTAGGGTTTCCGAGGAACAGCTGGTTGGGTTTGAACTACTGAATTTATGATTAGCAATCCAGTGCTTATCTTACAGCTACACACCAGCACTCCAAATAGAGGTTGTTAGTGTAAAGTGCCATGGAGTTGATTCCAACTCACAGTGCCCTGTTATGGGCATTTCCTTCTATTTCTGAACAAAAAATATCATTTTTTTAAAGGTGAAACTCTGAGATGTTTCTAATATAGCAGAATTAGACAAGGATATTTCCTGTGATTATAATTTATCATCAACAGATCAAAAAAACAAAAATAAAAGAAATAATTGTTAGAAAAGAGAAGATGACATTTATTTTAGTAGTAAATTATTAACTATGAAAATTAATGAAACAGTTCAGTAGAGCCTTTAGGTTATCCAGAAAGTTCGAAATAAATATTTTTAAGATGGTTCAAATATTTGTTTGTTTTTATTCTATATACTTCTGTGCATTTAAAAGTATAAAAAGACAATGGGCAAAGGGCCCTAAAATAGACAGTGCAGACCCACATCTATGAAGGCCTAACATGTGAAAAAGCAGGAAAAATGAATGGCCTCAGTCAAATTAAGAGCACCTGCTGTGTGCAGAGGAAAATATCTGGAGAGATAGACGGCCAGACCATGAGAGATCTTATCTACTAAATTAAGGAGTTTAAATATTATCCTGCAACAAGAATCTTAACAAAGCATTTCAGCTTTAAATAAATTAATCAAGGTTTTAGATGCATTGGACAACTGAATTAGGCAGCTTTGTGACTCTTCAACTCCAACAGTACTTCCTATATTCAGTATAGATGCACTAATAGGGATCTATTAAAAAAAAGATTTAGACCTATAGGCTCTAGTAGAAACTAAAATAGGTTATTTTGAAAAGAATTTCCCAAAATGCTGGCATTGTTCTATTTATAGGGGGAGAAAAGAGACCTCATCTTCAAAGATATAAATATTATTTGTTGTTGTTGTTAGGTGCCATCGAGTTGGTACCAACTCATAGCGACCTTATGCACAGCAGAAGGAAATACCGCCCAATCCTAGGCCAACTACACTATCGTTGCCATGCTTGAGCCCATGGATGCTGCCACTTTGCCAGTCCATCTCGCTGGGGATCTTCCTCTTTTTCTCTGACCCTTCACTCTACCAAACATGATATCCTTCTCCAGTGACTGGTCCCTCCTGACAATATGTCCAAAGTATGAGAGACGAAGTTTGGTCATCCTGGCCTCCAAGGAGCACTCTGGCTGCACTTCTTCCAAGACAAATCAGTTGGTTCTTTTGGCAGCCCATGGCACTTTCAATATTCTCCTACAACACCGTAACTCAAATTGTTGTTGTTGTTGTTGTTGTTAAGTGCCGTCTAGTGCAGACTCTTTATTAAGTATCAAACAAGTAAACATAAGACAGAAACAAACATAGACACCATGATGAGTTTCCAAATCTCTCTCTACATGATGACCTGTTATAGAGCACAGAGAACAAAGGAATCTCCTCCAACAATTATGATTTGACAGCAGCAGCCATGCATCGCATACATACTACAGAAAGCAGAGAAGAGGCTATTGCAGATAAGAAAGTTTAGTTTCTGAGGCTTTTAGTGTATGACATCACAGCTAGGTCATCATAAAAGGGTGTGTTCTGTAATGTTCCTGTGAGGGCTTGACTGAGAGACTTGGCCCCAAACTCACTTTTAAATATATTGCTTCTAACTCTGGTAGTTCAGCTGTCACAGGTGCCTGAGGTACTCAAGAAAAATTGGCATCTAAACACTTGAACTTAGCCATAGGATGGAATTAAGCTCTGCTAGGCATTGTAGTATAAGCATTCGACTGCAAGGTTGATTTGAACCGCAAGGTCGGCAGTTCAAACTCACCAGCTGCTCCTTGGAAACCCTATGCAGGGTCGTTATGAATCAAAACCAACTTGATGGCACTTAACAACAGCAACGAAGGTGGAGCAGTTCACAAGCAAAAACTCTTCAGATTCATGTTCTACAGCATTTCTTCCTCTTGGTCAAAGATTGATAGCAATGGTATCAATGACCAAAACCTGGACTTTGCTGGGCACCTGGATGGCAATTGTAGCAAGCTCTTTAAATTCATGGTGATTTTTGCCACCATCTAGTTCTTTGCCAGGGCTTCTAACAGGTTCATATTTCTGTTAGAGTTGAGCAGAGCCAAATGCGCATTACCTTGGTTCAAGCCATCTCTTTCCCTCTAAGCATACTGACAGTGAAGGTCTACTGTAAGTAGAATGCAATTTAAAAAATATTATTTATAAGGATGACCTGATCCAAATGATGGTTTACTACCTGGGCAGCATATTTACTTCTTGAGAAATTGCATAATAAACTTCATGTAGTATCCCATGATTTCTAACAGCAATAGCATTATTAATCTAAGCAGTACAGATTCAGAAATAGTAATAAAGATATATATATATGACAACTTTTTTTTAACCTTAATTTTTTTATATACTAATAATGTTAAGGATGTAAAGAACATTTATTGACATGCACAATCCACCCAGGCAAGTACAAGTATTTCTAGATTCTTGACACAAAGGATTCAAATACAGGATAATACTGAAATGTTTCAAACGATTTGTTGAGACTCTACACTCTAGAAAGAAAACAGAAGGTATACACCATGTAATTATATGTTATTGTTGTTGTTGCTTCTGACCTATAGAGACCCTATGTAGGGTTTCCAAGGAGCGACTGGTGAGCTTGAACTGCCAACCTTGCAGTTCAAATGGCTTTGTAGTCTGGTGCATTAACCCACAGTGCCACACCAGGATTCCATATAATTATATAAGAACTCCTATTTCCTTCTTACTGGGAACTTGTGGTAGGTAAGACTTTGTTGTTCTGACTGAGGGAATCATCTTGCACAGACTTGGGTGCCTCTTCTTTCATGTTCCAGTGATTTTCACCTGTGTTCCTGTGTTCCATTACTGATGTTTAAGTTCCCTAGTATCCAATGTCCTGGTTACTGTTTTCACAGTCTTTATCTCAGTGCATTCACTCAATGCTTGTTTTAATTGTTAACCCACATAGCCTTTTTTTTTTCTTAACTTTTTATTGTGAATTGATTAAAGGTTTACAATGAAGATCATCAGTTTTACATTCAACAAATCAGACACTTTGTTTCATCTCAATGATTGCTGTTCCCTCCACTTAATAGCAATTACTCCACTTCCTCCCTTTCCATCCCACTCTCCTTCCCACCCCTTCTCAACTTTGCCCTTAGGCAAATGTTACCCTTTTGATTTTAAATGATTGACCATTCCATAGTAAGCATACCTTACTAGTGTTGTTGTCCCCTATATACCTATCTACTACTTGTCTGAACATTGGGCCACAAAAGTGAGTTACTTTCTAGACCTTAAAGGTGATCAAGAGCCACAGTCTCAGGTTCCTCTTGTTGCTTTCTAATTAGTAAGCCCAGTATTTGTTTTTCATAATTTTGAGTTTTGTTCCATATTTCCTCCCACTCTGCCCAGAACCCCTGTAGTATGATCCCTTTCAGAGATGTTGGTACTGGCAGCCGGGCACATCTGGTACTTCTGGACTTAGGTTATGGAGACGGATGTTCACATTTTCTATTAGTCTATTGAACTAATTGATTCCAAGCATCTTCAGTTTTTATCACTCTTCTTCTGCACATGAAGAGACCAATATTTACACCATAGATGCCGCTCATGAGATCCCATATGCTACTCATCAAAATAGGATATATGGACTATGTTATGCCAGTTGACCATGGTGTCCCCTGAGACTATGGTCCTAAACCCCCAGCCCCAGCAGCTCATTATCTTAAAATGTTTGATAATATCTAAGATATATATTTTCATCATTGTGTCAGCTTCATGCTCCACTGCATTCATAAGTGTGTTTGCAGCAAAGGTAAAGACCCATGTACAAATACTCCTCGAAGGCACTTAACAACAGCTTCCTCCCATACCCATTTAGCTTATGTATCTATCCACAAAACACTGTTGTTCTAAGGTTGTGTATATACTATTTACCATTATTTTCTTTAGTCCTTACATTCCTCTAGGTGTCTTCACCTGTCTTCATCCTTCTTCTGCCACCCTCCCTCTTCCTGTATATTGCCCTCCCTAGCACCTGAATTAAAATGTGTCTATCCTTTAGCCCACCAGCCACTCCTCAGAAACCCTGCACAGGTTCGCTATGAGTGAACCACTCGACAGCACTTAACAACAATAAACCTCTATCTAGCCAGTGAATTATTCTCCATTCCCTCTCAATCCTGGTAACCATCAAAAAAATACTTCTTATAGCATGAACACCTTTTCTTGAGTTTTAAAAATAGTGGTCTGATTCAATATTTGTCCTTTTGTTATTGACTAATTTTACTCATCATAATGTGCTCCAGGTTCATCCATGTTATGAGGTGGTTCACAGATTCATCATTATTCTTCTGTGTTGAATAGTATTCTGTTGTGAGTATGTACCCAAGTTTGTTTATCCATTCTTGCACTGATGGACATTTAGATTGTTTCCATCATTTTGCTGTTGTAACTAGTGCTGTAGTGATCATCAGTGTGCATATATCTATCTATTCATGGCCTCTTATTTCTTGTGGCCATATACCAAGTAGAGAATTTGCTGGGTCATAAGGTATTTCTATTTCCAACATTTCCCTCACCCCCCAAAAAAAAGTTTTATTTAAATAATTGTTTAAATACATTACGTAACATTTAGAACGAGATGGGGGGTGGGGAACAGTTGTTACTTCCCATGGCATTGCACAGCTGTTGGTAAGTTGCAAGCTTTCCAGCTAGCTGCTGTAGGACTGATAAATCACTTTTAATTTGTTCCTTTGTCAAAAATTTAACTCTGAAAAGTGGGCCTTACATTCTGGTACTTTGGACATCCCTTAGCTAGGATATGTCTAGTCAGTAAGAACAATGACCTTGTGGCAAGCTGGATGTCCTGTCATCTCACTAGAGGAAGATGGCCCCTCCTAAGTTCTGCCCCCGTGTCAGGTTCGATACCAGGGGTTTTTCTTTTGCTACCAGAGGTTCCCTCTAGTGCCATATCCCATCCTCTCTGCTCCACCCAAGGTTAAGGTTGTTCAGGTGGTGGGTGACATTTTCTTAGGGCAGGGGAGCTTCTGACCACCCGCAGCCATCTGTGAACTTGGCTGAAACATCACATTATTGCTTTATTTCAGGCTGGGCCCTGCCAGGCACCTAATGCTTGACCTCTGTTTAAATGAGGGACTTCAAGACTAGACAACAGGGCTCTTTTCAGTTTATTGCATGAAGGAGTTACACTGTTGTTGTTAAATACCGTGCTGTCAGTTCTGACTCATAGCGACCCTGTACAGGGTTTCTGAGGCTGTAAATCTTTACGGGAGCAGAAAGCCTCATCTTTCTCCCGTGGAACCGCTGGTAGTTTCAAACTGCTGACCCTGAGATTCGCAGCCCGATTCGTAACCACTATGCTACCAGAGCTCCTTACACTAGTCCTCCTAGGAGTGGACCCCAAATTGGTTACATTATACAAGCTGTGAGGTTTTCAACTTGTGACAAGGGACAGAGGGAAATTTTCTACTCATTGCAGAAATCTTCACTTAAGCTTCGGTGAGCCACAAGCACTTAAAAACCCATGAACCTTCAGCTGGTCGTCCCTTAGCCAGTCCAATCTCTACAAGGACTGGCCTATGTTCTTGAACTGGTCACCCTGTAGCTGAATTACTTCTCCATATTCTGGATGCTCAATTACGGTACCATTGCAGGCAAATTTCTTCTTAAATGCCTTCACTGGTTTCTTTTTATCATAATTATCAGTGATCCCTTGGACAGCAGTAAGGGTCTTCCTGCCATTTCTCTGTTGAAGTTTTATATGGATGTAATCCTCAGTCCCAGCAGAAAGCAGGTCGTCATCACCCTTACTTGCATCAGCAAATGGGTCGAAAGAGTGGAGGTTCTGAATAGGGGACATCCTGTGAAAGTTGGCAGCGGGGAGTGTAGAGAAGCGAGGGGGCTCCAGAGGGAGGCTGCTGAGTTCTCAGCGGCTCAGTGATTGGCTCTATTTCCAACTTTTTGAGAAAGCACCATACTATTTTGTAGCATAGTTGGCCCATTTTACAGTTACAGTAGTAATGTAGGAAGTCCCAGTTTCTCCAAACCCTCGCCAGCATTTGTTTTCTGTTTTTTAAAACTTTGCTATTAATTTCTCCTTATTTTGATTTGCATCTTTCTAATACCTAATGATAGTGCACATTTCATATGTTTGTTGGTGAAGTGTCTGTTCATGTCCTCTGCCCATTTTCCAGTTGAGTTGTTTGTCTTTTTCTTGTAGAGGTATCATTTTCTATAAATTTTAGAGATTAATCCATACTCTGATAAGTCATTGCAAAAAAATTTTTTCCCAGTCAGTGGACTCTCTTTTTACTCTTTTGGTAACATCTTTTGATGCACTTAAGTGTCGAATTTTTAGGAGGCCCTAATCATCTATTTTGTTTTCTACTGTTTGTGTGTTCTTAGTTTTGTTTCACTTTGTATTTATGCCATATATCAGAGTCCCTAAGTTTGTCCCTATTATTTCACTGATGATCTTTATTATAGGTTCTAGATTTTACATTTACGTCTTTAATTCATATGAGTTTGTTTTTGTATATGGTGTGAGATATGGATCTTGTTTCATTTTTCTGCAAATGGATTTACAGTTTTGCTAGTACCATTTATTGAAGAGACTCTCTTCTCCAGTAAAAGTGTTTTGGCCCTTTGCCAAAGATCAGCTGATTGTATATGGTTGGATTTACTTCTGGGTTCTCAGTTCTGTTCCATTCATCTGTGCATCTTTTGTTGTACCAGTACCAGGCTGTTTTGACCACTGTGGCTGTGAAGTAGATTTTGAGATCAGTAAGTGAGAGAGGCCTCCAACTTGTTATTCTTCTTAAGCAGTGTTTGCTTATCTGATGTCTCTATTTCTTTCCATATAGTTGTTGTTGTTGTTAAGTTCCGTCGAGTTGATTCCAACACATTGCAACCTTGTATAGATAGGGTTTCCGAGGAACAACTGGTGAACTCAAACTACTGACCTTGCAGTTCAAACCAAGTTTGAAGTACAGCTCATTAACCCACAGCACCGTGAACTTCCTTCATATAGTTAGTGATCAGTTTCATAATAACTGATTACTGATATTGTTCTAATGAATGCTCAGTATTGATTTTCTTTATTAGAGTTTGTTTCTTTAGTTTCTCTGAATTATAGTTCAAATGGAAATCGCTTTTAGGCACTACTTTCTAAAAGACTCAAAATCTAAAAGGAGTAGAGTAGAACTACTAGCAATACAAGCCAGTGGTCTAAAATAACTGTGAAACTGAATCTGAGACTCTCTAGGATTAACAAATACTATGAGGTGTTGTCACTAAACAGTACTGGAAACATTTTTATTTTGTAAACCTCAGTTTGTATGTGAACATGAACACAGAAACACTTACTAAAACACAAAATTTCCTGGGAGACTCTTAGCTAAAAAACTCATTTTTATTCTGCATGATCATAGTTTGAAATTTAGCCCTTCTTCTAGTCATGGTTATTATTATCTTATGAAAGTTTTCATCTGAGTTATCAATTTAAACCCATTATTAGACAACTTAAGAGAAAAATGGTTTCTTGTATCTAGAAAAATGGAACCTTAAAGACACTCAGAGTATTTTAATATAAAAACCTGTTGTCGTATTTTATTCTGTTCAATGGCTTATTATTTGTTCTTGATGAAAAATGAATTAAAAAACTTTTTTTATATCAGCTGTAACTTGTGAACCCCGTTACTTTTAAGAGCTCTGGAAATCTTAATTTAGTGTGGCCGTATCCTAGTTCAAAATATGAGTTCTTTCCATAAGTCAGTATAGTTCATCTTTTAGTTGAGAAATTTTTTTGTCAAATGTTTTAGTACTTCAGTAGGACACATCAATAGAGCTAAAGCTTATCTGTGAATGATAAAACAAACTTACTACGCCTGTGATCAATTTATAACAACAATTTTTTTTTTTTTTTTTACCATTGAATCTTTATATAAAAGTCTCTCATCTGCCGATTTAGTGCTTTCCACGAACTCGGGGAAAAACTTTCACAGGCTTCACTGTCTTTGTTTAGGTGCTGCCTTTGTGGGAGCTTTAGCAGCAGCCATTGCTGTCTTTTTTAAACATTTCCTTAGCCTTTTGGCTTCCTTGGCAGCTCTGACAGCCTGTTTTCATTGAGCCTTTCTAACTTCAGGCTTCCAATTTCTTTTGACCATTCTATCAGCAAGAGATGCACCAGTGATTGCCCTCTGGACTTTGACTGCACAGCGGCTTCTTTTCTTTTGAATTTCTTCAGATTGTCCTTTTTTGTGCTTTCTTCAGTAGAGATAAGTCCAGTTTATCTGCCAAGTTTTCCTCTTAGAAAGGAGCTGACTCCTTTGTATACATTTTGTATCAAGAAACTGGAAAACCTTCCCGTCAGTCCTGGTCCGGGCACAGAGTCTCCCATGTCCAGGTTAGAGTTTGTACCTGCATACACAGCACAGTCCAATCTTTATGTCTGCAGCTATAGGGGAACAAGGAAGATGGTGAAGAACTATAGCTTAAAGTACAAGATTTGATGAGCATTACAGACTACTGTGAACTCAAATATAGTTAATTAAAATTTAGAAGGAATGCTGGATGCAAACATTTAAAAATAATATGATTAACCTTTTTAGAAAGCTTTAGATATAATACCGTATTATCAAATTAATATTATTTGAATTAGATTTATGGATAAATAGCTGGGTCCAAAAGAAATAATTGTGAATAAGTTGGCAATTAAAACAACTGAAATTTTGAACACATTTAGTAAAATTATTTTGGCGTAATCTATACTGATTTGCTGATAAATGAACTGAGCACTGGCTTGTTTAAAAAAGAACACAGGGCTTGGCACAACCTAATTTACTCTTATCCTGGAAGTCAGATTATTTAAAGAATAATATTATTAAACCTGCAAATTTTAATAATTAAAATAAAGTACTGTTTTTTTAATGACAGGAAATCCAGTTCTTTGTTTTATACTGTAAACATTTAACCTAAAAGATCTAAACTTAAACTACTGAACTTTAGTCAGATAGAACTTTGATTATACCTGACAACTTCTTTTTATTGAATTTAACATTGTTTCAAGTACATATCCTATAATATAGTCTTTTTTTTTTTTTTTAAGTTTTTATTGTGAATTGAGTGATAGTTAACATGGGAGAACATCGGTTTTACACTCATTGTTTCATTACAATGAATACAATTCCATCCGTGCATCATCATTCAACAGCATTTGCTTCTCTTTCCTTTGTTTTGTTTTGCGGGTAGGGTGGGGGGTATGTACACAGAAACACTCAGGAATATATAATCATTTAAACAGCCTAAGGGCACATTCTGCAAGCCTGCCTCCTGGCCGCCAGCACACTGTCTTTCTCTTTCCATGAGTCTAGAGCCCTCAACTGCTCTATCTCTCCATATCCTCATTTCTGCCTCCATCTCTGGTGTAGCTGCTTCTCTGGATAGGGTCCCACATTCCACTCATTGATGGTCTTCTCTCCCTTGATGGTCCTAGGGTCCTCTGTTTCTGGACAGTTAGATTAACTACTCCCTCCTTTATGTTACAAAACTTCTACCTTTACACTTGTGACGAGTCTTAGTTAGTCATGGTAGCAATTACTCACTATTGAGTCACAAGAATCTTATCCCCATTTCCTTTCAACAGACCAATATTGTTGCTGTTGTTAGGTGCCATTGGGTCAGTTACAACGCAAGAGACCCTATGCACAAGAGAATGAAACACTGCCTGGTCCTGGGCCAACCTCACAATTGTTGCCACGCTTGAGCCCATTGATGCTGATTCATCTCGCTGGGGGTCTTCCTCTTTTTCTCTGACTCTCCACCTTACCAAACATGATATCCTTCTCCAGCAACTGGACCCTCCTGATAATATGTTCTAGACATGAGAAAAGAAATTTGGCCATTCTGGCCTCCAAGGAGCACTCTTGCTGGACTTCTTCCAATATAGATATGTTTGTTTTTTTGTCAGCCCATGATACTTTTCAGTATTCTCCTCCAACATCAATTCTTCCATGGTCTTCCTTATTCATGATCCAGCTTTTGCTTGCATATGAGTTTATTGAAAATACCATAGCTTGGGTCAGGCGCACCTTAGTCCTCAAGCTGATGTCTTTGCTCTTCAACACTTTAGAAGGGTCTTGTGCAGAAGATTTGCCTAATGCAATACATAATTTGATTTTGTGACTGTTGCTTCCATGAGTGTTGATAGTTGATCCAAGAAGAATGAAGTCCTTGCAACTTCAGTCTTTTCTCTGTTGATAAGAATATTGTTTATTTGTCCAGTGGTGAGGATTTTTGTTTTCTTTACATTGAAATGTAATCCATACCGAAGATTGTGGTCTTTGATCTTCATCAGTAAGTATTTTAAGTCCTCTTCACTTTTAGCAAGCAAGGTTATATCATATGCATATTGCGGGTTGTTAATGAGTCTTCCTCCAATCTTGAAGCCACGTTTTTCTTCATATAACCCAGCTTCTCGGATTATTTGCTCAGCATACAGGTTGAATAAGTATGGTAAAAGAATATAACTCTGCAGCACACTTTCTTAATTTTAAACCATTCAGTGTTCCCATGTTCTGTTTGAACAGCTGCCTCTTGTTCCATGTACAGATTTCTCATGAGCACAACTAAGTGTTCCAGAATACTCATACTTCACAATGTTGTCCATAAGTGTCATGATCCACACAATTGAAAGACTTTGTGTAGTGAATAAAGCACATATCCGTCTCCAGCATTCAGTGGGATTCTCCCTTCCCCTGCACACTCTGAAACTAAACTCCCTCTTGAAAACTTGTAAGCCATTCATTTTGTGCCTTTATAACCTCCCCATTAATATAACCTTTTAAATGGGGGGAAAAAATGGCGTGTTAATTTAGCAGATTTCAAATGTATACATCTTTTCTCTAAAACAGAGGTATGTATTAAATATCTGTTAACTTAATTCAGAGGAGTATAGTGGTTCTAGAGCATAAGCACTGGACTGCAAGCTACAATGTCAACAGTTTGAGCCCCCAGCTGCTCCGTGGGAGAAAGATGAGGCTTTCTGTTCCCACAAAGATTATTGTCTCAGAAACCCTATACAGAAACCCTATCATTATGAGCTGGAACAGCCTTGATGGCACTTAACAACAACAACTGGAGTCCTAGTGTGGTGTTGTGGGTTAATGCTCTGGACTGCAAAGTTGATTTGAACTGCAAGGTTGGTGGCGCAAACTCACCAGCCACAATGCAGAAACCCCAAGACAGGGTCGCTTTGGGTCAGAACTACCTCTGTGGCATTTAACAACAAAAACAACTTAATTCACCATTGAACTCACTTAAAGACTTCAAATTTCTCATACACTATAAAGTCTAATTACTGTTGAAATAAGCGTTTACTTGAATATCTCAAGGTTTCATTAAAAAGCTTTTAGTTTAGTGTTACTGTTTTTTAATCTAAATTTGACTTAGGTTGTTCAAAATGCTGACACTAAATTCCTTATTCATTGGGGAATGAATACAGAAGACCACAGACAAATTGATGCATTAGAATTATGGTGTTGGAAGAGACTATTAAAAGTACTGTGGACAGCTAAAAGAACAAACCAATCTGTGTTGGAAGAAATATAGCCAGAATGCTCCTTCTTATACTTTGGACATGTTATCAAGAGGGACTAGTTACTACA
>NW_006408612.1:1639393-1662653 GCF_000296735.1 Chrysochloris asiatica
TGGTTGTAACCATGGCAATGAAATGATATATGATAGAATGAATGTAAAACTAATTTCTCCCATGTAAACTATCACATAATTCACAATAAAACATTAATAAAAAAAAAAAAGAAAAGAGGGACTACTAGTTCCTGGAGAAGGACATAATTTTTAGTAAAGTGGAAGGTCAACGAAAAAGAGAGAGACCCCCTGCAAGATGGATTGACACAGTGACAGCAGCAATGGGCTCAAGCATAGCAACGTTGTGAGCTTGGCGCAGGACTAGGCAGTGTTCCGTTCTGTTGTGCATAGTGTTGCTATGAGTTGTTATCAACTCAACAGCATCTAACAACTCCTAATTAGCTTGTTGTCAATGAGACTAGTCCCACTCATGGAGACCCTGTGGAGGAAAGTAGAATTGCCCTTTGTTGTTGTTGTTATGTGCCGTGGAGTCAGTTCCGACTCATAGTGACCCTTAGGAGACTAAACATTTCCATAGGAGCAAATAACATCATTTTTTTACTCAAGGAACAGCTGGTGGGCTTGAACTGCTGACCTTGCAGTCAACACTTAATGCTTAATACACTGAGTCTCCAAGGCTCTCTCTAGTTTTTCTTCTTTTTTTTGTAGTTATCTCTCGGTTTTGTAAATTCTGTAGGATAAGCACCGTAAATTTGGAGGATAAAACCCACCAACCAATCTCTGAGAGAAAGATGAAGTTTTCTGCTTCCATAAAGATTTGCAGCCTCAGAAACCTGGTACAGGGTCACTGTGAATTGGAACCAACTTGTGAACAGTAGACTTCATTTCAATTTTTGGTTAAAGTACTTTACTTGCAGCAAGTGAAGCTGATTGTGATGAATTTGCTGCTAGAGGTTGGTGCATTCATTGGAAATGAGGACAAATTTACATAACATTAAAGGACAAGTATGAGCTATCTGTAGTACTTTCATAACGTGGGGTTCCGAATTCCAACTCATAGCAACCCTGTATAGAATTCCCAAGGAACACCTGGTGGGTTTAAACTATCGACTTTGTGCCTCACCCATAAGAGATTTTTTTGTTTTTGTTTTTGTTTTTTTTTACTGGCTCTCCTATTCTTTTAGCACGATCCCTGCCATCTTTGTAGACAGCCTTGCTTCCTAGGAACAACAGAAAGGTCTAGACCTATCCTCAAATGCTCTTACCCTAGGACATAGAAATCTGCTGTTCTACAAGAGTTTTTCGATCATTTTAAATTGAGAAGAGTATTGTTGATGTTAGGTGCCATTGAGACTGCCGATTCATAGCTATCCTGTGCACAACAGAACGAAACATTGCCTGTCCTGTGTTATCCTCACAATTGTTGTTACACTTGAGCCCAAATTGTTGCTGCCATTGTGTCAGTCCTTCTCCTTAGGGGTCTTCCTCTTTTTAATGACCCTCTACTTTACCAAGAGGTCAGCAGTTCGAAACTACCAGCTGCTCCACGGGAGAAAGATGAGGCATTCTGCTCCTGTAAAGATTTACAGCCTCTGAAACCCTGTACAGAGTCGCTATGGGTCGGAACCAAATCGATGGCACTTAACAACAACAACTTTACCAAGCATAATGTTCTTCGCCATGAACTGGTCCCTCCTGATATATCCAAAGTATGAGAGATGAAGTCTGGCTATCCCGGCTTCTAAGAAGCATTCTGGCTGTATTTCTTCAAACACAGATTTTTGTCTGTTCTTTTGGCAGTCCGAGATACTTTTAATATTCTCCTCCAATACCATAACTCAAATGCATCAGTTCTTCTACAGTCGTATGTATTCCTTGTCCATTTTTTACATGCATATGAGCGAATAAAAATATCCAACTTGGATCCTATTAACCTTTGTCATCAAACTGATATCTTAGCTCTTGAACATTTAAAAGAGGTCTTGTGCAACACATTTGCCTAATGCATCATTTGATTTCTTGACTGCTGCTTCCATGAGTATGGATAGTGGATCCAAGCAGAGTGAAGTTTTTGACAACTTCAGTGTTTTTTCCATTTATCTTGATATTATTTATTGGTCTAGTGTTGAGGACTTTTGTTTTCTTTGCATTGTGGTGCAATCCATACTGAAGGTTGTAGTCTGTGGTTTTCAACAGTAATTATTTTAAGTCTTCTTTGCTTCTAGCAACCAAGGTTGTATTATCTGCATATTGTAGTTTGTTAATGAGTCTTCCTCCAATCCTAATGCCATGTTCTTCTTATAATCCATCTTCTTGGATTATTTGCTCAGCATATAGATTGAGGTAAGTATGGTATAAGAATGCAACCCTGGCACACACATTTTCTTGGTTTTAAACCATTCAGTGTCCCCTTGTTCTGTTCGAAGGACTGCCTCTTGGTCAATGTACAGGTTCCCCATGAGCACGATGAAGTATTCTGAAATACCCATTCTTTGAAATATTGTCCATAACTTGTCATTATCCACACATTCGAAAGGCTTTGCATAGTCAATAAAACACAAGTAAATATTTTTCTCGTATTTTCTGCTTTCAGCCAAGATGCATTTGATATCAGAAATAATATCCCTCATTCCTCTTCTGAGTATGGCTTGAATTTCTGGCAATTCCCTGTCACTACCATTTCTTAATTATCTTCAGCAAAATTTTACTTAACGTGATATTAATTATATTGTTCAATGATTCCCACATTTCATTGGATGTCCTCTCTTTGGAATGGGTACAGACATAGATCTCTCTCCCAATTGGTTTTCCAGGTAGCTGTCTTCCAAATTTCTTGGTATAGATGGGTGAAGGCCTCCAGTGCTGCATCAGTTTTTTGAAAGATTTCTATTTGTTTTCGGTCAGTTCCTGGATCCTTGTTTTTTAACCAGTGCCTTAAGTGCAGCTTGAACTTTTTCCTTCAGTACTATAGACTTTTGCGTATATACTACCTTCTGAAATGGTTGAACATTGACCATTTCTTTTTGGTAAGTGACTCTGTGTATACCTTTCATGTTTTCAGGCTTTCTGCATCATACAATATTTTGCCCTTGTTGTTAAGTGCTGTCAAATCAATTCAGACTCAGCAGCCCTATACAGGGTTTTGAGGAACAGCTGCTGGCTTTGAACTGCTGACTTTGTGTTTTACAGTCCAATGCTGATCTTACAGCACCACACCATGTTGTTGTTAAGTGCCATTGAGTCGATTCCGACCCATAGCAAACTTATATAGGGCTTCCAAGGAGCAGCTGGTGAGCTTGAACCACCGACCTTGCAGTTCAAACGACTTTGCAGTCTGATGCATTAGCCCTCAGCGCCACACCAATCCACCATAGAATCCTTCAATATTGCAAATCGAGGCTTCGCTTTTTTTCTAAGTTCTTTCAGCTTGAGAACTGTTGAGTGTCTTCTTCCTTTCTGGTTTTCTAACTCTAGGTCTTTGCACATTTCATTATAATACTTGACTTTGTCTTTGTCTTTTCGAGCTGCCTTTGGAATTTTCTGTTCAGCTCTTTAATTTCATTTCTTCCATTCACTCTAGCACTCTACTCTTGAGAAAAAGTTTCAGAGTCTCTTCTGACTCCATTTTGGTCCTTTTTTTTTCTTTCTTGTCTTTAATGACCTTTTGCTTTCTTCCCGTAGGATGTTCTAGATGTCAAGCTCTTCTGGTCTTCAGTCATTACTGTCTAATGCATCAGATTTATTCTTGAGATGATCTCTAAATTCAGGTGAGATATGATCAGGGTCATAGTTTTGTTCTTGAGGACTTGCTTTAATTTTCTTCAGCTTATCATGAACGTGTATATGAGCAGTTGATAGTCTGCCCCTGGCCTTATTTGGGTTAATGATACTGAGCCTTTTAACCAAGTCTTCCCATGTTGTTGCTGTTAGTACCGATTCATAGCAACCCTATTCACAACGAAACCCTGCCCAGTCCTGAGCTAACCTCACAGTCATTGCCATGCTTCAGCCCATTGATGCTGCCACTTTGCCAATCCATCTTGCTGAGGGTCTTCCTCTTTTTCTCTGACCGTCTACCTTACCAAACATGATATCCCTGTCCAGTGACTGGTTCCTCCTGACAATATGTCCCAAATATGAGAGATGAAGTCTGGCCATCCTGGCCTCCAAGGAGCACTCTGGCCTTACTTCTTCCAACATGGATCTGTTTGTTCTTTTGGCAACCCATGATACTTTCAATATTCTCCTCTAACACCATAACTCAAATGCATCAGTTCTTCTATGGTCTTCCTGATTCACTGTCCAGCTTTCGCATGCATATGAGGTTATTGAAAATACCATAGCTTGGGTCAGGTGTACCTTAGTCCTCAAGCTGACATCTTTGCTCTTCAACTCTTTAGATAGGTCTTGTGCAGCATATTTGCCGAATGCAATATGTCATTTGATTTCTTGACTGCTGCTTCCGTGAGTGTTGATGGCTGACCCAAGAAAAATGAAGTCTTTGACAAGTTCAATCTTTTCTCTGTTGATAAGAATGTTGTTTATTGGTCCAGTGGTGAGGATTTTTGTTTTATTTATACTGAAATGCAACCCAAATTGAAGGCTGTGGTCTTTGATTTTATTAGTAAGTATTTTAAGTCCTCTTCACTTTCAGCAAGCAAGGTTGTATCATCTGCATATTGCAGGTTGTTAATGTAATCTCTTCCCATAGTTGTAGTCAATTTGGTTTCTGTGTATTCCATTCATCTGGTGAGGTCCACATGTTTATTCACCTTTTATGTTGTATAAAAATGGTATTTTCAGTGACTAAGTCCTTGGTCTTGCAAGATTCTGTCATGGGATCTCCAGCGTCATTTCTGTCACTCTGGCCATATTTTCCACCTACTGATTCTTCCTCTTTTTTTTTCCAACCTTCACATTCTAATCACTAGTAATTATCAATACATGTTGATTGTATGTTTAATCAAGTTCAGTAACGGTACAATTCTTCAGTGTCTTTCTCTTTTTTAAAAGTTTTTTATTGTGAATTGAGTGAAGGTTTACAGAGCAGATCATCAGTATTATATTCAGCAAATCATATACTTTGCTTCATTGCAGTGATTGCAATCTTCTCCGTGCACTATGAGTTAATAGTATTTACCTCTGTTCACTTTAACTCTTGCATTCCTCCATGTGTCTCACACTACCTTCATTTTTCCTCTGTCATTTTCCCTGTTGTTGTATATTCCCTTCTCCATCACCTATGTTAACATGTGACTACCTTCTAGCCCATGAATAAGTTTGCATTTGCATGTGATATTAATGATACTGTTCATTAAGTTTCATTTTTGCATATGGTATGAGATATATGGGTCTGTTTCATTTTTCTACAAATGAATTTACAGTTTTGCCAGCACCATGTGTTGAAGAGACTATCTCTTTCTCTAGTCAATACATTTTGGCCTTTTGTCAAAGATCAACTGAGTGTAGGTGGATGGATTTACTTCTGGCTTCTTAATTCTGTTCTATTGATCTCTATGTCATTCATAGCACTAGTACCAGGCTGCTTTGACTACAGAGGCTGTGTAGTGGGTTTTGAGATCAGGAAGTGAGAGGCCTCCTAATTTTTTCTTCTTTTTTAGTAATACTTTGCTTACCTGGGGTCCCTTTCCTTTCTATATGAAGTTAATGATTACTTTTTCCATCTCTTTAAAAAATGATATTGGAATCTGGATTGGGACAGCATTATATCTGTAGATTGCTTTGGGTAGTGTTGACATTTTCACAATGTTAAGTCTTCTGATCCTGGAGCATTGTGTATACCTCCATTTCTGCAGGTCTCTTTTGGTTTCTTGTAGTAGTATTTGGTAGTTTTTTTTTATATATAGATCATTTGTCTCTCTGGTTAGATTTATTTCTAAATGTTGCATTTTTTGGGTGACTATTGTAAATGGTAATTGTTTTCCTGAATTCCTTTTCAGACCTCTTTATTGGTGTAAAGGAATCCAACTGATTTTTGTCTGTTGATCTTGTAACCTGCCACTTTGCCAAATCTATAAATGAGTTCCAGTCATTTTCTTGCTGAGTCTTTGATATTTCCTAAGTACAGAATCGTATCATCTGCAAATAAAGTTTTACTTCTTCTTTGTCAATTTGGATCCCTTTATTTTCCCTTTCTTGCTTTATAGCTCTGGTAGCGTAGTGGCTACGAATCGGGCTGCGAACCTTAAGGTCAGCGGTTCGAAACTACCAGCTGCTCCGCGGGAGAAAGATGAGGCTTTCTACTCCCGTAAAGATTTACACCCTCGGAAACCCTGTACAGGGTCGCTATGGGTCGGAACCGACACGATGGCACTTAACAACAACAACAACAAGACTCTCAGCATAGTACTAAATAGGATGGTGATAAAGGGCATCCATTTTTTTGGTTCCTGTTCAAGAAGAATGGCTCTAGTTTCTCAGAATTCTTCAATTTTCTTATCACTGGCTTTAGTCATTGATAGGTAAGTTTGAAAAATAGTATTAACTGGTCTTCCTTATAGGTGTATGGGTATTATCATATCACAGACAGCATTTTACTTCCAGATATATCTTGAAATGTTCTTTTTGGTGATAAATAGTTCTCCATTCCTCTTGAATTTTTCATTTCTGGCATAATAAATCATATGATTGTCAGATTCAAAATGTCCAATTCCAGTCCATTTCTGCTCATTAATGCCTATGATATCAATCTTTATGCATTCCATTTCATTTTTGATTACTTCCAGTTTTCCTAGATTCATACTTTGTACATTCCATGTTCTGATTATTAGTGGATGTTTACAGCTGTTTCTCCTCATTTTGAGTTGTGCCCCATCAGCAAATGAAGGTTCAGTAAGTTTTGCTCAATTCACGGCATCATGGTCAACTCTATTTGAGGAGGCAGCTCTTCCCCAGTCATATTTTGAGTGCTTTACAACCTGAGTGACTCATCATCTGGCATTTTATCTGACAATATTCTGGTGCTATTCATAATGTTTTCATTTTATGGCACTATATCTCATCATGTTTCACTGCTACTTATAAGGTTTTCATTGGCTAAAAGTAGTCCACCTCTCCTTCCTAGTCTGTCTTAGTCTTGAAGCTTCACTGAAACCTGTCCACCATGGTATTTAAAATACCGATGGCATATCTTCCAGTATCACAGTTACATGCAAGTTGCCATAGTATGACAAACTGACAATTGACTGATAGTGTTAAGTATTAGGGATCTAAATTTGGGCTTTTGAGAGAGTTGGGGACCCATCAGAGTTATAGTGAGCAGAGTTCTGTTTCTCCTTTTGGGCCACTTTTTAACAACTTCTGAGAAAAATTGTTGTATGGTGCCCTCGAGTTGGTTCAGAATCAACAGCAACCCTGGATAGGATTTCTAAGGCTGTAAATCTTCACAGGTACAGAAAGCCTCATCTTTCTCCCACAAGCAACCTGTGGTTGACAGTCTGTCCTACAGAGCCACCAGCCCTCCCTCTGAGAAAGATTCTTTTTAAACACATCTGTTTGCATTGATTTTTCTCTACTTTGAATTCTCATCTTATGCCCTCTATAAAATTTTTTTAAAAAGGAAAAACAAACAACAACAAAAAACACCCAGTAGCAATCCTCTATAGGGTTCCTGAGGCTGTAAGTCTTTGTAAGAGCAGAAAGCCTCCTTTTTCTTTAACATACCATCTTAACATTTTACCCCCAAATTCAAATTCTAACTATGTTAATTTTTCTTTATAATTCTTTTTGCCTCATATACAGGGTTGCTGAGTCAGAACTGATTGCTGACTCTGTGGCAATTTACAGCAACCATCATTTGTTGTTATTGTTGTTAGGTGCTGTCAAGTCACTTCCAACCCATAGTGACGCTGTGTACAGTTTCCAAGGAGCAGCTGGTGAGCTTGAACTGACGACCTTACAGTTCAAATGGCTTTGCAGTCTGGTGCATCAACCCACAGCGCCACACCAGGACCATAATGTATTGTTGTTGTCAAGTGCTATTAAGTCGATTTCAATCCATAGTGACCCTGTATAGGGTTTCCAAGGAGCAGCTGGTGAGCTTGAACCAACGACCTTGCAGTTTAAATGGCTTTGCAGTCTGGCACATTAACCCACAGTGCCACACCAGGACTCCGAACCATCATTTAGTCATAACTAAATCCACCCGTTGTTCCTTGGAGCAGAATCACTGAGTTGGGACCAACTGTATGGCGTTTAACAACTTAACAACAGCTTGTCAGTATATATGATATTTGTATTTCTTCTGTAATTTGCGTATTCATATCCTTTGCCAACTTTTCTATTGGGGTGTTCATATTTTTCTTATTACTTAAAATAAGCCTCTTTATATATTAAGGATATTTACCTTTTTTTAAAAGGTCAGAAAACAAAACACTTCAATATATTTTGTGTTTGTATGTTTCTCTCTTACCTCCTTGAGAGTGTCAGTCTGTAAACCTGTTTTTCTGTTTTTCTTCTTTTTCTATGTATTGTTAAGTAATAAAGTATGAAAAAAAAAAAATGATCTTCTGAAGAGACCCAGTAGAACACACACTTCTATACCATGTGGTTCTTACTGGAATGATCTCCCAAGAACACCGGTCCCTTTACTAACAGTGGTGGCCTCATAAACCCAGAGATTAAATTCTCAAATTAGAGAAGGATGAACAAAAAAGTCATAGGTTAACCACCTGCCCAGCAAGTCCTATGGTCATTCCCAAGTGTCTTCCAAAAGGAACTCTGGTTTTCTAAAGCTGCAGCTTCTACTAGTACATCTCTCTTAAGATTCCATTTGTGTATGTTCTACATACACTGAGTTTAAAGACGCATCAAGAGTAATTTCTTTTTGGTGTTAATCTCCAAAAGACAATGACTAACTGGATGTATTTGAGCTGCCTTTTTTAACACTCATAAGACAGGATATATTTGATCCTCTCTTGCTAGTGTTAAAAAGCACCCATTGTGGGAGGCCTCATCCTAAGAAGCTGTATTCATTATGAGTGGTATCACTTGTACAGTGGGAATCCTAAGCAAAACTGCTCTTGTAAAGTTTGCTGAATAGAACCTGTTAGTCTGGGATATCGAAAATCTTTTCTTCACATTTGAAGTGATTATAAACCTAAATTCCTTGTAAGGTTGTTATGAGAGTTGGTAATGGTAGCTCACTCATAAGAGTCTTATACTTAGCCAGATGCTCATTTAATAACAGCTGTTTTATTAGGTTTGCTTAGTCTTTTTTTTTTTTTGCCATCCTAAGTACCTACTTTTACTCAGCAGCAAATCACACATGCTTAATCCTGAAAACAGATGTCTGAAAAGTTGACTCAGACTAGGATTTCTTTCCTACTAACTTTCTCTCTCTTGTTCTTTTAGGGGTACGCCTCATTTCTTTTTATTTGAAATAGCAATTTTGCTTTAATTAAAGTTTATAAGGTTGATTTCAGTAAATGAATAGTCGAAGGCCACCTAAACAGAGAAGCTAATAAATTCTTTTTGCTCATCTCCACAGACACGCCACCATTGCTCTTTGAGGTTTCCTCCCTGGAGAATGCTTTTCAGATAGGAGGCCATCCTTGGCATTATATCATCACACCTAACAAGAAGAAACAGA
Source organism: Chrysochloris asiatica (assembly GCF_000296735.1). Taxonomy (NCBI): domain Eukaryota; kingdom Metazoa; phylum Chordata; class Mammalia; order Afrosoricida; family Chrysochloridae; genus Chrysochloris; species Chrysochloris asiatica. The sequence goes on from NW_006408612.1 coordinate 1,648,905, forward strand.
AAGGAGTTTTCCATATTTGTGCCCTAAAAGACAATTCGTTGGTAAATCATGAGTAATCAGACTATTTAGCAGTAAATTTTCATCAGAAATTATTTATTCTCTTGCTCTAACATTTGGGTAAATAATAAAACCACAGGAACTGGTATGATGCTGCTTAGTATTTAACACAAAGAAAGATAATGTTCCTTTCACATGTTATAATTAAGAGAATATTATTTTTTAAAAAATAGATACAGAGTATACATTTTTATATTAAACAAAAGAACATCTGCACTAATGCCACCATGGACACATTCATTTCAATGGTTACAAACAAGATATTTAATTGCATTGATTTTCTTTTATGTAAAGTGGAATAATAATACCACATTTCCTATTAGAATACTTATAATAAAAATTATAACTCATTCATTAATTAGATACATGTTGTTGTCATTGTTAAGTGCTATCAAATCATTTCCAACCCATAGCGATCGTGTATAGGGTTTCCAAGGAGCAGCTGGTAAGCTTGAACCGCAGACCATGTGGTTCAAACCGACTTTGCAGTCCAGAGCATTAACCCGCAGCGCCATACCAGGACTCTAATTATATACATGTTGTTGTTGTTGTCAAGTGCCATCGAGTCGATTTCCAACCCATAACGACCCTGTATAGGGTTTCCAAGGAGTAGCTGGTGAGCTTGAACCGCCAACCTTGCAGTTCAAATGGCTTTACAGTCTGGCGCATTAACCCACAGTGCCACACCAGGACTCCAATTATATACATAATATGTGTTAAATTCTAATTTTTCTTTAAATCATACCATCGGAATCCCTTATGACATAGTGCCACCTACCTCTCTAGTCTCATAGTTGGAAACTCTACTTCTCAGTGTAATTGTGGCTGCTACTCTTGGAGTCCTGGTGTGGCACTGTAGGATAAGCACTGGACTGTAAGGTTGGTTTGAACCACAAGGTAGGCAGTTCAGACTCAACAGCTGCTCCTTGAAAACCCTACACAGGATCACTCTGAGTTGGAACTAAGTTTTTCTTCTTTCTTTAAATGCTCCATAGTATTAGACCATATCCTCAGACATAAAATATTTGACTTATTTAAAAAGATTATAGACTGCTAACCACAAGGTTGGCAGTTAAAACCCACCAGCCATTCCTTGAAAACCCTATCCCGAGTCTATGAGTTAGAACTGACTTGATGGCACTTAACAGCAACAAGAAAACAAAGAAATTATATACTCTGTGTCTGAGATTTGAAGTTTGGCAGCATGTTTATTGTTGTGATAGGCATTCTTCTGATTAAGAGGTGGTTAGGTGTGGGAGAGAGGGAGATGTGGAGGGACTACCTGTGCATACTCACAGCTGTTATATAATGGAAAGTCCATGGACTTTGGAATCAGATGTGCTGTTTAGTAGGTATAAAACTTTGGCCAAACGATTTATTCTCACCCATAAAATAGTGATAACAATACATGCTTTGAGTTTTCTGAGGTGCAAATGAAGTAGTGGTTACAAAGCATCTAGCTCAGTGCTTGACAGAGTAGGTACTTGAAAGATATTGATGTATTATTTATCTGTTAGGTGTAATATATGGTACAGAGTTGTTGTTGTTATGTGCCATGGAGTCAGTTCAGAATATAGAGATCCTGTATAGGTCCTCCAAGCAGTGGCTGGTTGGTTTGACCTGCTGACCTTGAGATTAACAGGCCAGTACTTATCCTACAGCGCTACTATGAAATTTCTGAGTTTAAACATTCTGGACTTCTCAAGTTTGAGCTTGATAAATCAGCCCTCATAAATAAATATCCTAGTTAAACTGGTTAATATTTTCTCTTCTTTGTTTTTGACTTACTGGCCTAGACTTACCCATCATTGGTATTAAGAGTTGAAAAATTACTTGATTTTCTTTTAATTTTTATCTTTAATATATTTCCCCAACTTCAGGCAAAAAATGGGATCCAGGAAATGGAATGTTGTTCTCTAGAATCTGACTGGATTTATTTCCATCCTGATGCTTCTGGTAGAATAATACATGTTGGCCCAAACCAGGTCAAGTGAGTATTGCATTTAAAGTTAGTTTAAAGTTAAAAGTAGCTTTTGGTAATGTCTATTGGCCTCTGTATTTTTTCCAGCTAAATACTGAGCCAATTATGGAAATAATTAACTTGTTATAGTGTGCTTTCTCAGAGACTGGCATCTCAAAACCTGATGGTATCCTTTCAGCCTGATCATTATTGCTTGTAAATATTACAGTGGAGTAAGTTCTTTGATGGGTGATGTATGAGTTACAGGAGATTACATATTGGCCCTTTCTCTTCAGGACTTAATTAATTCTTCCAGACTAATGAGAGAAGATTATTTGTTTTTGTTCCGAAAGTCAACCTTTCCACAGAAGTTTGTTTGCAGGTTGTTTGAAGTAAACCTTGTTTTACTCAGTTTGTGTTCAGGGCACCCCTGTCTTTCTCAGTAGCATTCAACAGTTGGCTTCTCTTTCCTGGAAACACTCCTCATTTGGTTTTCTTGATACTCCAGCTCTCTTGAACTTTTTTCCTCCCTCGCTGATCTATCTTGCTTAATGTCCTTTCATGCTTTTCCTCCACTAAACCAAAATAAAAGCACTGCCATCTGGTCAATTCCGACTCGTAGTGACCCTTAAAGGACAGGGTAGAACTGCTCTTCAGGGCTTCCAAGACTCTGAATCTTCACAGGAGCAGACAACCTAATCTTTCTTCCTTGAGCAGCTAGTGGGTTTGAATAGCCAACCTTGTAATTAGCAGCACAGTGCGTAACCCCCGACACTGCAGGGCTCCTTCTTCCTCCTCTAACCAGCCTTTAAATGGTGGGTTAGACAATTAATCCAATTTAGGTCCTCATCTCTTCTCTACAATCCCGTTCTGCATGATTCTATTGATTCCATTGGCTTCCAAGAGGTTGTATGCACCAAAAATCCAAAATGTGTATCTCTAGCCCAAACATCAAGGATTTCTGGTAGTATAGTGGTTACGAGTCAGGCTGCTAACCTCAAGGTCAGCAGTTCAAAACTACCAGCCATTTCATCGGAGAAACATGAGGCTTTCTGATCCCATAAAGTTTTACAGCCTCAGAAACCCTACATAGGGTCTCTATGAGTCGAAACCGACTCCACGGCACATAACCAAAACCACCACAGCCCAAACATCTCATTTAAACATATGTCAGAAATCTGGGATAATTCTTGACACCTTACTTTCTTATCTTTCATAAATATGTATGCTTATATGCTCACATATAGTGTCTCTCACACACATGCACACCATAAACCCTTTTCAGTCCAGTTTATGTTGTTACTAAATATTTCTTAAATCTGCTGTTTTCAGCCCTTGCCCACTTTGACCATCTGGGTCAGAGTGCTGTCATCACTAACCATGACTGCAGTAATAGCCAGTGTACAGGGCTCCCAGAATTCACTCTTGCCCTTTCATCAACCAGAAGATGAGGAAAAACATAAACAAATACCAAAACCTAATCAAGTGAATTCTACTGCATTAATTAACCTTTTCATGGGTTCTTGTTTCTCTTAAAGAAAATACCAACATATTTAGCATATGGTCTGATAGGTCCTCCTTCCACACAGTTTACTCCAGTCGGGTGTCTTTTCTGAAAGCTGAGGACCTGTTTCCTCTGTCTGAGGTCTGTCATCCACACCTGTCCTCCCGTCCAATTTCTGCTTATGTTTTATGCTTCATCCTAAATGTCTTTTTTTCCCTGGGTAGACTTTCCCTGATTAACCTTGCTAGATTAGCTCCTTCATCCTGTTTTCATCGCACCACTGTACATTCTTTCTCTGTAAGCACTTACCAAAATTTGAATTAATTGGCTATTTTTATGACTATTGCACTAAACATCGGGCTGCTGGCCACAAGGTTAGCGATTCAAACCCACCAACCACTCTGCGGGAGAGAAATGAGAATCTACTCCCATAAATATTTACAACCTAGGAAATTCTATGAAGCAGTCCTACTCTGTCCTATAGAGTTGCTATGAGTTGGATTTAACTCGATAGCAAAGATTTCTTTTAAAAAAACCTGTTTTAATATCTAGCACTGTATCGTAAACTCTGTAACAATAGCAAAGAGTCTGTCTTGCTGACATTTCCTAAAATCCCAGCACTGAGTGAGTACCGTGCCTGGCACACAATAGGTGCTCAGTAAGTATTTATTTATGGACTAAGAAGAGCAGCCTCTGCCTTCTTTATCCCTGATTGCTTCTTGACAGTTTGTCTTCTTCTCTGTATGGATTAAAAGGAGATGAAAAAATGGAATGAAAGATTATGACCTTTTACCAAAAAAAATCTTAAATTGTGGGTTTGCTTTCATAAACCTTACTTTGAATATGTGTTACCATCTGTATTTAATATAACGTGAGTTTAAGAAATTAAGATCTACAAAATGTAGATTCAGTGTATCCCTTTCCAGGTCTTAAGAAATAGGTATGTTTTTAAATTGGCACTAATTGAGATCACTATTTGTGTTACATAAAGTAGAATCTAATTTCTTTGTCTCAGACAACTCTAAGGCCTCAGCCTCTCCCTGACCACAGGAGCCATTCCAACCCCCACGGTTCACTTTGCCTGCATTTTGAGACTTTGAGCTTTGAGAACATTGTATTTTTGAAGCTCATTACTGATGTGAACAGATTGGTATGAGTGGTGAACAAGTCATTTTTTTTCTCTTGCTTAGGAACCTTGACCCTATGAAGCTATGTATGCTCAAAAACCCTAAATCTGTAAATATCATAAAGGGGAAAGAATAGTAAATCTGCTGCAGATTAAATATTACTCTATCGTGAAAACTGATCCATTCTATCTCTGGACTTGAAATATTGTTCATAGAGACTGCATTTTACCTTCAGAAATATAAATGCCATTATCTACTATAATAGCATGGTTAAAGCTGAAATATGAAAGTCCTGTAGCAGAACAGCAGGGATAAAGTTCTTAGAGTAACATTCATCCAACCAGTTTGGACAGTGGCACAGGCCAGAGCAAGCTACTTCATTACTTGTTTGAGTAGCACCTGTTACCACTGTTAGGACATTTCTCTGTTTTAAAAAATCTCTGAATTTGAGTTTAAGGACAATTATGTGATCAGACAAGTTAGTATTTTAGACAAGTCAGAAGGAAAAGAGAACTAAGTGTTGATACTATAATTTTCATTTGCTGACTTTGGCACTTGATGGTGTATTTAAGTCTTAGGTTCTAAGAATTCTTTTTCCATTTTCAGAGTTTTAAAGCTAAATGAAATAGAAAATAATAGTTTCCAACATCAGGTCTCAGAAGATTTTGTCATTTTGGCCAACAGGGAGAAGAACAAAGTAAGTCAGGAATGCATGAAAACCCTTTGTATGTCGTTATAGTTTTATATAAAAATGTAGTATGCAATTGTGTTTGCCTTTGAGTGTGACTGAAAAGAATAACACATCCCTATAGATTTTTGCTATGGCACTATAAGATCAGCACCAAACTGCAAACCACAAGTTCAAACCCACAAGCTGCTCCTCAGAAACCCTATACAGGGTCACTATGAGTCGGAACTGACTCGATAGCACTTAACAACAACCACAATGTAGAAGTCTCTGCATTTTGTTTACACAATAGACAGTCTTATATCCTATGTACATAGGAGATTTGAGAAGAGTTGGTTATGCTGAATTTGTCTTTTAATTTTTATTTCCATTCTAAGTTTATTTTTTATTTTTTTAATGAATATCAACATTTGGGTCTAATTAATTGTTTAAACTTAGAGTTAGTTGGAATATATGTATGTGTGTGTGTGTATATATATATTGTTGTTAAGTGCTGCCGAGTTGTCCGACTCACAGCTACCCTGTATAGAATTTCCAAGGAGCAGTCCTGGTATGATGCTACGAGTTCATGCGCTGGACTGCCAGATCTGTTTGAACCACAAGATTGGCGAGTTTTAAATATATCTTTAAAACTCACATGCCATGCTTTGATAGCCAGCTGTACTTTTCCTGTAGTGCATAAATTAGGAACATGAAGAAAATGATGGAGTGGACATTTCTAAAAGCAGATCCACTTTTTACTGTGCTATTGTGCTAGGACATTTTATTAACTCGGAGGATAAGAACTCTGATTCAGAATTTTCCCAGTTAAGGAAGGAATTGAGGATTTGAAGAAAGGTGGTGTGGTTTCACCAAATTTGTTAACGTTGGTTTTGCCATTGGCTTCATATATTTAAAATGTCTTTTTTTATTTCTCTCTGTATGATAGAATGAAAACTTATTCACTGTTACAGCGTCTGGACGTGTAGTTAAAAAACACTTTAACCTTCTGGATGATGACCCAGAACAAGAGGTATTGCTTTAACCAGAGATAATAAACAGAACTATTATTTATTATGTACTTGCACTGTGGTTTTCTAAATTATACTTTCCAGACTCTAGAGTAGGAATAAGGGTGGATGGTTATATGCTGAGTGGGCAAGACTCTGGGTGTTATTTCTTCTAGTGCAACCCTATCAGCCTTTCTTTTATCGTTAATTATTAATAATATTTTCTTTATGGAAATGTTTATAGGACTGAAATTATTTGAGACGGTATTGTTTTGTTTCATTAATAACCACTCTTTCTGAAATCTCTTGCTAGAAAATCCTTGAATTTTGTCCTGATGACTTTATAGCATTTGCCTTATTTTTTAGCTATTAGACATGGATATGTTTAGTAATGCTCATAGGCCAGAAGAGGGAGTGACAGGATGTGGAAAATTAATTAATTTGGCCTCTGACCTGAACTTGGTCTTGTCAGTCACTGAGCTGATAATTTTTTTTTTTTTTTAACTTTTTATTGTGAATTGGGTGAAGGTTTACAGAGATCATGTTTTATATTCAATAATCCATAAACTTTGTTTTGTCTCAATGATTACACGCTCCTCCATTTAGCAACAGTTATCTCACTTCTTCCCTGTGGTTCTTGTTTCTATTTCAAATTATCTCCGTCCTCAACTATGTCCTTAAGTAAATGTTATCCTTTTGATCTTGAATGATTGACCATTTCTTGTGAGTATACCTTCATAGTGCTGTTATCCCCTATATACACCTATCTACTACTTGACTGAAAATCAGGCCACGAAGGTGAGTTCCACTCCAAATCTGAAGGGTTACTGAGGTCCATTGGCTCGGGTTCCTCTAGTCTCTTTCTGATCAGTAAGCCCAGTCTTTTTTATAATTTTGAGTTTTGTTCCACCTGTTCTCTGACTCTATATAGGTCATTCTAATGTGATCCCTTTCAGAGCAGATGATAGTATACTATCTAAGTCTTCTGGTCTCAGAGTCATTGTGACGGATGTTCACATGTTCTGTTGGTCCATTGAACTAGTTGATTCCAGTCATCTTCAGTTTTCATCACTTTTCTTTCTTCTGAATATGGAGAGACAATTAGTTGCATCTTAACTTTTAAATTGCTCATGAGCTTTTAGGATTCCAGATGCTACTCACCAAAGCAGGATGTATAACATTGTCTTTGTGATCATGGTATTCTCTTAGACTACAGGCCTGAGCACCCAGACCCAGCAACTCATTGCCTTAGTTTGATAATATCTAAGAATTTTTCATCATTTTCCCCCTGTATGCTCCACCACATCGATAGGTATGTTTGCAACAAAGGTAAACACCCTATACAAATATTCTCTGTCAAACTCTTATATATTTGTGGGAATACTCCTACTCCCCTTCTCATGCCTATTCAGCCTGTGGATCTGTCGTCGCTGCAGGATTCTGTATATAACACTATTTACCTCTGTTCCCTTTAACTCTTGTGTTTCTCACTGTGTCTTCACTGGTCTTCATTATTCTTCTGGCAACTCCTTCTTTTTGTATATTGCCCTTCTCATCATCCAGGTTAACATCTGTCCTACCTTCTAACCAGAGAATTACTCTTCCCACCCCTGGTAACTATCAAAGAATGTTTCTTTTATCATGAAAACCTTTTGAGTTTTTACAATAGTTGTCTCAAACAATATTAGTCTTTTTGTGCTTGATTAATTTCACTCAGCATAATGTTCTCCAGGTTCATCTATGTTCTGAGGTATTTCACAGATTCATCATTATTCTTCAATGCTACATAGTGCTCCATTGTTTGTATATACAAAATCTGTTTATCCATTCTTCCATTGATGGGCATTTACGTGGTCTCCATATTTTTGCTGTTGTGAATAATGCTGTGATGAACATCAGTGTGCATGTATCTACTCGTGTACTGATTCTTACTTCCAAGTTAGAGAGATTGCTGGGTCATAAGGTATTTCTATTTCCAACTTTTTGAGGATGCACCATACCATTTTCCACAGTGGTTGCACCATTTTACAGTCTTACCAGCAATGTAGGAGGGTACCAGACTTTCCTCTCCAGCATTTGGTTGTTTTCTGTTGTTGTTTTTTTAAACTTTGCTGTTCATGCTAGGGTGAGGTGATATCTCCTGGTTATTTTGAGTTGCATCTCTCTAATGGCTAGTGATCACAAACTTTTCTTCATATGTTTGCTAACTACCTGAATGTCATTTCCTCTGCCCATTTTTTAAATGGGTTGTTTGCCTCTTTCTTCTAGAGGTTTTTTAGTTTCCTATAGTTTTAAAGATTAGTCCCTTGTCTGATATGTCATTACAAAAAAAAAAATTGCAGTTTGTGAGCTCTCTTTTTACTCTTTTGGTGAAGTCTTTTGATATGCACAAGTAGCTAACTTTTAGGAAGTCCAAGTTATCTACTTTGTCTTTTCCTGTTTTTATGTTTTCACTTATGTTTGACAGTGAATTTATGCCATACATCAGAGCTCCTAAGTTTGTCCCTATTTTTTCATTGATGATCTCTAGAATGCTAGGTTTTACATTTAAGTCTTTAATCCACATTGAGTTTGGTTTTGTATATGGTGTGAGATATGGGTCTTACTTCATTTTTCTGCAAATGGATTTCCAGTTTTGCTAGCACCATTTGTTGAAGAGACTAACCTTCCCCATTTAATGGGTTTTAGCACTTTGTCACAGATCAGCTGACTATATGTGGATGGATTTACTTCTGGGCTCTCAATTCTGTTTCATTGATCTCTGTATGTATCATTGTGCCAATACCAGGCTATTTTGACCATTGTGACTACGTAGTAAAATTTGAGATCAGGAAGTGAGAGGCCTCCAACTTTGTTTTGCTTTGCTTATCCAAGGTCTCTCTCCTTTCCATTTAAAGTTTGTGATCAGTTTTTCCATGTCTTTAAAGAATGATATTGGAAACTGGATTAGGATTACATTATATCTATAGTTGCCTTGAATAGTGTATAATGTTGACATTTTCATAATGTTAAGTCTTCTATCTGTGAGCATGGTCTATTCTTCCATTTTTCTAAGTCTCCTTTGGTTTCTTGTGGTAGTGTTATAGTTTTCTTTGTCTAGGTCTTTTGTTTTTCTGGTTAGATTTATTCCTAAGTATTTAATCTTTTGAGTGGCTATTGTAAATGGTATTGTTTTCCCGGATTTCCTTTTCAGAGCTGACTTCCTTTATTAGTGTGAAGGAATCCAACTGATTTTTGTATATTGATCTTGTACCCTGCCACTTTGCTGATCTTTCAGTGAGTTCCTGTAATCTTCTTGCTAAGTCTTTGGGATTTTCTATGCTTCATATTATTATCATCTGCAAATAGAGCTTTACTTCTTCTTTGCCAATCTGTGTACCTTTAATTTCCCTTTCTTACTTTGTAGCTCTGGCTAAGACTTCTAAAGGAACCCTGGTGTGGCTCTGCAGGTTAATGCACTGGATTGTAAAGTCAGTTTGAACCACAGGTCAGTGGTTCAAGCTCACAAGCTGCTCTTTGGAAACCCTATACAGGGTTGCTATGAGTCGAAACTGACTCGACTGCACTTAACAATAGGACTTCTAAACCAGCAATGGTTATAAAGGGTATCCTCATCTGATTCCTATTTGCAAAAGGACTTCTTTGTTTCTCTCCATTGAAAGTAAGGTTGGCTGATTACTTCCTCACCATTTGAAAGTTTGGTAACTATACCAAAGCATTTAGGGGATCAGGGTATTCCCATCCCAGAGGGCAAGAGGACCCACTAGTCTAGGGAAAGCCAGAACCAGCTCTGCAGGACTGGAGTAGGCCACACCTGATCCCAGGAGCTGGGGTTGGTGCTGCTAGCTCCTAGCTCACTTTGATGCAGCTCCAACCACTTGGAGAACAGGAACTTTGCTGGGAGTGTACTTGGGTGTGGACTGGTCACACCTCTGGTCACCAGGGTAATGTGGGGTACAAGAAAAAGCTTGCATCCTTCTCTCTGCCCATAAATGGTATGCCTTTGAGCCATCAATTGCCCTCTGCCTCAAAGCCACCCTCAAAAGTTCAAGATGGCCACACCATACCTGGCAGGCTGGCACAGATCACCTGTCTCCTTTACCCCACCCCTCCCAGCATATCTGTTTAGCTGCTTCTCCTACTTAGGGCTAGTCCATAGCTGACCTGGGCCAACTCAGCAGGTTTGGAGCAGGGCTCCCTTTAATCAGGGTTGGTGCAGATAGCTTCTTACGCACTTCAATGGGACTCATAACTGCAACACTCACCACCTACACCTCTGACAACCTGGAGAGTGGAAGTTTCACTGGGTGGGGGCGGGGCGGGGGGGGGATGCTGGCCACGCCTTGGTTACCAGGGGAGTGTGAGGAAGAAAAAAAAAGGCGCACCTTTAGCTCTGTAAGTCACCAATATGCTGTCTTGGCTCTGCAACTGCTCACGAAAGTTTAAGATGGCCACAGTGCATCTGATTGGCTAGCACCAGTCAGCAGTCTGCATCCTTTTGCCACATCTGTTCAGCTTCCTCTCCTAGTAAGCATTCTCTATCCTTCCATCTAAAGCTCAGGGTGCCAGGACTAGTATTTGTATCTGTTTCACTTTGGTTTCTTTTTTCTGTTGTGAAGGATCTGCATAGACTTACTTCCCAGTGTGATATCTTGCTGCCTGCCCTGAGCTTATACTTAAAAATTTTTTTCATTTAAAGAGGCATAGAAGGTACTTACTAAATTAACTGACAAAATCATGTTTCAAATAAACTGTCCATTGCACAAATACTAAATCTATTTAAATTATGTAAATATATTATTTCTATTTCTGTGGCCATTCCTACATAGGGTTGCTCTGTGTCTAATCCAACTTTGATGGCAGTAAGTGGATGTAAAAATATTAGAGTAGATGAATGTAAAGCTGGTGTTCTCCCATGTAAACGATCACATAATTCACAATAAAACTTCTTTTAAAAAAAAAAGAAATATTAGAGTAGCCTTCTAATAATTGTTGACTTGTGTGATATTGTTCTTTGAAAAACTTTAAAAATAGGTCTTCGGTGGCCCAGTATGTAGTTGCTATCAACAAATAAAAACAATATTTATTCTTTTGTTGTTGTTGTTAAGTGCCGTCAAGTCAGTTCCAACCCATAGCAACCCTGTATAGGGTTTCCGAGGAGCAGCTGGTAAGCTTGAACCTCTGACCTTGCAGTTCAAAGCAAAAAAAAAATTGCCCTATCCTTTATATAAAACTATATTCAAGAAAAATGTACTCAAATTACCAAAAGGAAGCAAGAATAATTAAAAAAAAAAAAATACCAAAAGGAGGCCGTCTGGTCCCGTGAAGATTTACAGCCTTCAAACCCTAGGAGCATGTCTCCGGCTGCCCTATAGGGTCGTTATAGTTCAGAACTGGCTCAACAGGAGTGAGTTTGGTTGTTTTTCTTTAATGGTATCAAAGAGAAGGCTGCTCTATATCAAGAGATCAGAAAACAAAAACATTAAGCCTATAAAAGATAAGTTAAAGGAATTTTGATTAAATCTACACTCAAGTAAGAATTTACCCTTTGAAGTTGGCCAAGGTAAGACTAGTGTAAAACATAAATAAAAAGGAACCATAGGTAATATATCTGTGTAACTTCCTATGGCGTGAGGTGGTAAAGACAGAAAGTATCAATGAATCAGCAAGTGACTTGACCAAATGTGAGTGACCAGTTTGTTAGTGTATGATGACTGAGAGAAACCTGTCGAGCTTGCTTCAAGGTCATTGTCAGGCGTTCAGCCAAGATGTGCCTTCCTGTGGCCCCTGCCCTCCCTGAGCACTGATCTCTTCCCATGTTAGACCGATGGAGTCCCACACAGATTTCTGGGATTAGACTTTCTCTCTAAAGTCTTTACCTCTTTTGTCCCAGTCCTGTTCTGTGGGTTGAATTTCCATTGCTAATATTCTCCCTCAACTATAAGCAGCCATTTTTGCTTTTTTTAGGTAACCAAAAAGAGGTTTAAAAAAAGAAATAATAGCAAACAGTCATAAATAGAATATGGTGGGCTGTGAATCTTTTTTGAAATGACTTTTTCAGTATGAGAACCTTCAGAGCTCAGTGGATAGTTTTCAGTTCTCAGAAATTGATTTTCATCTGTTAAGTCCTCTCTGGGAATTGTTGGACACACACATCAGAGGCAATAGTTGAATGCTTCTTTTGATTTTGGAAAAGCTCTGGTTTGCTTTCATTGTAGAGAATTTCATTTATACTTTGAGATCTTTGTACATTTGTCAAAACTTTTCTAGGATACTGCCTAGCTCTTAAAAATCTTGGAGCTGATGTTTTACTGGCATTAAGTACAGACATTGATATCTTTTCTCCCATCCATTTATCCTTCTTTCTACGGTATTCGTATAAATAATAAAATAGTTACACTACAAATGTACATATAATCCTAACTAAATAACTGAATTTCTCCCTTTTTTCCTCTGATTTATCCTCATGTTCCCTGAGACTTTCAAAATTGTGGACTATGAAGATGAGTTGGATTTGCTTTCTGTGGTAGCTGTTACTCAACTAGATGCTGAAGGAAAAGCTCACCTGGATTTCCACTGTAATGAATATGGAACTTTACTTAAAAGCATTCCATTAGTGGAGTCGTGGGATGTGGTGAGTAGAGTCCAGTCCAGAGTTGAAAGAGTTCCCTTTGTAGGTGACATTTATTGCAATAGATGTTACTGTGTTCCTGTCATTTCAGACTCCACTGTACTAATGACCACATAAAAGAATTTATTATTCTATGTTGTTGTTAAGTGCCATTGTGTCGGTTCTGACTCACATGACCCGGTATAGGGTTTCTGAGGAAGGGTTGGTGAGTTTAAACTGCCGACTTTGTGGTTTGATCCTATAGCACCACACCAGGAGAATATTATTATATAGACAGAACAAAATGAATACATCTTAAGCTCTGCTCCCCAAGCAGATGGCTCTTTACCAGTGACAAAGAAAAATGAAACTTTGTTTTTTCCTGAGTTCTGGGTGTCTTTTTCCTTACCAGTCTGTTTTTCTCCCAATTTATAAGTATAGTAATATTTTTTAAACTAAAAGACTGCACTGCCAGGGATTGAGACATGGTTGGAATGGGGAAAAGAGGGGAAATAATGTTAAGATGCTTGGCTGTCTTTTGAATCTTGTTTCTCCTTGCATTACATTATAAAATAGACACTGGAAGGTGAGAGAAAGGAATAGCCAGAAATATCACCATAGAAAGCTTTTTAAGTCCGTCTTCTGCCTATAACTGATTGGAATACCTAAAATGGGGCTACAATGTGCCTAGTGAAGGAGGCTTCCTGCAGAGCCTCTGCAATACATAAGACTATAGGTAGAATCCTGAACAGCATCCAGAATCTTCAGAGGTGGGAAATTTCCTCTTGAAAGGACTGGCAGACCCGCCTAGAGT
>NW_006408612.1:1664733-1682628 GCF_000296735.1 Chrysochloris asiatica
CCCCATTACAGACATACAGCCATGAAGTCTACTTTGACAGAGACTTGGTACTGCACATAGAACAGAAACCCAACCGGGTCTTCAGCTGCTACGTTTACCAGATGGTATGTGATACCGGGGAAGAAGAAGAAACCAGAGACGTAGACAGAAGTTGTTAAAAGAGGGAGATAATTCTAAGTTTTGTGCTATAACATGAAGCTTTTATCCAAACTCCCCAGAAACTGTGTCCAGTCTTCCTTTTTATTACCTGTGTGGCAGATCTTCTAGTATTTTCCAGAAAAGGTCTTGTGTGACTTCAAGTAACTGTGGTTTTATTTAAATTCTTGCTCAGGAACGTGGTAAAAACCTCATTTTATGATAACCTTTTTCAGCATGGTATCCCAAGAGGTTTTGTATTTGGGGATTTTTAGGTAGGCAGTAATACAAATAGAAAACACCAGTGATAGAGAAATGTTTAAGATGATTCTTAAAAGACAACATTGGATTTTGATGAGTAAGACTAGGAAGGACAGACAGAAATAAAGATATAAAAGATACAAAAAGAAATTTTGTATCCTCTATACCAAGCTTTGTTAAAGGATAAAAACAGATTTGTAATGTGAAAGCATCTACTTTGAACCAAAAATGTGTCATCATGTTTTGTTTTTTAACTCTTATATATGTGTACGTCTTAGTTTCTTAATGCTGCTATAGCCAAAACACCACACGTGGGTAGCTTTAATGACCAGAACTTTATTTCCTTACGGTATAAGAGGTTATACGTCCAAATTCAGGGGGAGGTTCTCTCTAAGGGGGTTCTGGGGGAGCCTCAGTTCCTTGGTGATCGTCATGTGGTGTGGATTTCTCACCATTTGTGCTTTCTTCTGTTATCTAATCTTCTCTTCTTATGTCTCAAAAGTGATTGGTCTAAGACACTATACTGACAATTCTCATTAATATAACAATGAAAGTCATGTTCCTAGCTGGGATTACATCCTCAGGTATAGGGTTTGGGGCTTACATCACATGTTTTGAGGGACACAATTCAGACCATAACAGTATATATATTTTATATTTGTATATAATATTAGGAGTTGGCTCTAGTTCCCAAATTGTCTTTTCCTAGCTTGCTGCTCCCGTTGAATATTTGTCTTTATATTATGTTGTTGTCGTTGTTGTTGTTAAGTGCCATTGATTCAGGTCTGACTCATAGCGGCCCTGTATAGGGTTTTCAAGGAGTGACTGATGAGTTTGAATCATTGACCTTTCTATTAGAGACTAATGTAAAAGATTCCAAGTAAACCTTAAGTGAAATTTTTTTCTGGTATATAGCCTGTTTGGCTCATAATACATTTAAAGGTGATTTCCTTATGTCACCTATTTATTTGGTGAATCTTCTGTTTTACTTGGACATCAGTTTCATACCTAAGCAGTAAGATATTCTTATCATATGAAACACTATGGCTTCATACAATAAGCACTGGACTGCACACCACAAGGTCCACAACCTCATTACCGGAGAATGATGAAGATTTTTGCCCCAGCAAAGATTTTAAAACTTCGGAGACTCTATAAAGGCTCTCTATGAGTCAGAATCAGTCCACGGTGCTTAATAACAATAAAATGCAATAAGATAAAGGTACCCTGGAATGAATAAGTTCTGCTACCAGTAGGAGAATAGATAAAATCTCAGGAGGACTTCTTGTTAGCTTGGGAATTGCCTGATTAGCCAGAGAAAGCTTTTGACAACTTTAGTTGTGAAATGCAAGTGTTTTTTTGCTAGAATAGATCTAAATATGATCCTTGAGCTCAAATGATCATTCTTCAGAATGTTAAAAGCAGCCTAAACAAGGGAGAGAATGCTTCTTTTGTGCTTTTTGTGAAATCCAGTTGCTTGTAATCTACATGTTCAGCACATTTCTCTGATTCAGCAGCAAAAGAATAACTGATAAAAATAGAGAAAGAGCAGTAAAATCATTGTGGATTCAGTTTTTAAAAGGTTAAAATATAGTTTGGATAATTTATACTATTTTAGTTTGGCTAATTTATACTAAAATCGTTTTATTCTTCTTCACTTTTGGCTTGATCCCAGGGTAAGAATGATGTGACTTCTGCCCAATTTTGCCCTTGAAAATTTGCAGATAAAGTTCAAGTTTATGATCAACAAGGCTAAGGAGAAAGATGCTGGCTTTTCTAAAAGTTAAGGATTTAGTAGCAGGGTCCACAATCTAAAATAAAGGAAATTAGTCAAAAACTGTCTTTTGTATACTAGAAAAGAAAGATTACAAAAATTTCAGGACAAAGGAAAATATACACGGGCTAAAAATTAATCTTCCTAAATTTCATCCTATGTAGTAATACCATCTAGGAAAGTCTAAGTGATTAACTTGTGAGCCAGATGATAAAACTATCTTATATTAAATTCTGATATTTTTTATATCTAATTGAAAAATCCATTCTTTTTATACATATTTAATAGTATTTGTTTAATAGAATATGGAATAGTTCATGGCATTTTAAATATATAACTATGATTGCAAAGCAGTTAGGTACTTACAGTGTACTAGATAATGCCACAGAGTTCCAGTTACTCTAGCTATAGCTAAACAGCCCCGCCCAATTAATTTATACCTTGGGGGGAAAAGTTCAGTAAGAGGGAATAGAGTGAAAATACCAAAGAAAGGAAGAAACAAGTGCTATGTGTGTTTTAAAGCAAGTACAGTGCTATGTAAAATCTTGCTCTCCATTTCTAGCAAGGTTTCAGAAAAGCTTGCTATTAGACTTTAGTCCTAAAATTTTTTTTGAAATCTTAAAATACAGAAGAAAATCACTAAGATATATAATCAAACTCTCCAAAACCAAAGACAACGAAAGAATCCTGAGAGCAGCTCTGGGGGAGATTGAAAAGTTGCCTACATAAGAGAGCTAGTAAGACTAAAGGGATTTCTCAGCAGAAACCAAGCAGACAAGAAGACGATGGGACAACATATATAAAACTCTGAAAGAAAAACATTGCCAACCAAGAATATATACCTGGCAAAATTGTTCCTCAAATATGAGGATGAAATTAAGACAATTCCAGATAAACAGAAATACAAAGAATTTGTAAAAGCCAGGCTAACTTCATAAAAAAAATACTAAGAGTTCTTTGGACTAAGAACTAACAGTAGCAGACAACAACCTGAAATAAACTTATGTGACAGTATCACCCAGAACTCAATTCAGATACAGAGGTATCCAAGTTAAAACAGATCTACAAGATTGAAAATCAGGAACCAGAGTTAGCAGTTTTCAAAGACAAAAACCATAAAGTAAAGAAAGAGGAAATAATGTAGTTAACAGAATTTCCAAATAAGGAGAAAATCAAATAGATTTCAAGGAAAACATAAATATAAATAAGCCTAACTATAACCGTGGAGTCCTTGTGTAGCACTGTGGGTTAATGTGCTGAACTGCAAAGTCAGTTGGACCACAAGGTCAGTGGTTCAAGCTCACCTTCGCTCCTCGGAAACCCTATACAGGGTTGCTATGAGTTGGAACTGACTCAACAGCACTCAACAACAACAACTATAGCTACAAAACTAGACCAACCCCTACTACTCGCCCAACCACTATTCCACCCCAACACTAACCCTAACACTACATGAAGCCTGGTGGTAGTTGTAGTTATGTGTCACCAAGTTGATTCCTACTCCTAGTGACCTATGTGGGATCCCCGAGGCTGTAAATCTTTACAGGAGTAAAAAGTCTTGTTTTTCTCCCACAGAGAGACTCAGATTTAAACTGCTGACCTTGTGGTTAGCAGCCCAGCTTATATATTCACTCAGCTACCAGGGTTTCTAGGGCCTAAACTAGACCTAGCCATAGTCCTAATCCTAATTCTTTACTCCTACCTTTCCGACCAAAAAAAAAAAAAAAAAGGTATTTACTGAGTTCCAATTCTCTTTTAAGGCCTTGCCTTCTGTTTTGTTTTGATGAAATGATAAAGAATTCATCTATTCAGAAAGACATTTGAAAAATATTTACAATTTCCTGGCTGCTTTTTTTGGTGGGAAGAGAAAGTGAAATACTTCTGGTCTAGATGTGAACAGACCACTAAGAAATTCTTAATATGTCACCACTACCAAAGTCTAACTAGACCATTACCCAAATGCCATAAGGGCCAGACTGGAAATATGCTTTGTGTAAAAGACAGTCAAGAGTTGTGGGCAGTGTAGCAAACGGGAGAAGCTATGCCCCAGCTAATGATAACATTATGTGCTATAAATTGCAACATCACGTGGGAATGTGGACTGTGATTGTTAAACAGAATGGACAAAAAGATGCTAAAAGACACAAAAAAATAGCAAAGAATATAGAGACTTTCTAGATAACACACATGACAGGAGCAAATACAACATGTTCCCAAAGGTCTGGCCTTCCCATCTTCCCATGTGGCTTATAGTTGCTCATTCTGCCACCTGCCTGGTGCAAGCTGTTTTATTTGTCATTCCCTTGTGGGAAGAGGGAAAGTGGTGGTCAATCCTCCTCTCCCACATTGGCCCCTCTTCCCTCCTGACTGTTTTAGAGACTATAGCTACTACTTAAGACAACAATACTACCTACTTAAGAGGTGCTAGTATAAGGAGACCTGGTGGTGCTATGGGAAAAGCATTGGGCCACTAATCATCAGGTCTGTAATTCAAACTCACCACCTCTCTCAGGGAGAAAGAAGAGGCTGTTCCTGTGAAGAATTACAGGAACCTAAGGAACAGCTCTGCTCTGTCTTATGGAGTTGCTGTGAGTCGGAATTGACTCGGTAGCACTGGGTTGTTGTGACAAGTACAAATGCAAGATGGGATAAAGCAGGGTCACTTACCTTAGCAAGTACAGACATGAAGCGAGTCAGAGTGCATGTCTGCATTTCACTCCTGGATTTAAATCGTGTCTTCTCACAGTATCAGTGTAGCAACCTTACTATTCAACTTTCTAAAACATTTCTTACAACTCTGAGAGAAACCAAGCAAATCCTCTTATGGTTACTAATAGTATTTGAACTACCTAATGAAGAGGTGATACTGTCCCATATAAACAAGTTACGGTTCTCCACATTCTTCACCCATTGAGTGTTTTGTATCTCACATACTTATCTCTTTTTTTTAATGGCAGCTTATATTTATTGAGTACTTTCTGTCTACGTGACTGTGATACATGTAAAATGGATTGTTTCATTTAATAGTCATAACAGCTATATCAGATATGAGCCTCCATTATCCATAAGCTGTGAGTCATACAGAAGTTAATTTGCCCAAAGTCCCACAACTAATACATGCAAAGATGGAAGCATATCCAGATTTCTTTGACATAAACTTAACAAATTATTTATGCCAAAGTTTTTAAGAGACAGTGGTTATTACTGAATTTCCTGTATAGCATACTGAATATTGGGTACATAGGTACTTTTTGACATTAAGTACTTCCCACGAAGTACATAAGTACTTTTTAACAATGCTTGAATGTCTAAACTGTAGATACAGGTGATTGAGACACAACTGGCTTATTCAAAACTTGATATAAAAGGTGATTTCATATTCAGTGGTTAGAAATAGCTTAAAAATGATATCATCCTGTTGTGATGATAATAAGCACCAGTATTATTAATCACTCTCAGTGCAACTCATCTTTCAAGAATTCTTTTTGTATTTTCTTCTCTTTTTCACCATGTTTATGCATATCATAAGGAGCTCTGGTAGCGTAGTGATTACGTATGAGGCTGCTAACCTCAAGGTCAGCAGTTCGAAACTACCAGCTGTTCCATGGGAGAAAGATGAGACTTTCTGCTCCAGTAAAGATTTACAGCCTCAGAAACCCTGTACAGGGTCACTATGAGTTGGAACTGACTCCACAGCGCATAACCATCACCACCACCACCACCATGCATATCATCTACCTTTTAGAATGCCAAGGAAGATTAAGGGGCCAATTTCCAGTCCTTGTGTTGCTATAGAATCTCTATCTTGCAGAAAAACATTTTTTTTTTTTCCTTTTGCCTATTTTAAAACAATATACACGAAACCATACAAAGCTTAATGCTTCTTTGATTCAGCATGATGTTTTTGAGATGAGTCATGTTGCATGTATCTTTTTATTGCTAAATATTCTGTTGTATGAATTTGTTTTTCCATTCTCCTGTTGACAAACATTTGGGCTGTTGCCACTGTACTGTTTTGAATAAAGCTGCTATGACATTCTTGTTCAAATATTTTTGTGAGCATGTGTCTTTATTTCTTGTGGGTAGGTAGCTCGGGATAGAATTGTTAGCCACCAGGGTAGGTACCTCTTGGGGTCCTGATGTGATGCTGTAGGATAAGCACTGGACTTGCTAACTGCAAGGTCAACAGCTCAGACCCACAAACTACTCCTCACAAGCCTTATATAGGATCACTGTGAATTGCAACCAACTTGATGGCACTTAACAACAAGGTTGTTGTTTTTGTTATTAAGTGCTATTGAGTTGGTTCTGACTCATAGCAACCCTGTAAAGGGTTTATAAGACTTTAAATCTTCACAGGAGCAGAAAGCCTCATCTTTCTCCCCACAACAGCTGGTGGGCTCTAACTGTGGACCTTGTGGTTTATAGTCCAGTGCTTATCTTATGGAGCCAGCCCACTCCCAGCAACAGGGTAGGTGTCCTTTAATTTAATAAAAAACTGTGAGACCTTCTTCAAAAGGATTATACCATTTTACATTCCTGCCCACATAAGAGAGTTCCAGATGTTCCATGTCGCACCAACATTTGTGGTTGTGGGTCTTTGCCATTTTTGCCTTTATGAAGGGTGTGTGATCATTTCTAATAGGTACTCAGGTAGTTTCTACTTGTGTCAAGCAGCCTTTCACCAGGCTGGGCTCTATCCTTTTGACTACTACCCCCAGGAACTGAAGGACGCATTCTTTCTTGGTAATAATAATTAAGGTAATTCAGACTTGGCTTAAGTTATTCTTTTTATTTTCTCTTGATGTACAAAAAAAAAAAAAATCATGCAGGGATATATAATTGTTTAAACAACCAAATGCACATTCTAGAAGCCAGTCTCTTGGCCACCAGCACACAACCTTTCTCTTTCCATGAGTCTAGAGCCTTCAGCTGCTCTTATCTATCCACACCATCACCTCTGTCTCTGTCTCTGGTGGTGCTGCTTCTCTGGTTAGGGTCCCATGTTCAGCTCATGCTCTTCTCACCTGATGGTCCTAGGGTCCTCTATTCCTGGTATGTAAGATTAACTACTCCCACTTTTTTCTTACACAACTTCTACCTTTACAGTTGTGATCATTGCAATTAGGTATGATAAAAATTACTATTAAATCGTTAAGAATCTTATCCCCATCTCATTTCACCAGAATCATCTAGACAAGAGGAAAACTGTTCAGTGAGGATTCTATCTTCCCCCACACACTCTGAAACTAAATTCTCTCTTGAAAACTTGTAAGCCAGTCACTTTGTGCCTTTACAGCCCCCTCATTTTAGGTTGTTGTTGTTGTTATGTGCCATGGAGTCGGTTCCGTCCCATAGTGACCCTGTACAAGGGTTTCCGAGGCTGTAAATCTTTACGGGAGCAGAAAGCCTCATCTTTCTCCCGTGGAGTAGCTGGTAGTTTCGAACTGCTGACCTTAAGGTTCGCAGCCCAATTCGTAAACACTATGCTATCAGAACTCATTTTAGGTAGCCAGTGTCTAAGTTGCCCGTCCTATCAACCCTGTAAACAGAGGGGATGGGTTTGTCAGGTTATTCTTTCTTAAACATTGAATACACTTCTCATCAAGGAACCATATTTCCATTAATGGAGACTAGCCTTAGAGAACAAACCAAATTCAAATCGTATATATTAGACTGTTCCAAATGGCTGTTGGAGCTAAACTAACTGTTCCATATGACTATTGGAGCTAGGAAGACGGCACCACAGAGGAAGCTGCATAAATCATTAAAGTAAAAGTAGAAAAGAGCAATTTTTCTTTAAATGTCATGAGCGTATGTTATTTCTAAATCAGATAAAGTTTTGTTCTAATATTTAAGATTACACTTGCCCCAATAACTAGAATGTTTTCCATACCTATGTTGTGATGCCAACTAATGTTTTAGAACTGCCCCAAACTTACAAGTCTTTATTTTTCATTTTCCAAGTTTTAATATCCTAGAGTTTGTCCTGGTATGGTGCTATAAGATCAGCACTGGACTGCGAACCACAAGGTCGACAGTTCAAACCCACCAGCTGCTCCTCAGAAACCCTATACAGGGTCGCTATGAGTCAAAACTGACTCAACAGCACTTAACAACAACAGAGTTGTCCTGCTGTGGTGCTGTAAGATAAGCACTGGACTGTAGAATGGGTTTGAACCACAAGGTCAGCAGTTCAAGCTCACCAGCGGCTTCTTGGAAACTCTATACAGGGTCGCTATGGGTTGGCACTTAGCAACAACAACAACAAAGTTTGTCCTGTTTTGGTGCTGTAGGATAAGCACTGGATTACATGATTGGTTTGAACTGCAGGATCAGTGGTTCAAGCTCACTGGATGCTCCTCAGAAACGCTCTACAGGGTCACGGTGGGTCAGAACTAACTCAACGACACTTAACAACAACACAGTTTGTTCCAAAGTGTGTGGGTCCTATGCAGATACACTGTAGCATACTACGCACAGTAGCGGTTAAAGAGCAAATTCAGATTAGTGAACGCTTTAAGCTCTCTCTGATATGCTTCTTTGTTTTTATGGGCACCAACATCATTACTAAGGAACTCTGGTAGTCTGGTGGTTACAAGTCGGGCTGTCAGCCACAACGTAGCAGTTCAAAACTACCAGCTGTTCTTCAGGAGAAAAGATGAGGCTTTCTGGTCCTGTAGATATACAGCCTCAGAAACCCTATACAGGGTCGCTGTGAGTCAGAACGGACTCCACGGCACACTACCACCACCAGCAACAACATCATTATTAGAGACAATACTGACCTTGAGTTTCATAAATAACTTAAGGTTAAACACAAACATGTTTTCTCAAATTACCACAGCTAACTTTGCAAATCTGTTCCATTCCCTTGCCAGTACTTGATATGGCGGAGTCCTGGTGTGGCACTGTGGGTTAATGTACTAGACTGCAAAGTCGGTTTGCACTGTAAGGTTCAAGCTTACCAGCCACTCCTTGGAAATCGTATACAGAGTCATGATGAGTCAGAACCCACTCAATGGCACGCAGCAACAACCACTTGATCCAATACTTGATATAGTTACACATACTTGGTATCTCAGTGTGATTTTAATTTGCATTTCCCTGTGGTGCTGCAAGTTAATGCGCTGGACTGCAAGGTCAGTTTGAACTGCAAGGTTGGTGGGTCAAGCTCATCAGCCACTCCTTGGAAACCCTACACACGGTCACTATGCGTCGGAACCAACTCAAAGACACTTAACAACAATAACATTAGCTAATAGGATTCCTGATGTGGCGCTGTTGGATAAGCACTGGACTGTGAACTATAAGGTTGACAGTTCAAACCCACCAGCAGCTCCTTGGAAACCCTTTACAGGGTCTCTATGAGTTGGAACTAATGTGACAGCACTTAACAACAACAACAATCAACTAATGAGGTATTGTAGAATAAGCACTGGGCTGGTAACCACAAGGTTGGTAGTTCAAACCCACCAGCTGCTCTTGGAAACCCTATACAGTCACTATGAGTCAAACTGGCTCAACAGCACACAAAAACATAGACTAATGATGGTAAGCATAGCTTCATGTGTTTTGTTATCATTTGTTTCCTTCTTTTGGTGACATGGCAAAATCTGCCTTTTTAAACAATTTGAGTTTGTTGCCCTATTGAGTTTTAAGCTTTTCTATATAATTGGATACACATCCTTTATCAGATAAGTGATTTACAAATATTTTCTCTCAGTCTGTAGCTTATCTTTTTATCTCAACAGTATCTTACACAGAGCGGAAGTTCTGAAGTTATTATGAAGGTCCGATATCATTCTTTTATGGATCACACATTTAGTATTGTATCCAATAAATCTTTGCTTAATGCAGTTGTTCTAAACTGGGGGTGTGATTTCACACCTAAATAGGTCATTTGTAAGAAACCCAGGTGGTTAAACACTTGTCTGCTAACCAAAAGGTCAGTGGTTAGAACCCACCAACAGCTTTGAAAGAAAAAAACCCTGCTGATTTGCTCTTGTAAAGATTACAGTTTAGGAAACTGTAAAATAATATATCAACTTTTCCTCCAATAGTTCTCTATATTCAGAGTTCAATAATCCATTGCAATGGCCACACAGAACTCAGAGACAATACTCTTAGTTATGGGGTTTATTAGAGAAGTTAACCAGTCACAATTCAGATCAGAAAATGCTCAGGGCACAGTTGTTCCAGTCAGCTGCTGATAAATGCCCACAGGGCACACCACTCCACCATAAGTCTCAACCTGAAGGTATTTGGCTCTAGCTTCATGAGTCAGCCATCCTAGATCCTTCACTTAAGTGCCTAGAGTCACCCCAAGCAAGTTTCCTGTCCAAAGTCACTCAGCTTTACTTGCTCCATGGACTGGGAAATCCACTGTTGTGTCTCATGATCTGGTTCTTGGTTCTGCTGCTGCTGCTCCTCTACCTCTCCTGCAGTATCACAGCTTTCTGTCCCTGGGTGGAGTAGGTTCACTGTGCAGGGATCTCAGAGTCCAAAGGATGCACCCCTCTCCTGGCTGTTTCTTCTGGATGGATGGTAGTGAGTTGCCCCACTCCTTCTTCTGATTTGGCTCATTTTATACCCATGTTAGAGTTAAAAAAAATTTTAAGCTACAGTGACTTCTGTTAGCATCCACAACTGAATCATGGCACCCTATCAGTATCTTTTCCCACCTTCTTTTACCTAGACCCTGGAGGGCAAAAAAAAGTGCTATTTGGTAGAAATTGCAAACTATGGCTCCAACTCATAACAACACTATGCACAACAAAATGAAACACTGCCCAGTCTTGTGCAATCCTCACAATTGTTGCACTTGAGCTCATTGCTGTTGTGACTGTGCCAATCCATCTCTTTGGGGACTTCCTCTTTTTCGCTGATACTCCACTTTACCAAGCATAATGTCCTTCTCCAGGGATTGGTCCCTCCTGATAACATGTGCGAAGTATGAGAGACAAATTCTTGCCATCCTTACTTCTAAGAAGCAAATCTTCTTCCAACAGATTTGTTTGTACTTTTAGCAGTCCATGGTACTTTCAATATTCTTCTCCAACACCATAACTCAAATATATCAATTATTTTCCATTCTTCCTTATTCATTGTCCTTTCACATACATATGAAACTAATGGAAATAATATGGCTTGGGGGAGGAACACCTTAGTCCTCAAATGCATATCTTTGCTCTTGAACACTTTAAAGGGTTCTTAGGCAGTAGATATGACTAATGCAATACATCTGATTTCTTGATTGCTGCTTCTATAAGTGTTGATTGTAGATCAAAGCAAAATTAAATCTTTGACAATACTGATCTTTTCTCCATTTATCATGATGCTATTTATTGGTTCCGCAGTAAGGATTTTTGTTTTCTTTACATTGAGATGCAATCCATACTACAGTCTTTGATCTTCTTCAGTAAGTGTTTTAAGTCCTCATTGCTTTCAGCAAGTAAGGTTGTATCATTTGTATATGGCATATCATAGGTTGTTAATGAATCTTTCTCCAATCCTGATGCCATGTTTTACTTCATATTATCCGGCTTCTTGGATTATTTGCTCAACACACAGATTGAATAAATATGGTGAAAGAATACAACCCTGGCACACACCTTTCCTGATTTTAAACCATTCAGTATCCCCTTGTTCTGTTCTAATGACTGCCTCTTGGTCTATGTAGAGGTTCCTCATGAGCACAATTAAGTGTTCTGGAATATCATTCTTCTCAATGTTATCCATAGCGTGTCTTGATCCACACAGTTGAAAGCCTTTGCATAGTCAAAAAAACACAAGTAAATATCTTTCTGGTATCATCTGCTTTCAGCCAAGATCTATCTGGCATCAACAATGATATCTCTACTTCACATCCTCTTCTGAATCAGGCTTGAATTTCTGACAGCTCCCTGTCATTGTACTGTTGCAGTTGTTTTTTAATTATTTTCTGCAAAATTTTACTTGCATGTGATATTAAGGATATTGTTCAATGATTCCTGCATTCTGTTGGGTCACTTCTCTTTGGAATGGGCACAAGTATAGATCTCTTCCTATTGATTGGCCAAGTAGCTGTCTTCCAAGTTTCTTGACATAGATGAGTGAGCATTTCCAGTGCTGCATCAGTTTGTTGAAAGGTTTTGATTTATAGTCCATCAATTTATGGAGCTTTGTTTTCCACCAGTGCCTTCAGTGCAGCTTGGACTTCTTCCTTCAGTACCAATGATTATTGCTCATGTGCTAGCTCTTGAAATGACTGAACATTGACTGTTTGTTTTTGGTGCATTGACTCTGTGTATACCTTCTTTTGATGTTTTCTGCATCAGTATTTTGCCCCTTGAATCCTTCAATATTGCAAGTCAGGGTTTGAATTTGTTCTTCAGTTCTTTCAACTGGAGAAATGCTAAGTGTGTTCTACCCTTTTGGTTTTTTATCTCCAGGTCTTCACACATTTCACTATACTTTTCATTGTCTTCTAGGGCTACCCTTAGACATTTTCTGTTCAGCTCGTTTACTTCCTTATTGCTTCCAATCACTTTAGAATCTTTACACTGGAGAGCAAGTTTCAGAGTCTCTTCTGACATAATTTTGGTCTTTCTTTCCTGTCTTTGTAACGACTTTTCGCTTTTTTCATGTATAATGTTCTTGATGTCATCATCCCACAGCTCTTCAGGTCTTCAGTCATCAGTGTCTACTGTGTCAAATTTGTTCTTGAGATAGTCTCTACATGCAGGTGGGCTATGTTCAAGGTCATATTTTGGCTCTTGTGGATTTGTTTTAGTTTTCTTCAATTTCAGCTTGAACTTGGAATTGAGCAATTGATATTCTATTCTACTGTCTGCCCCTGGCCTGGTTTTGGTTGATGATTTTGAGCTTTTCCACCATCTCTTTCCACACACATAGTCAATTTGATTCTCGTGTACTCCAACATTCCTTTTGTGTTGCTTATAAAAGGTATTTGCAATAAATAAGTCATTGGTCTTACACAATTCTATCCTGCAATCTTCTATCCTGCAATCCTCAGTATCATTTCTATCACTAAAGTCATATTTCCCAACTACTGATCCTTCCTCTTTGTTTCCAACCTTCGCATTCCAATCACCAGTAACTATCAATACATCTTGATTGCATGTTTGATCAATTTCAGACTGAAGAAGTTAGTAGAATTCTTCAATTGTTTCATTACTGGCTTTAGCGGTTGGTGCGCAAGTCTGAATAATAATGGGATTAGCTGGTCTTCCTTGTAGGCGCATGGATATTATGTCCACAAGACAGCCTCCCATACCTCAACAGAATTGTCTAGCTTCAAATGCCCATAGTGCCAAGATTGGGAAATCCTGGCCTGACACAAGGTTGTTAAGACTTCCTCACCTGTATTTTTCCAAAAGTTTTATAGTTTCAAGTTATTTACAACAGGATTTATGTTCCAATTTGTGTTAATTTTTTGTATACGGTGAAAAGTATGGATTAAAATTCTTTTAATAAACTTTTTTATGGATATCCAGCATATGGACAACCATCAGTTGCCCTTAAGTCAGTTCCAACTTAGGTCAACCCCATGTGTGTCAGAATTGAACTGTGCTCCATAAGGTTTTTATGGCTGATTTTACAGGCCTAGATTAGATCACCAGGACTTTCTTCCAAGGTACCTCTAGATGGACTCGAACTGCTAACTTTTCATTAAGCAGTCAAGTCTACTAACCATTTACAGCACTCAGAGACTCCATCCAGTGCATAGGTGAATGCATCAATTATCATGATTAAGTATGATGTTGTTGTTAAGTGCCATTGAGTCAGTTCCAACTCATACTGACCCTATCTAGGGTTTCCAAGGAGCAACTGGTGGGTTTGAATTGCCAATCTTGCTGTTAGCAGTCCGGTGCTTATCTTAGTGCCACATTCGGACTCTTAGTATGATATTAGCTATCGGTTTTATGTAGATGTCCTGGTGTGGCACTATAGGACAAGCACTGGACTGCTAACTACAAGGTCAGTGGTTCAAACCTACCAGTTGCTCCTTGGAAACCCTATCCAGGATTGCTATGAGTTGGAATCAACTCAATGGCACGTAACAACAGCAACAACAAGATGAAGTTGAGGAAGTTCCCTTTTATTTCTAACTTTCTAAGGGTTTTAAATGGGAATGAGTGTTGGTGTTTGTAAATGCATGTATTGAGGGACCATGTGGTTTCTCTTTTTCAGTCTGCTGGTATGATGAATTACACTGAATTCTTGGGATAAACCAACCTGAAACTTCTAAATTTCTAATCATATTTTAAGTGACACAATTTCTGCAGTTTAATTTCTTCACATTGTGTCAGTTGTGCAATAATGAATTCATAAAATTGATCACATTTATACTGTGGTTTACATTTGTAGTGTCAAGTTCATCGCAATTAGATGACTTTCTGCCTTTACAATCTCCAAATATGTTTGGCCCTTTGCTGCAGTTTCATTCTCACATAAACAATTAGTTTTAAAAGTTTTAATGTAAACATCTACGTACATTTTTACATGGATCGAATCATTTACCCCAAATTTTGCATTGTATTATGAATTATATGATTGCCACACAAAAAGAATAGTAGTTTTGTTTAGGGAAACCAGGTGGATGGGTAGTAGGAGCAATGAAACCTCAAACATAAATATTTTGTCAGTATGGTATCAACCTAATCAGGATTCGACTTCCTGGTGAGATTTGAGTCAACAGATCATTCCTAGTCCCTGTGGTAAACCACAGGCTGTCTTGACATATTCAGGTAATTTAAATGCTTAGGATTAATTCTTTGGAGTTGGTGTGACCAAAAGGATTCATTTGTATGTCCAGTTGGCACCTGATTCTGGGCAGCACAACAGTTTCACCATGTCTTCCAGATTTCTTCCCCAACTCTCTAACTGCCTCTTCCTGCATGGGTAATTCAGGAGTGCCCCGGTCTGCCCACCAGCTCCCAGTGTGATGCCTCATAGGTCAGCCTGCTCCGGTCTGTAGGCCTGATGCTGGAGCTCTGAGACTTGGCTAACTAACTATGATAAATCTTTTCAAATATGGTATCTCTTCCTTCTGTTCAGTTTTATTTGATATCTCTGCCACCTTTTCTAAAACTTTTTTTTTTTTTTAATTTTCTATCAAATTTCTACACATCTTACAGGTAAAATTGCATCAGCCAGCGCCAGAAGGTCAGAATCTTAAGTTACTCAAAATATTTTTTCCCAGGACTATAAACCTTAAAGAGGCTCTGAGTTAGCCTCTCATCTTATCTCAGTCCAGAAAAATCTATAAAAGATAACTAAAAGCATCTAAGGTAGAAAAATCAGTTCCTATTTTAGTAGTATT
The DNA here is from genome assembly GCF_000296735.1 of Chrysochloris asiatica. Taxonomy (NCBI): domain Eukaryota; kingdom Metazoa; phylum Chordata; class Mammalia; order Afrosoricida; family Chrysochloridae; genus Chrysochloris; species Chrysochloris asiatica. The sequence goes on from NW_006408612.1 coordinate 1,680,231, forward strand.
GCCTTGAACCCATTTGAGTTCAATCCACTTTGACACATTGGCTCACAATGAAAGAGATGAGGTGTATAATTAATTACATTCATAAAGATATCATCACTAAAATATTTATATATCCAGGATACTTTACCTGCTCAGATCATAATGTACTCATAAACTGATATCTGAAATGAAATTTTCAAAAGAAGTAGCTTATTATACTCCTTTGCCAATAAAAGTGTCATGGCTCAATGAAATATTTTTTTATTTTCTCATACAAGGATATTTGTTCAAGTAGAAAATTATTTCTGAATCCTTCTATTCCTGAACAATTTTTTGTTTTTTGTATTTTCCTTTTGAGAATCACACTTTAAAAAGGTCTTGTGCAGCAGATTTACCTAATGCAGTACATTGTTTGATTTCTTGACTGCTGCTTCCATGAGTGTTGATGGTTGATCCAAGAAGAATGAAGTCCTTGACAACTTCAGTCTTTTCTCTGTTGATAAGAATGTTGTTTATTGGTCCAGTGGTGAGGAATTTTGTTTTCTTTACATTGGAAGCCCTGTACAGGGTAACAATTAATCAGAATTGACTCAATGGTAGTGGGTTTGGATTGTTTTTGTTCTTGTTTATCTTATAAATGTTGACAATAAAATAGTATGTTATAAGCATATATGGATTTCTGAACAATTAACTTTTCAGCCCCAAAATCTTAAGAATTTCAACTGTGTGCTATGATAAATACCTGTTAGTCATTCTGAACTTAATTGACTATACAGAAATGTCTAAGAATATTTCTGAGTCATACAAGAACAGACCCACTAATACCTACCAAAACACATATTAGACATAACCAGCTTGTGACTGTCTAATGAGTTTAATCATTGAACTCATTAAGTGCTCTATCTGAAAAGATTAGCATTTCTAATAGTGCTTTGAATGACATAGGCATAAAACAAATTGCATTTTAATAATGATTAGTAACTGCTGAAAGAGTATATGTTAGACAAGGAAGTGCAGCTAGCTAGTACAATTTCCATGTCAAGGAACACTATAATTATTTATAGATGGATGAAACAAGATTCTTTTCATGACTGTTGATGTTAATCTAAAATTTGGTTGAGTAATATATCTTATACCCAGTTAGGTTTAGAAGTGCATTATCACTAACAGTCATTCTTAATGCACCATGCCAATTGGAGTATGATACTACAGTTATTGTCTTTAATACCTGAGACATGTATTCATCTTTGAGGTTTTAAAATATATATTGGTGATCTAAGGAGAATCATAAAATGTATAAGGAGAGAAGAGAATGCTAAAGAGTTCTTTTTAGCAGAATTGCCCAGACTCGTGAAGGATTTTGAATGAGTCACTCTGCCAAGCATAAGTAGAGATCCTAATGCAGTAGAGAGCCAACGTGTGGAAGCAGGTGGAAATGTCCCATTTGAGACAGGACTGTGTCAGGATGTGACTGAGGACAGAAAACCTGAGAATCACAACTAAGTGGAGCTCCGTGATTTCATGATCATTATCACAAAGGAATGAGCTGTCTTCTGATAGCCTTTGTATTTCAGGAATGGGTTCTAGATTTCTTTATGTAACGAGGAATTATTATGAACCACCATGTTGCATGGATAAGCTATAGCAAGGTCTCATATTTCATTATAATTCTTAACGATTCAGAAAGTTCAAAGAAAATCTCCCTCTGACTTCCATTCTGGGTCTATTTTGGATAAGGATCTCTATGATCCTTATCTTTCACAGGTATAGTCCACCTGGAATTGATTTTTCTTATGGTATGATGTGAGAGCAATTCTCTTTTATTTATTTAATTTTTTTAAAAATTGAAATAATCCAACATGGTAAGTTCCACCTTTGTCATAAATCAAGTGTCTAATTGCAAGGTTGGTGGTTCAAATCTACTTGACTAACTGAATGGGACAGATTCACATCTGTGCCCATTTCAAAAAAAAGTACAATGTAGTAATTATCAAATCGAACAATATCATTAATATCTTACATAACTATTGTTTTGCTGAAAATAACTTTAAAACAATTACAACAGGAAACTTCCAGACATTCAAGCCATATTTAGAAGAGGATGTGGAACTAGGGATACCATTGCTGATGGCAGATGGATCTTGACTGAAAGCAGAGAATACCAGAAAGATGCTTACTTATGCGTAATCAACAGTGTGGATCATAACAAACTATTGATAGCATTGTGAAGAATGTTTGTTCCAGAACACTTAATTGTGCTCATGAGGAACCTGTATATAGACTATGAGGCAGCCATTCGAACAGAACAAGGAGATACTGAATGCTTTAAAACCAGAGAAGGTGTGTGCCAGGGTTCTATCCTTTCATCACACTTATTCATTCTGTTCCTGTGCAGCAGATTTTCCCAATGCAATACGTC
>NW_006408612.1:1683828-1699794 GCF_000296735.1 Chrysochloris asiatica
TGAGTCGGTTCCGACTCGATGGCACCTGACAACAACAACAACATTCATTCTGTATGCTGAACAAATAACTAGAAAAATCAGGTTATATTAAGAAGAATGTGGTATCAGGATTAGAGAAAGACTCATTAACAACCAGAGATATGCAGATGGTACAACCTTGCTTGCTGAAAGCAAAGAGGACTTAAAATTCTTACCGAAAAAGATTAAAGACCACAGCTTTCAGTATGGCTTGTACCTCAATGTAAAGAAAACTAAAATTTTCACAATTGAACCAATAGACAGCCTCATGATAAACAGAGAAAAGATTGATGTTGTCAAATACTTCATTTTGCTTGGATCCACAATCAATGCTCATAGAAAAAGCAGTCAAGAAATCAAATGATATACTACATTAGGCAAATCTGCTGAACAAGACCTCTTTAAAGAGTCAAAAAGCAAAGAGATCAGTTTGAGGACTACGGTGCACCTGGCCCTAGCCATGGCATTTTTCATACCTCATATGCATGTGAAAGTAGTACAATGGATAACGTAGAAGTTATGCTTTAGAATTGCTGTGCTGGAGAAAAATATTGAAAGTACCATGGAAGAAATAGAGCCAGAATGCTCCTTAGACGCTAGGATGGTGAGACTCTGTCTTGTGTTTTGAACATATTTTCAGGAGGGGCCAGTCTCTGGAGATGGATATCACATCATGCTTGGAAAAGTAGAGAGTTGGCAAAAAAGAAGAACAACCCGATGAGATGGGTTGATACAATGGCAGCAGCAATGCAGTCGGCTCAACCATGACAACTATGAGGATGGTGTATGATGGGCAGTGTTTTGTTCTGTTGTATATAGGGTTGCTATGAACTGGAACCCACTGGACAGCACCTAACAGCAACAACAGCACTGAGTGTAAAGTGGTAATGTCTTTGTGATTTCAACTTGCATTTGCCTAATGATGAATGATATCTAACGGCCTTTTATGTTCTTGTTGGCCATTTGTTATATTTCCCTTAGAGAAATACTCTATTTCTTTGACCATTTAAAAATCATATTTTTTGTCTTTTTTGTTTGTTTGTTTAAATATGAGTCCTTTATATATTCTTGACATTAAACTTTTATCAGATATGATATACTTAATTTTGCTCGTGCAGAACCCATACCTAAACCAAAAGGCAGTCATCTTAACAGAACAAGGGGGTAGTGTGTGGTTTGAAATCCGGAAAAGGGGAATAAGATTGTATCCTTTCACCATACTTATTCAATCTGTACGCTGAATACATAATCTGAGAAGCTCAATTATAGGAAGAAGAATTGGATTCTTCATCAGGATTGAAGAAACGTTCTTTAACAACCTATGATATGAAAATGATACATCCTTACTTGCTAAATGCAAAGAGGACCCGAAGCACTTACTGATGAAGACTACAGCCTTCAGTGTGGAGTAACACCTCAAAGTAAAGAACATTAAAATCCTCAAACTGGACCAAAAATATCATGATCAACAGAGAAAAGATTGATCGACTCCATGGAAGCAGCAGTCAAGAAATCAAAAAGCATATTGCATTGGGCAGATCTACTACAAAAGACCTCCTTAGAGTGTTAAATAGCAAAGATGTCACTTTGAGGACTAAAGTACACCTGACCCATGCCAGGATATTTTTCATCACTTCATATGTGTACAAGAAAACTGGATAATGAATAAGGAAGGCTGAAGCAGAATTGATGCCATTGAATGATGGTGTTGGTGAAGAATATTGAATGTACCATGGGCTGCCAGATGAAGAAACAAATCTTTCTTGGTAGAAGTACAACCAGAATGTTCCTTAGAAGTGAGAAAGGTGAGACTTGCCTCATGTATTTGGGACATGTTATCAGGAGTTACCAGTCCTTGGAGAAGGTCATTATGTTTGGTAGAGTAGAAGGTAGTTAGTAAAAAAGTGGAAAGCTCTCAACGAGATGGATTGACACAGTGGCTGTAACAATGCAACAATTCAGAGGATAGCAGATGGTCAGGCTGTCTTCCATTCTTTTGTATATGGGGTCTCTATGAGTCAAGACTAACTTGATGACACCTAACAATAACGACATATCCTCCATATTGTTTCAGATTGCAGTTGTTGTTAAGTGCCATCGAGTCGGTTCCAACACATAGAGAACCTGTATAGGGTTTCTAAGGAGCAGCTGGTGAGCTTGAACCTTGGAATTCAAACAACTTTGCAGTCTGGCGCATTAACCCCCAGTGCCACACCAGGACTCCTGTTTCAGATTATGTTGTTATTGATATGTCCATATGTTATTGTTGTTGATAAGTGTCATCCAGTTGTTCCGACTCAATGACCCTGTATACAGTTTCCAAGGAGTGGCTGGTGCATTTGAACTGCTGACCTAGGAGTTGAAATTGACCTTGTGGTCCAGTGCTTTAGCCTACAGCGCCACACCAGGACTCTGGGAGCTTTTTTATTCTTTTATAAGGCTGCATAATTATTGTATGATATTTATTTAACCAGTTCCCCAATGATGGACCTTCAAATTATGTCTAATCATTTACATTGTCATAAACAGTGTTATAAACACTCATCACAATATCATTTCACACCTACTTGAGTATATCTGTATTATAAATTCCTAGAAATAAAATTGCTGGATTACATTTCACCCATAAAGGTTGTTAACAATCAATAAATACTTCTACCAGAAATGTATGGTATTGCCTTTTCTCCCACATTCTCAGTAAATGCATTATAAAACTTGTTATCAAATCTAATAAGAAAAATAGTACTTTATAGTTGAGTACATTTTCATCTAGGTAAGAGTTTCTAATGTTTCTATGCATATGAGCTATATGCCTGAGCCTATTTTTCTATTATGTTTTTCACGCAGTTTTTAGGCATTTTTTCATTTGCAAGTTCTTGTTACTTTACTACCATATTTCTATTTGCAAAAGAATATTGTTTATAAATGATATATAGAATAATCACTTGCTGCAAGTTTTTTAAAAAACAGACCAAATTTGCTTTTGACAAAGTATTAGTATAAATCACTATAACAATATGGATACTTCACTGACCCTATTAAATAGGAGCTTTTTGTGGACTTTGAAAGAAAAGATCAAACTTTTCAAGTACATCTGTAATATTAAAGCAAAACTGACCAAATATTGAACTATCCAGTGTCCCACATGTTACCATTGGAAGAATATGTTGTTTTCTTTCCCTATCAAGAACCCTATTCGAGCACTTGACTACAAATATAAAGGTCAGTGGTTCCAATCCACGATTTGTTCTGTGGGATAAAGATGTGGCATTTGTTTTTGTAAAGATTACAGCCTTGGAAACCCTCTGAAGCAGCTCTACTCTGTCTTATGTTGTTGTTGTTAAGTACCGTGGAGTGGGTTCCAACTCATAGTGATCCTGCACAATGTTTCCAAGGTTATAAATCTTAATGGGCGCAGAATGCCCCATCTTTCTCCCATGGAACAGCTGGTAGTTTCGAACTGCTGACCTTGAGGTTGGCAGCCCAACTCGTAACCACTACACTACCAGAGCTCCTTACTCTGTCTAATAACTCAATGGCAGTGGGATTCTAAAGAACCAATTGTCACAAAGCTTCCTTACTGCTGAACAAAAGTTCAATCTAGTCAATCAATCCATCAAGGGTTTATTTGACGTTAATTTATGTAAGCATGCACGTCTGAAGTCTTTCTCTAGATTAGGTGTCATGGACTTGAAGGTCCACAGCTTCAGCAACAGACTCTATGATCTTATTTCATTTGCCCTGTAAAGTTAATAGCACTTACCAATAACATTTTTATGGTGGAAAATTAGCCAGCCTCTTAAACATACAGAAACTTTACTATAGTTAAGATTATAAGCAATAATCATTAATTTAGTACATTATTGATTAAACAGAACTCCTATTTTTTTCTTTTAAAATTATAGTAGTGAAGTGCTGTCTTTAGAGAGTTCTTTAGTCTGATCCTTAGTCTGATTCATATTAGTTGGCATTAAGTAGAGCTTCATAACAAGAGTCCAAATTAATGTTTGACCAAACAACTGAGCACCACACCCTAGCCAGGTTGACACATAAAATTTGAAATATATATTTATATATTTCACTGGTTTTGCTTCTCTAGAAAACCATCCAGTGCAGTGGATGGTGTGGATTTTAGTAACAAAGAGGACATTCTGAAGGATCAAAATAGTCATTCTAGTGCTTATAGAGAAACCATCACTTACAAAGGCTCCCACTCAGACCTTAAGAACAATAGCAAATATCCTGGTTCCACAGACCATATCTCTCTAGAATCAATTTACAGTGCTCTAAATTAATCCAAAAGGAGCTCTGGTAGCGTAGTGGTTACGAATCGGGCTGCGAACCTTAAGGTCAGCGGTTCGAAACTACCAGCTGCTCCGCGGGAGAAAGATGAGGCTTTCTGCTCCCATAAAGATTTACAGCCTTGGAAACCCTGTACAGGGTCGCTATGAGTCAGAACCGACTCCATGGCACATAACCACCACCACCAAATTAATCCAGGAAAAATATTTAATGTCCGAGTATGTGGATATATTCTTTTCAGATTCAATATCTGTGCTGAACAAGAGAGCTAGGGCTGGCCTTTCTGATCATTGTGCATTTTCCTAAAAGTCTAACCAAGTGTTAAGCTGGGTAAGTAATACAATTAAAGAAAAAACAATTGTTCGTACTTGTTGTTAAGCGCCATAGAGTCGGTTCTGACTTCTAGCAACCCTGTATAGGGTTTCCTAGGCTTTAAATCTTCAAGGGAGCTTAAAGCAACTGGTGGGCTCACACCATGATACTTGTGGTTCACAGTCCAGTGCTTATCGTATGTAGCCACCGTGGGCCCCCATTAGTGCTTAATTATTACACAGACATAGCTAGACAAGGTCTGAATTAGAGTAAACATGGAAACCATGGAAAAGAAATACCATAACTTATTTCATAGTTGGCAGGTGGTATCTTTACCAGAAAGTGTTACAGTAGGATTCTCAGCCAAGCCAAGGTCCTCACTTTTGTGACCTAGTAAAGGGACAAAGAAAACCTACATCATGTCTTATGAAAGGAGCCAAAAGTCTTCTTATGTTGAACACTTTAGACTCAAGTATTCACCAAATGTAAAAATAAATTTATTACCTAAGGGAAGGAGGACTATGAATAATTACTGGAAGCTAGGTTAGTCATAGTTGGTACACAGGTAGACCTGAATTTGACCTGGTTAGTTGCAATGACCCAAGATACACTGATTCCCATAATTGCTAACTCCTCGAGCTAATCTGATCACCAGTTTGAGAAGGTCCTGAGGGGGCAGTCCAGCTGATGATGGCCATGGATGAACATGCAATGCAGCAGACAGCACATGGTATCCAAACGCTATTGTTACAAACAACAGACAGAAAGACCAAATCCATAAGAGAATGGTCCAACCTGGGATAACTTCGTTGGTCTAGGATACCACATATGAAGGGCCTTCAAAAAACTCATGGGAAGTGAGTTTTTCCATGAACTTTTAAAAGCCCCCTGGTGTCGCTGTTCAGATCATGAACTGAACAGTCCTAGATGACAGCATTACATTGTATGTTCCAATAGATCAAACAGACATGAAAAAGCAGAAATAATACATACTTATCCAAATAGGTATGTGGCAACAGAAACAAAGTCTACCAACAGTCAGTGATATTCCAGCTTAAGAAGGTAAACCCTAAGGAATTACTCTAACAAAAAACAAAATCTTTAACCAAAACCAAAATCTTAAAGGTTTTGTTATCTTAGAGTGCCATCAAGGGATGAGTCAGCAAGTGGGTCTGAGGCAGGGATGAAAGGGGGTCCAGAAATCAAGATTAAACATGAGCCACTTATTAACTTGACTGTTGTGACTAAAACTTTAAGGAATGTTGAGGCCGGTTGCTTGAGCAATTGTAAAAATGTGCAGAATATGCTCAGTGTGCAAGTTGAGAAGCCACATCCTGGGACATGCCATTAAGAAAGACCATTCATAAAAATTCCATATTTTATTTCCTTGTAAGATGTTTTACAGGCCAGACTGGTTTGCCCATTGCCCTAGGCATAACTTTAAAGGACTAGCTTCTGCTGGGACAAAGGAGAGCACAGCCCCTAGAAGGGACTTGAAGTAAGTCCCAAAGAACCATATAGGCTTGACATCCCAGAATAAGTTTTGTTTGCCCCGACCAGGGGCCTTTCCGATGGAATCTATCTTGACAAAATGCTGAGCACACACCCAACTAATTAGCATGGCCCCTCCTAAATGGACTACTTCCCAGAAATCCCTACCTACATCCATGAATAAACATGATGCCTTTTCCCACCTGTTGTTGTTGTTAAGTGCCATCGAGTCGGTTCCGACCCATAGCGACCCTGTACAGGGTTTCCGAGGCTGTAAATCTTTACGGGAGTAGAAAGCCTCATCTTTCTCCCGCGGAGCAGCTGGTAGTTTCGAACCGCTGACATTAAGGTTCGTAGCCCGATTCGTAACCACTACGCTACCAGAGCTCCTTACCACCTAAAACCCCTTTAAAACCCCACTGTGGGTTAATGTGCTGGACAACAATGCAGGTTTGAATGGTAAGGTCGGTGGTTCAAGCTCACCAGTCACTCCTCGGAAGCCCTATACAGGGTCGCTATGGATCGGAACCTACTCGATAGCATTTAACAACAACAACAAAGCCTTGGTTTGAGAGTCCTGGTGTGGCACTATAGGTTCAGCACTGGACTGCAAACCACAAGGTTGGCAGTTCAAACCCACCAGCTGCTCCACGGAAAATACAGGGTCACTATGAGTCTGAACCAACCCAATGGCACTTAACAACAACAGCAAAGCCTTTGTTTGGGGTCCTGATGTGCTGCTGGAGGATCGGTACTGGACTGCTAATCAACCGAAAGGTCGGTGATTGAAACCCATTAGTCGCTCCTTGGAAATCCTATACAGGGTCACTAAGAGTTGCAACCTACTCCATGGCACTTTACAACAACAAAGCCTCTGCTTGCAAGCCTCTTTCCTATAATTAATCTTTTCTTGTGTGTGGAAAGATAGAGGTGTGATTAACTCTCCCAGTAGCAGGCCTGGCATTCCCCTTGAATTTTACCTCTTCTGGATTTTTGCTACTACCATGGTTTAGTGATGCTCTGCTATTAAAACTTTGGTACATGTGTGGACAAAAATATCTTATTTTGATTCTTCTTAACATAATAGCAATAAGCTGGAGTTTTCAAAAAAGATTTCCTTACATGCTAAACTTGAACACACAAAAAAATTGGAGTATAAAAATGAATTCTCTTTACCCAGTTTTGCATTTCTAGGAAATGTTGAGCAAATGATCTGAGAAGCCGAATTCTATGAAGAACATGGCACCAGGTTTGGAGGAAGACTCGATAAGCAACTTTCAATAGGCAGATAACTTCCTTGCTGGAAGTAAGAGGACTTAAAATACTTATTGATGAAGTACTGATGACAAAGACTACAGCCTTCCATGTGGATTGCACTTCAATATAAAGGAAAAGAAAATCCTGACTACTGCACCAATAAATAGCATCATGATAAACAGAAAAGACTGAAGTCATTAAATATTTCATTTTGCTTGGATCCACAATCAATGGTCATAGAAGCAGCAGTTAAGAAATCAAATGATGAACTGCATTAGCAAATCTGTTGCAAAAGACCTCTTTAAAATATTAAAGACCAAGGATGGCACTTTGAAGACAAAGGTTCGTCTAATCCAACCATGGTATTTTCACTCGTCTCATTTGCTTGTAAAAGTTGAGCAATGAGTAAGGAAAACCGTAGAAGAATCAATGCATTTGAATTATGGTGTCGGAGAAGAATATTGAAAATACCAAAGTTTGCCAGAAGAAGAACAACAAAAAATCTGTCTTGGAAGAAGCACATCCAGAATGTTCCTTAGAAATGAGGATGATGAGACTTCATCTCTCATACTTCGGACATGTTGTCAGGAGTGACCAGTCCCTGGAGAAGAACATCATGCTTGGTAAAGTGGAGGGTCAGCAAAAAAGATGGATTGACACAGTGGCAGTAACAATGGACACAACAAAACAACTGTGAGGATGGTGCAAGACCAGGCAGTGTTTTGCTCTATTGTGCATATGGTCACTATGAGTCAGCACAGACTCGACAGCACCTAATGACAGGAATTCATCCAAAGGAAATAATTATGAATGTGTATCAATTAGGGTTTGATCAGAGAAGCCAACTAAAATGAGTGATACAGAGAAATTTGTTTAGGGACTAGACCCTATACAATTGTAAGAGCTAGTTGTACAGCCAGTGAAAGATGGCAGCCCTTTGGTGGTTGTCATGAAGGAAAGATGAGTGTGATTTGGGTGAAAGCAAGGACAAACTTTAACCTACAGGAAGAGTGGAAACTAATAAGATAGAAATGGAACTTGTATCTGTCTCTCATTGTTTTCAAACACCCAGCTTTGATGATAAAAGTAACTTAGAGAGTATCCAGTGTACTTCACCACAAGCATTTCCCATGGAAATCCAACATGACAGGCCTGGCTACTGCACACACTAACAAGGTGAACCAGCAGATCCAGAATCGTGTACACGAGCTAGAACAGTAACTGACCCTATCCCAGGCTTTCAAGCATACGTATGACTGCTGCCTCACTTTCCCTGCCCAAATCACAAGGAAACTTTTCATACAGTTGTCACTAATCAGAACCATGTAGGGAAGGGGATTTAGGGAAATGCAGAACCAATTTATTCAAATTGACCCAAAACAGTCACATAGAATAAATGCTAACAATGAGCTACTGAGATTGCAGTGTTATTTATAATAATAAAGAATTGGATAGAACCTAGCTGTCCAATAATACACAGTTAAATTTATGGTACATCCACATATTGTGTATGATATTTATTGTTGTTGTTAAATGCCATTGAGTTAGTTCCTGAATAGAGTTTCAGAGGCGTGGCAGGTGGTTTTGAACCACCACCTTTGCGGCTAGTAGAACAGTGCTTACCTTACAGAACCACACCAGGATGTAAAGGATTGTTAATGTCCATGGATTTATGTTCACAATACCTTATTGTACCAGGGCCCTTTGGGGTTGCGTAATTTCATTGTGTAATTTGGAAGTTTTGATTGAAGCTCTGTTTACATAGAATAATGCCCCTCCCAAAAATTGTCCACATCCTAATTCCCAGAATTCATTAATATGTTAGGTTACATGATAAAGAGGAATTAAGTTGTAGATGGAATTAAGATTGATCATCAGCTGACCTTAAAGAAAGGAGATTATCCTAAATTATCCAGGTAGGATGTTGTTGTTGTTGTTGTTGTTAAGTGCCGTCGAGTCGGTTCCGACCCATAGCAACCCTGTACAGGTTTTCCGAGGGTGTAAATCTTTACGGGAGTAGAAAGCCTCATCTTTCTCCTGCGGAGCGGCTGGTAGTTTCGAACCGTTGACCTTAAGGTTCGCAGCCTGATTCGTAACCACTACGCTACCAGAGCTCCTTATCCAGGTTCTTCACTTATTTCCATCTTCCACTTTTAAAGGCTCTTATCCTACCTATCCAGGTAGGATAAGAGCCTTTAAAAGTGGAAGATGGAAATAAGTGACGAAGGTCGGAAGAAAGGCAGAGAGAGATGCAATGCTGGTAGCTTTGAAGATGGAAGAAGGGGGTCATGAAAAGAAAAGCATTTTCCTTTGTTGTTGTTGTTAGGTGACTTCGAGTCAGTACCAACTCATAGCAACCCTATGCACAACAGAACAGCTAACAATACAAGCTGCCAAAGTATATGCCCAGTTCTGGGTTAACCCCACAATCACTGCTATACCTGAGCCCATTGCTGCCACCACTGTGCCAATCCATCTCGTTGGGGGTCTTCCTCTTTTTCTCCGACCCTCCTCTTCACCAAAGATGGTATCCTTCTCTAGTGACTGGTCCCTCCTGATAATATGTCCAAAGTATGAGACACGAAGTCTAGCCATCTTGGCTTCCAAAAAGCAATCTGGCTGTACTTCTTCCAACACAGATCTGTTTGTTCTTTTGGCAGTCCATGGTACTTTTAATATTCTCCTCTAACACCATAACGCAAATGTATTGATTCTTCTATGGCCTTCCTTATCCAGTGTTCAACTGTCATATGCATATGAAGTTATTGAAAATATTATGGCTTGCATCTGGTACACCTTAGTCCTTAAACTGATAGCTTTACTTTTCAACACTTAAAGAGGTCTTGTGCAGTAGATTTGCCTAATACAATACGTCGTTTGATTTCTTGACTGCTGCTTCAATGAGTGTTGATGGTTGAGCTGAGCAAAATGAAGTCTTTGACAACTTCAATCTTTTCTCCGTTGATATGAATATTGTTTACTAGTCCAGTGGTGAAGATTTTTGTTTTCTTTACATTGAGATACAATCCATACTGAAGGCTGTGGTCTTTGATTCTCCTTTAGAACTTACAAGTGGTAACATAGCCCTGCTGATTCCTTGATTTTAGCCAGTGAGATCAATGTCTGACTTCTATAAATTTATGTTGGTTAAGCTGCTAAGTAGGAATCCTGGTGTAGTGCTGTGGGTTAATGCACTGGACTGCAAGGTCAGTTTGAACTGCAAGGTTGGTGGTTCAAACCTACCAGCCATTCTTTGGAAACCCTATAAGAGGTCGCTATGAGTCAGTACCAACTCAACAGCATGTAACAACAACAAGCTGTAAGTGAAGGCAGTGCCAATTCTGTGGTAGAATTCTCACCTTCAGTGTAAAAGAAGTGGGTTCAATTCCTGGCTAATGTTCTCCAAGCATAGGCACACTCTTAAATGGAAGCTTGTGTGTTGGCTGTGATGCTGAACAGGTTTGAGAGGAGCTTCCAAGCTAAGACAGATTGAGAAGAAAGGCTTGACAATTTATTTCTGAAAATCAGCCAGTGACAATCCTGTGGGTCACAACAGTCTGATCCCATTTGTGCACGGGATTGCCATGAGTCAGGGGGCTGCTTGACAGCAGCTAACAATACAAGCTGCCAAAGTATATGGTAACTTTTTATTGCAACTATTAAAACAAAACTAAACTAATACAGATGCCATGAGAGGATATATGTGAAAATCCACAGTGTAGTGCCAGACTACCAAGTGGAAATTTCAAAGCAAATGACCTAGAATATGTTAAGTAACTCTAAAACCCACAAGGAAGACATTAAAAGGATTGTGAAAGTGGAGAGTAACCATTTTATGAGGAAGTTCTCTTTGGGTAGAGCTTTGCAATGAGTTTGCTCTTTTCCTTCCTGGGGGAAAAGATAGATAGGCATTTCTCCTTTACTTCAACTCCAGCTGTTTTAAGTGCCATTGAGTCTGCTGCAATGCATAGTGATCCCGTATAGGGTTTCCAAAGAGTGGCTGGTGGGTTTAAACCACCAATCTCGTGGTTCAAACTGATCTTGCAGTCTACTGCTTATCCTACAGCACTGTACCAGGACTACATCAACTCTAGTTAGAGGAGCCTGAACTGCTGATTTGCCTTTCCTTGAGTCTGAGGACACAAAGAACAAGAAATAAAAAAGGTAAGATTGCTGAGCTCCTGACCCTAGGGAGTGTCTCACCGGGACTCACAAACAGCTCCTTCTTGTTGGACTCTTTGGCAGCTCTGTAACTTTCTGACTGGCTACCACTGATGCCCTGGAGCCCTCAGAGCAATCAAGCAGCCTGACAGTGAGTTATTCATGTGGGCTGCTTACATAACCCAATGAGACACAGCTTGATCACCTTTACTTACCCACCATGCTCTCCACAGGACATAAAGTCTCATGGGACCCTCCCAGGATCCCTTCTGACAGTTGAGACCTTGTCCTCTGCTAGGAGCTTCCGAAGCCACATGTGCAAAAGGTTTTTGAATAACTATCAGTATACTACAAAGAACTGATTTTTAAAAAATGTTTATATTCTTTTCTTGCTATTGCTGTTAATAAGTGCCGTCGAGTCACTGACTCATAGAGACCCTGTATAGGGTTTCTGAGGAGCAGTTGGTAGATTTGAACCACCCACCTTTCAGTTAGCAGTCCAGTGCTTATCCAACAGAGCTGCACCAGGAGAATCTGAAAATGCATAGGATCCATTGGACTGATCAAAATATGACCAATAAATCTAGTTCAGCAATGCTCAACCTCTCAATTTATACTAAGTAACCACCAAGAAACAGTGATTTAAAAAAAAAAAAAGTCATCTTTCCCTTCTGCAGATGCTGCTTGATTTCCAAATCTTAATCTATTTAAAGTGTCCCACATTTCAGCCAGCGTAAACATAATAGAATTACAATGGAAGCTGCAATACTGTCTTTGTTTCCAGCATCCCTGGAGTAAGCACATTATATAGTAAACAAGAAATCTAATCTGAGATTAAGGGACTCCTTTCAGCACTGTTTTATCATGACTTTAGGAGCAGCTGGTGGGTTTGAACCAACAACTTTGTGATTATTAGTTCAATGCTTACCCTACAGCACCACACTAGGACTCCTAGTTATATATATTGGCTATCTAGAATTGATAGTTGTTTGGCCAAAAATTCTTGTAATACATTTCACAACCTTTTCCTTAAACTTGAGAACTATATAACTGTTCAAAGTGACAATACACATGATTATATTTGCAAAGGACCCAGGAATGAGTCTATTTTCATTGCTTTTTCTGATTTGTAACTATAGTACTTCATCAAGCATAATCAGGCAGGAGAGAGGCCATTGAATTCTAGTCAGAAACACTATGTGTACAAAGAAAAGGCCAGCATATAAGATAACATGGAATTTTGGGGAACCTCAAAATAATTCAAGATGACAGCAACACAGAGTGCTGGGGAGGGTGGTGAGAGATGAACATGGGGTGATAAGCAAAGACTTAATCAGGAAAGCTTTGAATACATGCCAAACCAGGCACTATTGAAAGATCTTTAATCAGGGGGATGGAGTCAGGTTTGGACTTGTGGATAATTTCTTGATGTAATATGAGATATGGATTGACTTAGCAAAGTCAAACTAAACTGTTTTGATACTGTTTTAGGGCAGGTTTTCTAGAGAAGGAAAACAAGTGAAAAGTATGTATGTACATATATATATAAAGAAGTTTATTATGAAGGAAATGGCTTACAAAGTTCCCAGCAGAAAACAGAAAAGAAGAGTCCTTCCTGCATGTACATTATATTGGGAGAAATCTACACCTCCAAGTAAGCATCCCTTCAATTGTTTGGCTACTCATACTTACTCATCATAGGGTTAACGAAGCCCATATTAGGTTTTATGACCATGCAAATAAGCACATCTTAACTGCTAAACCTCTGAATCCTGGCCTAGTCAAGTTGATACAGAGCCTTAACCATTACAGGTACCATCAAGTTGGCGCCAACTCATAGTGACCCTGTGCACAAAAGCACAAAATAATCCCAGTTCTGCACCATCCTCATAGATGTTATTATACTGGAGTCTTTTGCCAATCCATCTCATTGGGGATCTTCCTCTTTTTGCTTGGCAAAGTAATCATCCACTTTGCCAAGCATGATGTCCTTCTCCAGGGACTGGTCCTTCCTAATAACATATCTGAAGTTTGAGAGATGAAATCTTACCAGCTTTCATTCTGGCTGTACTTCTCCCAATGCAGATCAGTTTGCTCTTCTGGAAGCCCATGGCCCTTTCAATATTCTTCTCCAACATCATAACTCAAATGCATTTAATTCTTCTATGGTCTTCCTTAGTCATTCTCCAATTTTCACATGACTATGAGACTATTAAAAATACTATGGCTGACACCATTATAAAACAGACACCTGAAGGGGAGAGAAAGAAATATCCAGAAATATCACCATACAAAGCTTGTAAGTCCGTCTTCTGCCTATAACTGATTTGTTGTTGTTGTTGTCAGGTACCACCGAGTTGGAACCGACTCATAGTGACCCCATGCACAGCAGAATGAAACAATGTCCGATCCTGAGTCAACCTCACTACCACTGCCACACTTGACGCCATCAATGATGCTACCTGGTCGCTCCATCTTGTTGAGGGTCTTCCTCTTTTTCTCTGACTCTCCATCTTACTCAGCATGACATCCTTCTCCAGAGACTGTTCTCTCCTGACAATATGTCCAAAGTATGAGAGATGAAGCTTAGCCATCCAAGGAGCACTCTAGCTGCACTTCTGTCAAAACAGATCTACTGGTTCTTTTGGCAGTCCATGGCACTTTTAGTATTCTCCTCCAACACCACAATTCAAAGGCATCAATTCTTCTACAATCTTCCTTATTCACTGTCCAGCTTTCGCATCCATATGAGGTTATTGAAAATACCATGGCTTGGGTCAGGTGCACCTTAGTCCTCAAGGACATCTTTGCTCTTCAACACTTAAAAAACTTCCTGTGCAGCAGATTTGTCTAATGCTATACGTCATTTGATTTCTTGACAGATGCTTCCATGAATGTTGATAGTTGATCCAAGAAGAATTAAGTCCTTGACAACTTCAATCTTCTCTCCATTGATAAGAATGTTGTTTATTGGTCCAGTGGTAAGGATTTTTTGTTTTCTTGACATTGAGATGCAATCCATACTGAAGGCTGTATTCTTTGATCTTCATCAGTAAATGCAATCAAGATGTATTGCTCATTGGAATGCAAAGGTTGGCAGCAGAAATCTATCATTCATTCTCCAGCATGATAGAAATGATGCTGGAGAATGAATGATAGATTTCTGCAAAATAAATGATTTGTTTATTTCAAATACCTTCTTTAGACAGCATAACAGACGACTATACACATGGACCTCGCCAGATGGAACACACAGAAATCAAATTGACTACATCTGTGGAATGAGAAGATGGAAAAGCTCCATATCATCAGTGAAAACAAGGCCAGGGGCAGACTGTGGAACAGAACAACAATTACTGATATGCAAATTCAAACTGAAGCTGAAGACAATGAAAACATGTCCACGAGAACCAAAATATGACCTTGAATATATCCCACCTGAATTTAGAGATCATCTGAAGAACAGATTTGATGCATTAAACACTAAAGACCAAAACCAGAAGAGTTGTTCTGTTAGAATGACTGCCTCTTAGTCTATGTATAGGTTCCTCATTAACACAAGTTAATGGATTACCCATTTTTCATAATGTTAGCCATAGCTTGTCATGATCTACACAGTCGAAAGCCTTTGCATAGTCAAAAAAGCACAGGTAAACATCTATTTGGTGTTTTCTGCTTTCAGTCAAAACCCATATGACATAAGCAATTATATCCTTTGCTCCATCATGCTAGAATTTCTGGCAGTTCCCTGTCAATGTACTGTTGGAGCATTTTCAATTTTCTTCAGCAAAATTTTACTTGCATGTGACATTAATAATAACGTTCGATAGTCCCACATTCCAGTAGGTCATCTCTCTTTGGAATGGACAAAAATATGGATCTTCCAGTCAGCTGTCTTCCAAATTTCTTGGCATAGATGAATAGTCACCTCCTGTACTTCATCATTTTGCTGGAAGATTTAAATTTGCATTTTGTCAGTTCCTGGAGCCTTGTTTTTCATCAATGTCTTCAGTGCAGCTTGGAATTCTTTCTTCAGCACCATCAGTTGTTGATCATATGCTACCTCTTGAAATGGTTGAACATCAACTTTTCTTTGTGGTACCTTTGTGTATATCTTCTATCTTCTTTTGATGCTTTATACATCATTCAATATTTTGCCCATAGAATCTTTCAATCTTGTAATTTAATACTTGATTTTTTCTTCAGTTCTATCAGAGAATATCAGAAAGATGTTTACCTGTGCTTTACTGACTACGAAAAGGCTTTTAAATTGTGTGGATTGTGACAAGCTATGGACAACATTGTAAAGTATGAGTATTCTGGAACACTTAATTGTGCTCATGAGGATTCTGTACATGGACCAAAAGGCAGTTGTTCGAACAGAACATGAGAACACTGAATGGTTTAAAATTAAGAAAGGTGTGC
>NW_006408612.1:1702074-1716490 GCF_000296735.1 Chrysochloris asiatica
TAAAAAAAAAAACAAAAAAAAACCCAAACTACATTTTCCAGCTCCCTTACAGATAGAAGTATTCTGTAAACAGAAGACATTCGGTGGACCTTTTGATAAAGATCTTTAAAGGGAGACAGATTTATCTGGCACTCACATTTTACCATGAACCTTCCCCCAAGATATTATGTTGGAGAGCAAAGGCTGTCACCTTGAGACCATGAAGTGACAAACACACCCTAAGGATGACTGATTATAGGGATGAAAGAAACCTAGGTCCCTGGTATCATGAGGCACTTCATACCATACCACTGTCATACTTTTTACTTCTGAAGTTCTCATAATTTTGAGAAAAACAAAACTCTGGTGTGGTGCTGTGGGTCAATGCGCTGGACTGCAAAGTCAGTTTGAACCATAAAGTCAGTGGTTCAAGCTCACCAGCCACTCCTAGGAAACCCTATACAGGATCATTATGGATTGGAACCAGCTTGACAGCACTTAACAACAACAACAATTTGGCTTACAATACTTTGTGGAATTTCTGACACATCCAGCCAAATCAATTTCAAATAGGTAGACATTCTTTTACATAATATTGAAAATACAAGCTCTAGTGCTTCAGAAGAAAATCATGAAAAGGAAGATCCCAGGAGACATGGTCTGGGGAAACATAGGAAGGAGTAGGGAAAAGCTGAACTAACTCCATAGTTTCTCTGTTGTCAGGTGGACAGGTCAAGATCAGTTCAGAAACCAAGCGCAGTTTTGCCATCATGTTGAAGTTACTAAAGGCCGCAAATGAGCAAAACTGGGAAAATACAGGTTAACCAGGGAATAAGCCCCAAAAGAGTTTTGCCATCTGTAAACTGGAGTGGTTGTAAGAATTAAATTAGTAAAAACATAGAAAGTTCACAGAACTTGTATGGGGTTTCCAAGAAGCAGCAGTGGATTTGAACAACCAACCTCATGGTTAGCAGTCAAGTGCTTATCCTATTGTAGTACATATTAGCAATTGTAATTTTCATCATTAGTGTTATTATGGATCATCAACACTTAGCAGGAAAAAGACCCTTGTATTAGTAGAGAGTCTGGGAAGGGTAAATCTCAGTTAGGGATCCTGATCATGGTAGGCAGATGTGACCTTCAGGGATTTAAAATTTTTTTCTGTTACTGGGAAGGGAGAGCCAAGGTACAGAAGAAAGGTATAGAAAGGGTGGGGGCAGGACATCCATGACTAAAAAGACCTGTTTAACATTCCTGCCAGGCCTACTTATGTTTATAGACGAATACATCTACCAGTAAGTCAAGAGTAAACAACGAAGAAACTAGCTTTTTAATCTTGCAGAAGTATGACACTCAGGACAACTCAACATTTAGGAACAACTCTGGATTGAGAAGATTTGATTTTCCAAGAAACACGTCAAATTCTTCAAGGTTTGTTTTTTATATTCCTTACATTGTAGGATAATGATTTACTTTGCAAAACTTAGTTGATTTAGTTGATAGCCTTCTGGATATCTGAGTACAGCTGCTCAAGGTACAGATTCAAAGGCAGGAATAGATGGAGGTCATTTAGCCCAGGGGTTTCCAATTTTTTCTGTGCCATGAACTTCTTTGATAGGCTAATAAAGCATGCAGAAAAACTGTTTTCAAATGCACAAAATAAAAACAGCATTCAAAAGAAGCCAAATTATATAATAAAAAGGAGTAACAAAATAAAAAATAAAAACAAATTGTGATATGATAATATATGTGCTTCATTACTGATGCTATAAGACCTAGCTACAAGTCGAGTAACTGCTGATAAATTGGAATTTATGCAACAATGCTAATAAGACTTGATAGTAGCAGTGATTTCTATGGGTGATAAAGTCATAGTTACTGTGAATACTATTGAGATTTGTCTTTTGTGGTTATAATGGAAGGAAATGCTAAATTTCAGTGAGAGGTTAGTAAAAATAAAGGTGAAGTTAAATTTTTTTCCCGTCCAGGTTCTATCCACAGACACCAGCTTCAGACGTCCTGATCTAGTCCTGCCCCAGATTAGGGAAATATAGTCTACCTAGTGTTTAACCCCCATGATTTGTGCCAGCATGCAACGAGCTAGTAGCAGATTGAACAACGTATGTTCTTTTATTCCAAACTGCTCCCTGTTGAGTAGAATCTCAAGGATCTAAGGTTGGAGGCAACATATAAATGACAGAAGCCAAACGAAACTATTTTTGAACAAAAGTAAAATCTGAATTTATACCATTTGATTTTCCTTTTAAAAATAACACATATCATTCGATTTTCCCTTAAAAAGAGCTCTAGACCCATCCAGAACTTTCTGAGGTGTGACATTCCCATGTGAAAGGACAAGCAGACCAGCTAGAGGAACAGAAGATAATTCTTGAAAGAAAGACCAGCAGGAAAAAATCCAAAACAAAAATGGCAGTCTGATTGGGTACTACAAGAACAAGCAAGTTGTTCACTGAGGAGCCATCAAGTCCCTTCAGGACAAATCCCCCTCCAAGACTGAAACTCAATGGAAAGACATGAGCAGGCATGTAAGCTTGCTGGCAACCACGTTGGTCTCCTGGTGTGTGGAAAAGGGGGAAATGCAGCAATGAAGATACTGGCCAAGTTCAACCATGTTCCACAGACTCCTGTCAACCTGGAGATGACAGAGAGAAGAGGAGGGGTTGGTTGGTCCGAAGTGTGGTGAGACCTGTGGACTCCTGAGCCCATGGGCAAGGACGTAGCTATAGAGGGCTGGAGCTGAGAGCTAAGTGCCCAGCTGATGTGAAGTGAGGGGAGATGTAAAGAACACCCAAAAAAGGAAACAAGTGTAACTTGCTACAATTTGATGAACTTGACCTGTACTTATGGATGTAGTAGCTCAAAATACTGAGAGGTAAGGAGTCTTCACATCGAAGACCAACCCTATCCCTTCTGTATACAGGGTTGATAGACTCCGGCAACTTAGACACTGGCTATCACTGTAGGTTAATGCACCAGACTGCAAAGCTGTTTGAACTGTAAGGTCGGTAGTTCAAGCTCACCAGCTGCTCCTAGGAAACCCTATACAAGGTCGCTATGGGTCGGAACTGACTCAACAGCACTTCACAACAACAGCCTAAAATGGGAGGGGCTATAAAAGTGAGTGGCTTACAAGTTTTCAAGAGGGAGTTTAGTTTCCGAGTGTGTGGGGGAAGGTAGAATCCCTACTGGATAGTTTTCATCTTGTCTAAATGGGTCTGGTGAAAGGAGATGGGGACAAGATTTTTATGATTCAATAGTGAGTAATTGTTATCATGACTAATTGTGACTGTCATAACTGTAAAGGTATAAATTTTGCAACAAAAAGGGTAGTAGTTAATCTTACAGTTCAGAAACAGAGAACCCTAGGACCATCAAGGGAGAAGAGCATGAGCACAACGTAGGACCGGCTCAGAGAAGCAGCAACACCAGAGATGAAGGCATGGAGAGAGAGAGCAGCTGAGGACTTTAGACTCATGGAAAGAGAAAGGCTGTGTGCTGGCAGCCAGGTACTGGTGGCCAGGAGGTGTCCTTTGGTTGTTTAAATGATTATATATTCCTGAGTGCTTTAGTGTACACACACACACACCCCCAACAAACAAACACAGAGGGAATAGAAGCAAATACTGTTGAATGATGATGCACAGAGGAGATTGTAATCATTGCAATGAAACAATGTAAAACTGATGTTCCCCCATGTAAATTATCACTCAATTCACAATAGAAACTTTTTTAAAAAGACAAAAGAGTTCTACATGTTAACAGGAATTATAATCAAGGCTTCCCAAGATCCAATGAAGTCTATGCAAGCTGTTAGCCTAATATTTTAACAATTAAGAGAATCTCACTGGTCTACTACTACTTTAGTACTATGTGGTTTTTTTGGCATGCAAGATTTCAGCATCATTCAATAAAGTCCCTGAAATCTGTGAGGCAAAATTCTAGAAATAAATTTCTGAGATTTCCTGTCTATGAACACCCTTAACAAGTTCACCAGTGACTGAGAGGATTCTAATTAGAGACCTTAGTCCTGTTATTACAAAGCCAGAAGAAAGCAACCAATAAAAGTTTTCTAAAGATGAAATTATATTTTTGGCTACTCATAGTAAGTAATAGTATAGCTCAGTTCTTCACATACTATAATATTCCATCAAAGCAGTCAAAGTACTTATAAAGTTTGGTTTATGTGAAAGAAAGCTTGGGTGCAAAAAAAATGTTCAAGAGCATTCCTTTTTTGCTAATTCTGACTTTATCTTAAGCTCGCTAATCAGTGAGTTAGAGCTTCCTTCATTAAGAGCTGTTTGAGTCTCTGGAAGAACAGCAGCAATAAGACAGGCAGAATCCCCACCTTGAAGCTTACATTTGAGTCTAGAGTTTATGTGTTTGCATTTACAGGCGTTCTCATTAAATAGAACCTGGTTAGGTATAACCAGGCCCCATTCTTTCCTTTCCCCCCTGATTATTTCCTGATAACCTATAAGGTAAAAAATGGTGAACGAGAATAGGAATCAAGAAATTGTATTCTATTTCTCTTCTTTCTGAATAAAGAAGAAATACCATCTGCTAATGTCTGGACTGACAAGGCCCAGATAGGCTAGTCTAACTTTAAATTTATCTTGTCAGATGACTAGAAAGAGTTACCAATCTCTTTGCTGAGTGCTGCCTGTCTTGCTAGTCATCACCAAACTAAACTCATACCAGACGATGATGGAAGCATTTTTTTAAATTAAATGAAGGGTTAAGTAGATGGCACTCATAGAATCCTTAGTAATGTTGGCTGTCAATTCTAACAATAGAATTGTTATTGTTGTTAAGTGCCGTCATGTCAGTTCCAACTCATAGTGACACTGTGTAGGGTTTCTGAGGAGCTGCTGGTTCAAACCGACCTAGCAGTTCAGTGCATTAACCCACAGCGCCACACCAGGACTCCAATAATAGAATAATATGTGATAAATATAGTAGTATATTGTCTAAATGCAATATTTCTTTGACTATATAAATAGAACAAAATTGTTTTGTAAAATCTTTCTACATCGAATTACATTGTCATTGTTGTTAAATGTTGTTGAATCAGTTCTGACTCATAGTGACCTTGTATGGGTTTCCAAGAAGCGGCAGTGGATTTGAACAACCAACCTCATCATGGTTAGCAGTCAAGTGCTTATCCTACAGCACCACACCAGAACGTCATATTATTAATTACAGCATTATTCATAACTAAGCAGAAATCTTTTTTTATTTTTCTTTCTTCTTTTCCTTTAATTACTACTTCATTCTCAAAAGGGTTATTGCTATAGGATAATAATTACTACAATATTATAGCTGAAACACCAGAATATTTGACAAAATCAGTGACTGTGAAAACACCCCAGGAAAATAATGCATGTTTGTAGCACATGCAGATCAGACCACATGACTCAGAGCATCTTGATAATTGAGCAATAATTACAGATCTTACAGAGCACATTAGAAGTTTCCAAAGTAAATTAGCATAGAGTTCTAGCTTTGTTGAGTAACATATTGATACATGTAAGGTGTGGCACTATAGGATAAGTACTGGACTGTGAACCACATGATCAGTAGTTCAAACTCACCAGCTACTTCTTGGAAACCCTCTACAGGGTCGCTATGACTTGGAACTGACTTGACAGCACTTAACAACAACAACCTAGGCTTACAATAATGTTATTATTGTTATAACTAACTACAGGGTTATTTTTATAAAATATAATAAATGTCTAATGAAACTCTGCATAAAAGTTTCACGGAGAATTATTTTGGTGTCACCCTCTTTGACAGTGTCATTTGATCTACATGCCTCTAGTGAGCCATGGTGTTACTGGACCCCTGAGGTAAAGGAGCTACTTGAAAGTAGTTGTGGCAAAAAGAAGGCAACCACCGTAAAAACCATGACCTGGCACAGGGTTGTTGTTAGGTGCCATGAAGTTGGTTCCAGCTCACAGCGACTCTATGCACAACAGAACAAAACACTGCCTGGTCCTGTGCCGTCCTCACAATCATTGTTACAATTGAACCCACAGCTGCTGTCACTGTGTCTCCCCATCTCATTGTGGGGGTCTTCTTCTTTTTCATTGAACCTCTACTTTACCAAGCATGATGTCCTTCTCCAGGGACTGGTCCCCTCCAGGGACTGGTCCCTCCTGATAATATTCCCTAAGTATGAGGGATGAAGTCTCACCATCCTGGCTTCTAAAGAGACTTCTGGCTGTACTTCTTCCAACACAGATTGGCTTGTTCTTCTGACAGTCCATGGTACTCTTAATATTCTCCTCCAACACCATAACTCAAATGCATCAGTTCTTCTATGGTCTTCCTTATTCACTGTCCAACTTTCATATGCATATGAGACTAATGAAAATGTCATGGCTTGTATCAGGAGCACCTTAGTCCTCAAACTGACATTTTTGCTCTTAAACACTTTAAAAAGGTCTTGTGCAACAGATTTGCCTAATGCAATGTGTCATTTGATTTCTTGACTGCTGCTTCTATGAGCGTTAATAGTGGACCCAAGCAAAATAAAGTCTTTGACAACTTCAATCTTTTTCTTTACAATGAGGTGCAATCCATACTGTAGACTGCGATCTTTGATCTCCATCAGTAAATATTTTAAGTCCTCTTTGCTTTCAGCAAGTAAGGTTGTATCATCTGCATATCACAGGTTGTTAATGAGTCTTCCTCCAATCCTGATACTATGCTCATTTTCATACAACCCAGCTTCTCAGATTACTTGCTCAACATACAAATCGATTAAGTATAGTGCAAGATTGCAACCCTGGCACACATCTTTCCAGATTTTAAAACATTCAGTGTCCCCTTGTTCTGTTCTAATGACTGCCTCTTGGTCTATGTACAGGTTCCTCATGAGCACAAGTAAGTGTTCTGGAATACCTATTTTTCTCAATATTATCCATAGCTTGTCATGATTCATACAATAGAAAGCCTTTGTATAGTCAATAAAGGTAAACGTTTTCCTGGTATTCTCTGCTTTCAGTCAAATCCATCTGACATCAGTAATGATATCCCTCCTTTCAAGTTCTTGTCTGAATCTAGCTTGAACCTCTGACAGTTCCCTGTCAATGTACTGTTGCAGCCATTTAAAAATTATCTTTAGCAAAATTTTTCTTTCATATGATAATAAACTGACCACTCTCTCCTCCTGCCATTTTGGCCCATTGGCCAAATCTAATTGGAAGCCAGAAAGCAAGAAAACCCAGGTGATGCAGTTTACAGACCAGCTTCTCAGGGCGCAAAGCAAGATTGAGAATGAAGGGACAAACAGGGAGTGATCAACACATAGTCAACTATTGAAAGCTTAATAAATACCCCACTTACCCCACAAAGCAAACAATTATGTGGGTTTAATGTGTGCATCAAAAGAAAATAAAACATGACCTATTGGGAGTTCATTATCTGGGAGTGTAGCAGGACACCTGGTTCCTCATCTCACAATGCATGGTTTTTAGATTGTCTTTTCCCATCCCTTCACATCCTTTCTTCTTACTCTGCAATCCATGTCTACATCAAAAACAACAAAAATCTGTGACAATGGGTATGGATTTCTAGAATGATGGACTTTTAGGAAAGTCATCTTTTTCAATGAGCCCACCTTCTGCTTTCTGAATACTCCCCTCCTCTCACAGAAGGAATCCTTTTGATAGCATTGTTGACAAATGATCTAATCTGGTTAAATATGTTGGTGACAAATCATTTACTGTCTCTTGGTGTGGTGCTGTGGGTAAATGTGCCAGACTGAAAAGCCATTTGAACTGCAAGGTCGGTGGTTCAAGCTCACCAGTCCCTCCTTGGAACCCTATACAGGGTCGCTATGTGTTGGAACGGACTCAATGTCACTTAACAACAACAAAGGAAACCTCTAGTATTGAGCAATTCTATTAAAAGGTTTCTGACCCCAACATGATGGACTGACATAGAGGCAGCAACAGTGGGCTCAAACGTACCAATTGTGAGGTTGGCACAGGACAGGGCAGTGTTTCATTCTGTTGTGCCTAGGATCACCATGAGTCAGAACAGACTCGATGATACTTGACAACAACAACAACAAAGTGGAGGGTCAGCAAAAAGAGGAAGACCCCCAACAAGATGAACTGACACAGTGGTAGTAACAATGGGCTCAAACATGAACAATAATTGTTAGGAGTATGCACAAGTGGACAGTGTTTTGTTCTGTTATAGATGGTATGGTCGCTATGAATAGGAACTGTTTCCACAGCATCTAACAACACAAAATCTGTAATAGGAGTTTGACCTGAAGGCTTCAAAAATCCCCATAAACTCTAAACAACTGAGCGGCTATCCTTTCATGCTCTGCAGTGTATAGGTAGCAATTCATATACCATGAGGAACAACTGTCACTCAGCCCCATCCCTGTTGGTGAAACAGGGATGCTGGGACAGTCAGAAGGCTCATTCATCTGACTAGAAGCCTCCATCCCCACTGTGTGTCCCCAGCTACTGAAGTTTCTGCCACCACAGTGTCCAAAAGACACCTGCCTACCCTCTACCTGTGCCTGGGATGTGGGAGACAGCAAGAAGGTACAAATGTCACACTTAACAAACCAGGTGGTTTCCATTCAAGTGAAATGTGCTGCCGAGGAGTGGCGTGAAAGGCTGCCATCACACTACCCACCAGCCATGGTGCTAAAGAAGCAGGAAGGCACAAGACTGAGCAGAGATCATGAGGACAGGTCTGGAAGTCTTAGAACACTCCAGGGACAGGCACAAAATAAAGTCTGTCATCCAACCCCATGTCTTTAGATGTGGAGGGCTGTTAGCACAAGTACCTCTTGGCTGAAGAAGGCTGACACGTGAAAGAAAGAGCAAGAAAGAAAGAGCAAGAAACCAAGCATGAGTGTGCAGCCAGGCAGGTGGAGATCCAGTGAAGTTCTGCACGGTTGCCTGGCCTCCTTGGGCCCAGTTATGCTCTCGACACTGCACATTCTCCATGCTGCTTTGTGGGTGCCTGGCAGGAGAACACACTGGAACCACACCAAGCTTTTCCCTCTGTTGGGACCCAGAAGCGTCCCACTGGCCAAGGAAGAAGCCTGGCACACACAAGTGACAGCTGGCCTGCTTAATCCAGGAACAAAGGACTTGTCCTCCAGGGATGATTAGAGGTGATGGAACCTGAGTGCAGAGAGGAATGTTTCTGACAGCAGATACCAAAAAGGACCACTGCCCCAGGGACCTGAACTTTGTAGGAAACAATGGGAAACTGTCCCGGAGGAGTGAGAGCACATTCCTCACAAGGAGGAATCTCAGCACCTAATCTGTCCCCTCTCAGGGCCCAAGGGTGGCGATGACTTTCAACGGGACAAACTCCTAATGTGTCCCGCTCTTCCACTTTCTAGAATGTTCGGTTAGAGTAACTTCAAAGCAGCAGGGTGAGACGCCAGCCCTAGAAACAAGGTGGATGAGCTGCCTTCTCTGTCCCTAACTGGAAACCCTGAAGTACTGATCTAAGGGCAATGAGCTCAACCCAACAGACTTCCTTTAAAAGGTAGGATCAAATCAGGACGAGTGCTGTTCCTAAAATTCTGGTTCCAACTTAGTCATCAACCTGAGACACTGTGCAAATCTTTCTCCACTGCTGGTTCTCTGAGGAGTTTCTGGGAGACAGGCACAGTTAATGAGTGAAGTTGCTAACTGAAAGGTTAAAGGTTTGAGTCCACCCAGAGGCACCCCCATAAGAAAGGCCTGGCAACCCACTTTCAAAAATTCAGTTGCTGAGAACTCTACGGTACGGTGCATGTTTTCAACAAAAAGATGCTGAAAAAATCAGATCCCACATGCAGAAGAATGAATCAGGATCCATGCCTCACACCGTACACAAGAAACCATTCAAAATGGATAACTGTGAAAACTAAAACCATAAACTCCATAGAAGAAAATAGAGGGACATGGCTTTTAAGGATGGGACATTGCAGGATAATTTACTGAACCGCAAGGTCAGCGGTTCAGACTCACCAGCTGCTACTCGGAAGCCCTATGAAGAGTCGCTATGGGTCAGAACCAACTCAATGGCACTTAACAACAACACCAAATAAATAACTGGAACCTCATAAAAATCACATACTTTTGTTCAACAAAGAACTTTGTCAACAGAATGAAGAAACAATCTATAAGGAAAAAATTTTTAGGAACCATATATCCAATAAAAGCCTAATACCTAAAATATATCTTAACTTCTATAACTTAGTGAAAAACAACCCAATCAGAAAGTGGATGAAGGGTTTCAACAGACATTTCACTGAAGAGCATATTCAAATGGTCAACAAACACATGCAAAGATGTTCAACATCATTAGACATTAGGATATGCAACCCCAACCACAATGAGTTGCCACCTTACCCCCATTAGAATGTCTATGGTAAAAAAGCAGAGAACTATACAGATGTTGGCAAGGTTATGGAGAAATTGGAACCCTTATTCACTGCTGGTGGGAATGTAAACTGGTACAACCTCTGTGGAAAATTGTTTGGCAGTTTCTCAAAAAACTGAACCTACCATACAACCCAGCAATCCCAATCCTAGGTCTATACCTAGAAGAAATGAGGGTATACAGAACCAAATGGAAACCTGTACACAAATGTTCATTACAGCACTGTTCACAATTGATAAAAGGTGGTAACACCCAAAATGCCAGCAACAGATGAATGGATAAGCAACATGTGTAATGATATGCATGCAATGGAATACTGCTCAGCCACAAACAGAAATGAATGTCACTACATAGATGAAAGGAGCTCTGGTAGCATAGTGGTTACGAATCGGGCTGCGAACCTCAGGGTCAGCAGTTCGAAACTACCAGCTGTTCCATGGGAGAAAGAGGAGGCTTTCTGCCCCCGTAAAGATTTGCAGCCTTGGAAACCCTGTACAGGGTTGCTGTGGGTCAGAGCCAACTCCATGGCACATAACCACCACCACCACATAGATGAACGTTGAAATCATCAAGATGGCAGAAATATATCATTAGCCAGAGGACAAATACTGTATGAGCCCACTTGTCTGAAATAAGCAGATGCAGTATAGAAACCAAACATCATTAGTGGTTACCAGGGATAGCAGGGGAGTGGAGAAGGAGAGTTTCTGCTTGGGGGCATTGATGTTGTGTTAATGGTGTTGGAATGATTTGGAAAAGGATAGCAAGAATGTCTATGCAACTTGAAGAATGTAATGAATGTCAATGCATTATAAATGTAGAAATTTTGAGATGGGGTATATTTTATTACATAAATTTCTACCACAACGAAAAATACATAGATTGTGGGAGGAAATAAACAAAACTGGTGAAAGTTTAAATAAACAAACAAACAAATAAAAATAAAAGGTTTCTGAAACCTAAACCAAATCTGATTTCATAATCTGCACTCATTAGATGTAAATCCAGCATTTAGCAATAGAGCGGAGTCCAGGCTTCTGCTATGTGTTCCAGACTCATCACTAATTTGCCAATATCTCATCTAAATTCAGGGTGTTCCATGTGTGGGCTCCCCAGCAAAGGACAATGTTTCTGGTTACTTCCCTTAATTTGAACACTGTGCTTCTATGAATGCAACCCAGGAGTATATCTACTTACCTAGAAAACCATTGCACTGTTGGCACACACTGAGTTTATTGGTTAAAACTTTCCAGTTGTTTTTGTATGAACTTCTAGTCAGACATTCCCTACACAATACTTGTGTAATTTTTTAAAAATTTAATATATCTGCAAACATTTATATCTCTTGTGATTTTCTACTTCATCACCTGGATTGTGACTTCCTTCAGCATAGCAGTGTTCCATTTTTGTATCACACCTAATAAACAGGCATTCAATATGTTCTTATTCAATTGAACTGATTATTGAATTAGATTTTATTCTTTATTTCAACCTAAGATTCCATTCTCAAGATAACTTTGAATCTTAATTTAGCCATTAGTAATTTTACTTATTCCTCTATGTTTTATGCTGTCAGTTTCAATTTATAGTAACCCTGTATAGGGTTTCTGAGGAGTGGTTGGTGTGTTTGAACTGCCCTTGTGGTCCAGTGCTTATCCTACAGTGCCAAACCAGGACTCAAAAAACAAAAACATAAATGAAGCATAAATATGGTATGGAGCCCTGGTAGTATAGTGGATTAATCATTGGACTGCTAACCAACCACAAAGTTAGCAGTTCAAATCCACCAGCCATTTCATGGGGAAAAGATGAACTCCTGTAAAGATTTACAGCCTAGGAACCCCTATACAGGGTCACTATAAGTCAAAAACAACTCAACTGCACACAGCAGCAGTAGCAATAAAAAAAAGCCCAAACCCACTACCATCAAGTTGATTCACAAGTACACTTTGTTGTTGTTAAGTTTCGTGTTACAGAAAAGTTCTTTAAATAACTTACCTGAATTAAAGACAGGGGCTTGCTGGCCTGATAAGAACCTCTTCTTTCCAAATTTGCAACTGACTTATTAAACTAAACCAAGACATTTAGTTCTAAGGAGTCCTGGTGTGGCACTGGTGTGGCGCTGTGGGTAATGCATCAGACTGCAAAGTTGTTTGAATGCAAAGGTCGATGGTTCAAGCTCACCAGCTGCTCCTTGGAAACCCTATACAGGGTTGCTATGGGTCGGAACCAACTCAACAGCACTTAACAAAAACAACATAAGGTGAAAACATTAGATCTTACTATTTACTATTTAAAGATCCTTGATAAGGATCAGATATTGAAGTTTTTCATATATTTACGTCACACTACTTTATAATTGAGTCCTGATGTGGCGCTGTGGACTAATGTGACAGAATGCAAAGTCGTTTGAACTGCAAAGTCGGAGGTTCAAACTCACCAGTCCCTCCTTGGCAACCCTATACAGGGTCGCTATGGGTCAGAACTGACTCGATGGCACTTCACAACAACAACAGTGTTATAATTAAATAAGCCCTGTAACGATTCCTAAATTTATATTCAAATTCTGATATCTGTAAATAAATATCTTATTTTAAAACTATAAATCATAGATATAATATATCATAATGTAGTTACGGAGCCCTAGTGGTACAGTGGAGTCCTGATATGACGCTGTAGGATCAGCAAAGGACTGAGAACCACAAGGTTGTCAGTTCAAACCCACCAGTTAGTCCTCAGAAACCCTATACAGGGTCACTATGAGTGGGAATCGACTCGACAGCACTTAACAATACAAGTGGCACTGTGGGGAGCATGTGCTCCATAGGATATGCACTAGACTGCAACCATAAGGTCGGCAGGTTCAAGCCCACCAGTCGCTTAGAAGGAGAAAGTGAGGCTTTCTGCTCTTACAAGAGATCTAAAGCCTCAGAAATCCTATACAAGTTTGCTATGAGTCAAAACCAGCTCCACAATACTTAACAAAACAATTGGCATTGATGCTCCACAGGTAAAAGATGAAGCTCTCTTTTCCCATAAGGATTTACAGTCTTGGAAACTTGATATAGGGTCGCTGAGAGTCAGAATCAACTCGAAGGCAGAGGATTTGAGTCTATGGGTTTAGGTACTCTTGTCGCTATGCTGTTTCTAAAGTCACAACCATATTTGGGGAAAAAAAAAAAATAATCCTCTCTTAAGTGACAAGTTTTTTCAAAGTAAGGTCCCTAAAGGACAAGTTGAAAGTTTAAATTCCTTCAGTTTAGCATATAACAGTAACCCAATTCAACATCATTGGTACCATTTAGTCATGTTTTCGTTCTCCTGAAGTATTTTGCTAAATGTGGTCTGGAATCCTACATTCTCACTTACTGCTATGGAGTTAAATCAAATCAAGACTAGAGTGAAAGGGTTGGGTTAAAAGGGTGAGGAAGTGAACTGGGGACAAGGATTAGAGACTTTTAGGGAGAAGAACAAATGACATTGTTAGAATAGAATTACTGCCTAAAGGTTGCAGAGGAAGAGAAGCAGCATTAAATGAAACAGGGGATGTGTTTGCAAGAAGCACATACACACACAAAGTCTAAAAAGACAAAATCAGAAGATGTAGTGATCATTTGGTTATTGCCCCCAATCTACTCTCACCCTCCTCCACTCTGCTCTGTTCCCTGGGAGGCTGATTGTATGATCCATGACAACTGACTTCTAACTGGGTATAGACATTGAGGAACACTGGCAAAGGCAGGAGGCAGAAGGAGAATTCTGTTGGTAGAAAAATTTTGTTGGTAGAAGTCTCAGAGTCCTTTCAAAGGATTCTTCTGAGGTTTTCCTTATTCATTGTCTAGCTTTCACATACATACAAGGCAATAGAAAATACCCTTCTTGAATCAGGTGCACCTTAGTCATCAAACTGGTATCTTTGCTCTGTAACACTTCAAAGATGTCCTTTGCAGTATCCTTTGATTTCTTGACTGCTGCTTTCTTTTTTTCTTAAATGTTTTAT
>NW_006408612.1:1717476-1742363 GCF_000296735.1 Chrysochloris asiatica
CTTCCCTTTATTGGTGTTGAGCGTGGTCACCATTCACAGCGTGTATTCTCATTGAGTCTTAGTCTTGGAAGGGGGTTTGCACTGAGGGGACCCGACTCACAGCTTTCCTGATTTTAAGTCAGTTTTCCCTTGTTCTGTTCAAAAGATGCCTCTTGGTCTATGTACGGGTTCCTCACGAGCACAATTAAGTGCCCTGGAATACCCATTCTTCACAATGCTATCCATAGTTTGTCATGATCCTCACAGTCAAAAGCCTTTGCATGGCCAATAAAGCACAGGTTGGAATATCTGTCCTTCTCCTTTTGGACATGCAGTATTACTCAACTCAAGGTCATAGCAGCTGCCCAACTATCCTCTCCACACAGTTCTCTCTCTTCCTCTGGTTTCTAGTAACTCTTTTTCCTTCAGGCCTGGCCATAACAATCGCCCTTGTGATTTCCTCACACTTTGTAAAGAGTTCTGTTTTTTATTAAATTGCCCAATTGAAGCTTACCATTTGTTTCCTGCCAAAATCCAGATAGGCACAGTCTCCCATTAAACAAACATTTACTGAATAACTACATACCGTAGAGGAATGAATGGTAAATTGGAGTTAATATTCTTCAAGGGGCCACCTGAAAAGGGGTGACAGCCACAGAAACACATCACTAAATTCTATCTGGTAAGTGATGAGAGAGGCAGCAGATGGGGAGGTCTGTGGAAGTGTGGAATAGTCAGGGCTAACTAAGGGGCAGTTTCTAGATTTCTGAGATGAATTTTAAGGTGGACAGAGATGCTTACAGGGAGAAGTCAGGAGCTGAGACTTCTTTGTTGTTGTAAGTGCTATCAAATTTCTACTCAGGGACCCAGTACAGGGTTTCCAAGGAACGGCTGGTGGGTTTGAACTGTCAACCTTGTGGTTAGAAGTCCAGTGCTTATCTTACAGCGCTACAGCTACAAATAAGAGGCATAGGATTTGTTCAGAGAAAGAAATGCCAAGTAAATACTCTGAACACCACCATAACAGTTACTTAAGCCCTCAACAACCTCTGATGCCTAAGTCAGTGAGTCGGCCTGGAGCAATAAGAACTCTTACTGCCGAGAGATTGCCGGGGTGGGACCCATTTCCGAGCTAGAGGCAGTGCCCACCCCCAGGAGGCCCGTCCCTTGCAGGCAGCGGGCCCCGCCTCCAATGGGAGACTGCTCGAAGAAGTCACCGCCCAGCGCGTCCATCGCCAGAGTAGTACCCAGAGCCAGCAGCCGCCTCCCGGAGTTCTGGTGGCTGCCGCGGCGCGGAGCATGGGCACTGATGGCCATGGACGGCTACAGAGGCTTCCTGGGGCTGCTGGTGTCCGCGCTGTTTGTCGGCTTCCTGTCGGTGATATTCACCCTCATCTGGGTCCTCCACTACCGGGAGGGGCTCGGCTGGGACGGCACCGGGCTAGAGTTTAACTGGCACCCGGTGCTCCTGGTCACCGGCTTCATCTTCATCCATGGCATCGGTACTGACACCTCCTGGGAGGTGGAGAGGGAAGACCACGCGGGCCGGGGGTCTGCGACTGAATGGGGCTGACGTGGGCGAGCTAGGGGTGGGGTCCGGGGAGAGCTCCGGAGAGCCAGGCCGGCAGTGCTTGGCGGCGGGAGGTGGGCGGGTCCCGTGGGGCTGGTGAGTTTCGGGCGGGCTCAGCGAAGACAGGGTTCGGGTCTACTGTGGCGGGCTGGATACTTGAGACGCGGGGTCTGGGGATCTCGGCGGAGACGCGCCGCCAGGGTCGGCTGGGTTCCAGGATGGCGCGGCCGGCGGGAGCAGAGCGGGCCCCCAGCACGCCGGCCCCATTTGGTTAACACTTTAAAGCAAGTAGCTGGGACGCTGTAGAGGCGCACTAGCTACAGCAGAGACTGACACGAGAGAAAGAGATGTGGGTGCGCAGCGCAACCCGGCCGCTTTCGACCCGCTAGCTTCCTAAAATTGCCTCCTTTGGAGAGATCTTGCGCCTTGGAAAGCTTGGAAATCATCTTTAGAGGAGGCTGTTCATTGACATTGCTTTCAAATTTGCAGATTAGGAAAGGAAGGCAGCAGGGATGGGGGGTGGAGTGCGAATGTGGAGACGAGAGTCTTTCGCCTGGACTGGTAACGTCTTCATATCTGCGGGTGTGAAGGACCTGGTCAGAGGGTACCCAGAGTGAATAAGGCATCTGCGCCGGTGTTCACTCTTATTAGAGCGTTAAACTGCCAGGACTCCAAAGGGTGTTTCACTGCCCTGCTTGGAACTTGTTTATGTGGCTGTCGACTGCCGAAATTCCTCTGCGGGGTTTCCTGTTGGGCGCTGGCCGGGATCTCGGTTCTGTACGGCCAGAAATGTTCCGAGGCGCGGAGAGGGGAAGAGCGCCGCATCGCACGGACAGAGCCTTCTGTTTCGGATTGACTTCCCCGGGGTTCGCTCCTTCCGCGTCTGGCGGGCGAGGAGCCAGCCCTGTGCCCGCATTCCTTAGCATTAGGCTGGAGCCGAGGGAGGGCTCAATCCGTGGCAGTTTTTGTTATCGTGTTTGTAGTACCTCTCAGAACACTCTGTTTCCGTCGCCTTCTGTTTGCTTGGAGGAACTTTCAGATAGTGGTGCAAGCGCCATTTATTTGTAACCACTTTTCAAAAAAGTGAAGTCAAGGAAACAAGTAGGAAGTGGTGGACTGGGTTTATGTCGCAGAAAATAATGGCGAGGATGGAAAGGGTTTGGAAAACGATGTCCATTATAGTAATACCTCTGACCAGGCTGCCTTTTCTCCACATATTTAACTCACCCCAAAACATACGAACTGATAAGCTCTGGACTGCTAAACCACAAGGTCCACAGTTTGAACCCGCCAACCACTTTGCGGGAGAAAGATGAGATTTTCAGCTCCTGCAAAGATTTAAAGCCTCGGAAACCCTATACAGGTTAGCAATGAGTGAGAACCAACTCGATGGCACTTAACAGTAACAACAAAACAAATGAACCAGCAAAAGAGGACCTCATTCCGAAAAGAAAATATTTTTGTTTCAGTTTAAAACGTGTGCAGCCTTCAGGAAGGACCTCTGGTAGCATGTAGTGGTTACGAGTCGGGCTGCTAACCTCACGGTCAGCAGTTCGAAACTACCAGCGGTTCCATGGGGGGAAAAAATGAGACTTTCTACTCCTGTGAAGATTTACAATCTCGGAAACCCCATGCAGGGTCACTATGAGTCAGAAGCCTTCAGGTGCCTGCCTGACCGCCATTCTTCGACTAATAATCAGCAATTGTGCCCAGGTGTCCCTCGTACAGAATTGACATCAGGGTATGGGTGCCGCTGCCCACTCAAGTTATTTGTTGCGTCATTTTTATCAGTTTCACCACTAAACAGAAATGAGAAAAACACGCTCGAGTTCCAAAAGCTGTCAACCGAAGGACACTTTCCTGATGGTGGTTCCACTAAGCACTGCCAAAATTGTCAACGCTTCTGCTTACTCAAAGTAAAAGAAACAGTATCTTCATCTATTCCAATCAACTTTTCAGGGCACCTTCTAATACCAAGAATCTCTCCAGAGGTTGTGGAATATTTTTTCCCTCACAATTGAAGGCAAAAAAAATATAGCTCATATTACATGTTGCTTGACTTATCAAAGGAGAAAAAACATCACAAAATAATGGGAAACATTTACCGAGTGCTTTCTGTGTGCCCATTATGTGCATCATTTCACAGGTATATAAGAGTAAACTGAGGCACACAGCAATCAAGTAACTTACCCAAGGAAGTAATCTGAGGCCTTTTTGAGGCTTGTTTTCAAAGTTCGCCTCTCTGCTTTGGTGGCAATCTTCTTATTTTCTGCAAAACATTCATTTAAGAGAAGAAAAAAAAATTCTAAAATACATTTTTTTTTTAATCATCACATTAGAGTCCATTACAGTTTTCCTAAGGGTTTTCCAATTTCCCTAAACTTTGAACATTTCTTATTGTTTATGCACATGTTGTTGTTGTTATGTGCTGTGGAGTTGGTTCCGACTCATATCGACCCTGTACAAGGTTTCTGAGGCTGTAAATCTTCATGGAAGCCGAAAGCCTCATCTTTCTCCCGTGGAACAACTGGTAGTTTCAAACTGCTGACCTTGAGGTTCGTAGCCCAATTTGTAACCACTATGCTACATTTAGGGGTAAAAATACATAAATAGCTATTTGGGAAATGTTTGTTTGAAGTTTTCATGCAAATCTTTTCTTTAGGCTTAGTTTCTGTATTTGTATTAAAGCTCAAGTATTTGCCCTATCAACATTACACATCCTGTTTACTGTTTGGATCCTGGATTTGCAAATCACTTTGATTACACATTTAATTGATATTAATATAAACTTTTGCGTATTTATAGATACACATACATAGTTCTCTTCACTTCTTCCAAATCTTAGCCCACCTCAATTCTCCATCCTAAATAATAAGAAGCTCTGGTGTAGCACTGGACTGTGAACCGCAAGATCAGCAGTTCAAACTCACCAGCTACTCTTTGGAAACATATACAGGGTTCCTATGGGTAGGAACCAACTCGACAGCACTTAACAGTAGAAGGACTATTTGTTGCTCTTGGGTGCCACCAACTTAATTCCAACTCATAGCAACTCCATGTGACAGCGTATACTGCCCCGTGTCATTTTCTAGGCTGGAACGTTTACTTCAAACAGAACAAGGGAATACTGTTGTTGTTGTTAAGTGCTGTTGAGTCAGTTCCGACCCATAGCAACCCTGCACAGGGTTTCCAAGGAGCAGAAAACCTCATCTTTCTCCCACAGAACTGCTGGTAGTTTCGAACTGCTGACCTTGAGATTAGCAGCCCGATTCGTAACCACTATGCTATACTACTTGGTTTAAAATCAAGAAAGGTGAGCACTAGGGTTGCATCTTTTCACTATACTTATTCAGTCTATGTGCTGAGCAAATAATCTAAGAAACTGTATTATATAAAGAAGAATACGGCATCAGCATTGGAGGAAAACTCATTAACAACTTTGGGTATATAGATGATGTGATCTTGCTTGCTGGGAATGAAGAGGACTTTATAATATTTACTGATGACGATCAAAGACTACAGCCATCAGTATGGATTGCATCTCAATTTAAAAAACAACAACAACAACAACAAAAAAAACTCCTCCCCACTGGACCAGTCAATAACATCATGATAAATGGAGAAAAGATGGAAGTGGTCAAAGATTTTATTTTGCTTTTATCCAAAATCAACACTCAAGAAAGCAGCAGTCAAGAAATCAAACAATATATTGTTGCTAAGTGCTGTTGAGTTGGTTCTGACTCATAGCAACTGTTTAAACGGTTTCCGAGGAGTCACTGGTAAATTTGAACTTCTGACTTCTCAGTCCAAGCCAACCTTGTGGTTGAATGCTTATCCTACAGTGTCACAGCAGGACTCCAGACAACAGGTTGCATTAAGGCAAATCTGCTGCATGAGACCTCTTTAAAGTGTTGAAGAGCAAACATGTAAGTTTGAGGACTAAGGTGTGCATGACCCAAACCATAGTATTTTCAGTAGCCTCATATGCATGTGAAAGTTGGACAATGAATAAAGAAGACTTAGAAGAATCAACCCATTTGAATTATGATATTGGAAAAGAATGTTGAAAGTACCACAGACTGTCAGAAGAACAAACAAATCTGTGTTGAAAGAAGTACAAACAGAAAACTCCTTAGAAGCAAGAAGAGCAAGACTTTGTCTCTTGTACTTTGGACATGTTATCAGGAGGAACCAGACCCTGGAGAAGGACATCATGCTTAGGAAAGTGGAGGGTCAGCAAAAAAGAGGACGACCCCCAACAAGATAGACTGACACAGTGGCAGCAACAGTGGACTCAAACGTAACAATTGTGAGGGTGGCACAGGACCAGACGGTGTTTTATTGTGCATAGGGTTGCTATGAGTCAGAACTTACTCAACAGCACTTAACAATAGCGTTCTTTATGGGAGCAGATCACCAGATTTTTTTCCAAGGATCCACTGGGTGGTTTTGAACCACCAACCTTTTGGTGAGCAGCTGTTTTGTTAACTGTTGCACCACCAGGACTGGTGGTGGTAGTAATTGTGTGCTATTGAGTCGGTTCCAACTGATAGTGACCTTGTGTAGGATATCCAAGGCTGTAAATCTTTATGGGAGTAGAAAGCTTCATCTTTTTCCTGTGGAGCAGTTGTTAGATTCAAGCAGGTGACCTTGCAGTTATAGCATCCCAACCTGTAACCCACTACCAGGGCTGCTTACCACCAGGACTGTTGGTGTTGTTAAGTGCTGTTGAGTCAGTTGCGACTCAATTTCTCTTCCTTTTGTTTATATAATAGAAAGAGGTCTACATGTGGAAAAGTAAGGGGTATAGAGTTGCTAAGTCTTCTTTTTGCTAAATTTAGATACCTTAATTTTCTACCTTTTACTTAAGAACACATTCCACCTTCTCGAGTCTTCTAAAAGGTCAGTTGTCACTTTGAGAGCACATTTCTGTGAACTTCTTTTCAAAGTTTATTTCTCTGATTTCCTGGCAGTATACTTATTTCATGTGAAACATTCCTTTTAGAGAAGCACAAAACCTCTTCTAAAGTTCTCTTTGAAAACTCATCCTCATTCATGTCAGAATCTGTTACCTAGACTTTCAAGTAGATCTTTTATTTTAGTTTAGTTTTAGATTACCAATAGTCTGTTGTATCTTTTTGGAAAATATATATTTTCTAAAATATACTTGGAATGTGCATGTGTATAGAGAGAGACATATATATATATATGTGTGTGTGTGTGTGTGTGTGTGTGTGTGTGTGTGTATATATATAGAGAGAGAGAGAGAGAAATTTTTATAATGTCATTTTTTGTTAACTTTGCTTTTTTACAAACTTTTTTAAAATTGTGAATTAGGTGATGGTTTACAGGGCAGATCATTAGTTTTACATTCAACGATTCATACACATTTCATTTTATCTCAATGTAATATCACTTACCCCACGTCCTTCCTGTTTTGTTTTCATTTCTCCTTTTTTCCGAGCCCTTCTAAACTTAGTATTTGGGTAAATGCTGCCACTTTGGTCTTAAATAGTTAATTATTCTAAAGTGTGTGTACCTCACTAGTATTACTGTTCCTCTTACATCATTGTTGTTGAGTGCTGTCAAGTTGGTTCTGATTCATAGCTACCCTGGATAGGATTTCCAATGGGCAGCTGGTGGGTTTGAGCCGCAGACCTGGTGGTTAGCAGTCCAGTGCTGATCTAACAGCACCACACCAGGACTCCTTGCTCTTGCTGTTAGGTGCCATTGAGTCCGTACCGACCATAGCGACCTTATGCACAGCAGAACGAAACACTGCCCAATCCTGGGCCAACCTCACTACTGTTGCCACGCTTGAGCCCACTGATGCTGTCATTTGGCCAATCTATCTTGCTGGGGGTCTTCCTCTTTTTCTCTGACCCTCCACCTTACCAAACATGATATCCTTCTCCAGTGACTGGTCCCTCCTGACAATATGTCTGAAGTATGAGATACGAAGTTTGGCCATCTTGGCCTCCAAGGAGCAGTCTGGCTGTACTGCTTAGAAATCTGTTTATTGTTTGGCTGAAAATTGACCCAAGGTAGTGAGTTTAGTTACAGACCTGAAGGGTTAACTATGGGCCACAGTCTTGAGATTCCACCAATCTATCTAGTAAGCCTGGTGTTGTACACAATTTTGAGTTTTGTTCTACATTTCTCTCTCATTCTATCCAAGACCTTCTAATGTGATCCCTTTCAGAGCAGTTGGTAGTGGTAGACAGACCAGAACTTACTTCTTAAAGGTGTTTGAAAGGACTCATACTTGTCTTCAAATAGTTTCAAATTTGTATTTGAAAAGCATTTGTATTTGTCAAGCATTTTAGGCTTAGAGTAATTAGTTGTTACTTTAGCCTTCCCTTCTTCATCTCCAAATAGTTTGTGTTTCACAGAAGAACTCAATTACATCATGCTTATTATCAGAGATCTGACAAAGCACAATCTAAATCTTCTTCCCTAAAGCAGCTATACATAGTAAAAAACTGTTCTAACACAGCTATTCTGAAACATATGTGCTTCCCTGCCAGTCTATAAAGTTAATTATCCACTTCTAGTCTGGGTGTCGTGTTATAGTATAAGTATTGGACTGTGAACTACAAGGTCATCAGTTCAAACTCACCATCCGTTCTTTGGAAACCTTTAACAAAAGGAAGAGAAATTGAATAGTATAAAATGATCTCAAGTTGGTTTTGTGAAAGAAAATAACTACATTTAAGTAAGATTTTAAATAATAGAAATATAATAGAAATAAATTAAGAGTACTTTAAAAAAGGCAGCTAGATATCCTATTCATGTGTCTCATGACCAAATCCCAAGATCACCGTATTTTAAAGGATTCTTGGGTGAAAACCTGGCAAATAAGTTACAGACAGTCATTTCGGAAAGTGTCCCAAATACCTACTCCAAAACTAGATTTGAAGACACCACTGATTCGAAACCTTTCAATTGTAGGGAAAAGAAGGTTTTTACCAAGTATTAAGAGGCAATTCAAAGTGATCCAAAACACTTTATTATAAATAAGTTCATCCAATTCTTACTATAATGTCATTGTTTTGCTCATTATCTAGACCACTTAAGTGTGCTCATGAGGAACCTGTATATAGACCAAGAAGCAGTTGTTCATATAGAAAAAAAGGAACACTGGATGGTTTAAAACCAGGTAAGGTGTGTGCCAGGGTTGTATTCTTTCACCATATTTACTCAAGTTGTGGACTTGAACTAACACTGTTGTTGTTAAGTGCTGCCAAGTGTGTTCTAATGCATAGTGACCCTGTATAGGGTTTCCAAGGAGTAGCTGGTGGGTTTCAACCACCAACCTTGAAGTTAGCAATGAGTCTTCCTCCAATCCTGATGCCACATTCTTCTTCATATAATCCAGCTTCTCAGATTATTTTCTCAGCATACAGATTGAATGTTGTTTTGTTGTTAAGTGCCATTGAGTCATAGTGACCTTATATAGGGTTTCCAAGAGCAGCTGGTAGGTTTGAACTGCCAACCTTGTGGTTCACAGTCTAGTACTGATCCTACAGCACCACACCAGCAGTCCACAACTTGAATAAGTATGGTGAAAGAATACAACCCTGGAACACACCTTACCTGATTTTAAACAATCCAGTGTTGCCTTGTTCTGTATGAACAACTGCTTCTTAGTCTATGTACAGTTTCCTCATGAGCACAATTAAGAGTTCTGTAATACCCATACTTCACAATATTGTCCATAACTTGTCATGATCCACATGGTTGAAAACCTTTGCATAGTCAATAAAGCACAGGTAAACATCTTTGGTATTCTCTGCTTTCAGCTAAGGTCTATTTGACGTTAGCAATGATGTCCCTGGTTCCACATTCTCATCTCAGTCTGGCTTAAACATCTTCCAGTTTCCTATCAATGTACTATTGTAGTCGTTTTTGAGTTATATTTAGCAAAATTTTACTTGCATGTAATATTAATAAGGAAAGTCAAAGAGTTGATGCCTTAAATTATGGTGTTGGCAAGGAATATTAAATATACCATGAACGGCCAGAATAAACAAACCTGTCTTGGAAGATGTGCAGCCAGAATGCTCCTTAGAAACAAAGATGTTGAGACTTCATATCACTTAATTTGTACATGTTATCAGGAGGGACCAGTCCCAGGAGAAGGACAGCATACTTGGCAGAGAGAGGAAGAGGAAGCAAAAAAGAGTAAGACCCTCAATGAGATAGACTGATACAGTGGCTACAAAAATGGGCTCAAACAAAGGAATGATTGTGAGGATGGTGTAGGACTAAACAGTGTTTCATTCCATTGTACATAGGGTTGCTGTGAGTTGGAATTGACACAATGATACCTAACAACACGTTTCTCTTGAACTCACTACAGTCAGTTCACCCAACTGCTCTACCACAGTTGCTTTCAACATAGTAACCAACGGTTCCCATATTGTGAATCCTAATGCCAATCTGTCAATCCTCAGTCTTCTTGGTGCTTGACCAGAAGGCAGCATTTGATATAACAAATCCCTTGCTCTTCCTTGTGACATTCTACACTTGGCTTTCTGGACATCTTGGTCCTTCTTTCCTCACTGGCTGTTCCTCATAGTCTTTTACTGATTCCTTCTTGTCTCCCTGGTGGCTGAGGTAAGAGTACTGCAAAACTCAGTCTTCTTACCACTTCATTCTTCTTACACTTATTTGCTTGGTGAGCTCATTCAGTGCCTTGGCTTTAAATACCATATACATATGAAACCTTACCATATTTATGTCTTCAGCCCAGACTTCTCCTCTGAACTACAGACCCACATATCCACTTGCCTACTCAAACTATGTACTTGAATATCAAACAAACATGTTCAAATCTCAGCTCTCTCTCTTCCTCTCACAGCCAAAACTATTCCTCCCATGCTGTTAAGTGTGTTGAGTTGGTTCTGATTCATAGGGTTTCTAAGGAGCAGCTGGTGAGTTTGAACTGCCAACTTTGGTTCAGACCAACCTTGTGGTCGAGGGCTTTATCCTATAGCACCACATAGGTTTCCCTTTTTTAGTAAATGGCAAACT
Organism: Chrysochloris asiatica; assembly: GCF_000296735.1. Lineage (NCBI taxonomy): Eukaryota > Metazoa > Chordata > Mammalia > Afrosoricida > Chrysochloridae > Chrysochloris > Chrysochloris asiatica. Next base: position 1,728,062 of record NW_006408612.1, read on the forward strand.
TCATCCTTTTAGAGTTTCAGGATAAAACTGTACAGTCATCCTTGATTCCTCTCTTTCACACTTGTCATCCAGCCCACCAAAAAATCTAATAGAGTCTTCAGTAAAATTACAGTATTATTATCCAAATTCTGACTACTGAGTGATTATTTTCATGACTTAATAACTTCTTGTCTATCTACTCCTGCTAGCTCTCAGAGGGAAGGGATTTTAACTGGTTTCCTTACCACTGTAGCATTGCAGGTACAACAGTAGCTAACACATAATAGTCACTCCTTAACTATTTATTAAATTAGTGAAGGTTTGGCCATTTATAAAGAAAATAAGTGAAGTGGATTTCATGTGTAGCACTCACCACCAGGTGGTCTTCCTGGGCTCAGTGAAACATTCAGACCCATAAAACTACCAACATCATACTGGGCATCAGTCTGCTCAGCAAGATGAAAGATAGTTGCCACTCAGCATCAGCATCAGGCCTGCCACCTTAGCAGGCATCCTTGTAGCAGCAACTCATGTGAGCAGTCCATAGAACCCTCAGAAGCTCTCTTTGAATCAAGTGACAACTCAGGCACTAGGATACAAGGTCCACATTGGAGTGGGGTGGGCAGGACTTAAAAACTCCACACCCACAGGATCGGTATTTCTCACAATACTCTCTAGGCCTGGTTTCCAGGACCCCTGCAAGAGATAAGACTGTGTCACTCATCTCAAGCCACAAATATGGCATTCCCATTAGGTATTTACAGATTTTTCACTGTCCCTTCCAGTTACCAATCAGGGGTCATTCTTATCATAGACAACACTGTCTAATAACATTGGTGGCAAAGCATCAATCAGTAATCAGGGATCAGAGACAGCTAATGAAAGGTCAGTTTCTTATGCAGGAGAGTGTGGGTAGATAACCTTTGTTGAAAGGTGGGCACTATACAGAATTGGAGCGTGCCTTCCCAGTTGTAACTGTGTGGAGATGCCAGCCCAATGGGGATCTCCCTATTTTTCAAGAGAATCCAGAGTTTTTAAAGACTGGTTCATATTAAAAGTTAACAAGCCACAAGAACAAAATAACTCCCACTCAAAAAAAAAAAAAAAAATTATGATGATTAAACAAAACACATATGTAAACCAAATCTAGTTCCTTGCCTGCAAGTTTGAAAGTTATTACAGCTAGGACTTTCTGTTTTGACTTTGTCGAACTCTTGAATTTTCCTTTAGAAAGTAAACTGATGTTCCTTTTCAAGGAGGTAAACCAAAATCTTTCATAACTTTTTTTCTTCCTATAGAATATCTCTTTAAAAATCAGAATAGAATTTGAAGTGAATATGAACTTTAGCTGTCTTTTCTAAATTTGTTCATGCATGTATTCATTCCTTTAATTACCTCATAGATTTAGCATATAATATTTAAGCACTTACTGTGTGCCAGTCACTGCATAAAACAAATGAGTATAAGAAACAGCCCTGTCAACAAGCTGTTTCCATTCACGATGATTAGAAAGGATTTATTTATTATGATTTATTTATCACTTTTGTTTAGAAATGTAGGTTATACTAAATCCTGACTCCTGGTATGGCGCTGTAGGATCAGCACTGGACTATGAACCACAACGTCGTCAGTTCAAACCCACCAGCTGCTCCTCAGAAACCCTATACAGGGTCAGGTCTATGAGTCAGAGCCTACTCAACAGCACTTAAGAACAACAACAAATATTTAGAGCTAATTGGGACCTTAAGTTCAACTCTACTTAAGAGCCCAAATGCCCTGCCAGGATTAGACATCCAGGTTATATCAGAGGCAATAGTGTTTCTAATTAGTCATAATTGTCTATGGTGGTGGTGGTGGTAGTGATGATGACGTGCCGTGGAGTCGGTTCCAACTCATAGCCACCCTGCATAGGGTTTCCGAGGCTGTAAATCTTTACCGGAGCAGAAAGCCACATCTTTCTCCCACGGAACAGATGGTAGTGTCGAACTGCTGACCTTGAGGTTAGCAGCCCAACTTGTAACCACTATGCTATATGAGGCACCAAATACAACTGATATTTTTAACAACATAAAATTTCCAGAGATTTGTAAATTTTAGCCAATTAGTTGAAGATCTCAGTTTTATACATGTATTTAGTATCAAGTGGCCTTCTTTGTTAGAATTCTAGTTACTTCAAAGAGAGATACTTCCAGTGCCAAGATGCTGAAACAAATCTTCTAAATCACTTCTTTCATTATGATTCTCCAAAGGTGTTCAGTTTCATGATATTCATGCTGTGAGACCATTTGAATGCACAGGCATGTTTCAAAGCTCAGATTCTCTTTGATAACCACGGCAGGAATCTTTTCAAGAAGTTTATTTAAAGAGGGCTCTCTGCTTGTTCATTTCAACTTGAGATCCTTTGGTAAACTCTTGGGTGCACAGGAAAATCAGTTGTAAAAACTGGTAATCCTGTTCTGAACATTCTACCAAGAAAGGTAAAACAATACTTACTCAGAGAGTGAAGGAAATCTAATGGGTACCCTGTCTTTGAGTTGAATTTATGAGCGTTTTAAAATTCTAGTGTGCTTCAAACTCAATAATGTATCCTTATTTTATTTTTTAATTCACTTAAAAATTACCTAAAGCTATTAAGTGGGTCCAAGTGCAGAATATCTATGCTTTGTTTGAAAGGATCATTGAGTCTTATATTACAAATACTTGGATCTGTGGTATAAATTGTCTTGAGTTTCTGATTGGTGCATTTTAAAAGAAGAACTCATTTCCTGGGAAATAATGAATGAACTTTGCTTTATTAAGATTTATTTCTCCAGCACATACCTACTGAATGCCTATTATATGCCAGGCTCCATGCTAAGTGCTGGGGATGTGACAGTAATAGGACAGACATGCCCCTGCCCTCATGAATCACAAGACTTAAACTGAAGAACTAGTATCAAAATGTTTTCTATATTTGGAACGTTCCTCTCCTCTGTCCAGCACCCCTCTTCATACCCACTTTGACAGATTCTAAATTTGCATTGCCTTCTATAAGACAAATTTTTTTACATAACTATTGTTGCAATGATATGTGTATGGAAAACTGGCATCAAACTAAAGATTAATTACATCCTGGAGAGTAAATATTGTTGCATATTCCTGAGTTTTTATTATGCAGTTAGGAACTGAGAAATTTTAAGGTAATTAAATTCAAATTCAAGTGGCTGTATTTTCCTCGGGCTGTGTATTGTCAAAAGAGTTAACAATATGCTGGCATCAGATGTTTTGTTTATGATAACATTAGCATGCAACACTACTAACCATTTTTCCTTCAAAAAGATTTAAAATACATTTCTCATGTATGTGTTCCTATTTCACCACATTTTCTGGAGAAAATGGTTGTGCCAATTAGAGCCTTTAACAGAAAACCCTTGTTTTAGTCACAAGTAGCTGTTTTGTACCATTCTCCACGCCCCCCACCCCCTTGTGGGTTTAGGAGACCTTTTTCTTCCTTTTCACTGAGCCTCAGGAATGGTGTCTAGGTACGTGCCAAACCAAAGAAGCAAGAAATATTGAAATTGCACTCTCCAGGCAGTTTTTGTAACTATTGAGAATAGCTTCTTGTTTAAGAAATGTGGTATGACTTGTTGAGGTTGTCCTTTTCTCCTGAAGTCCACCAGTTAGGTTTTTTATATATTTTAAAAAGTATTTCAATCTTCAACGTACGCATATGCAACATTTTTTAGTCTTCATTTATCTAGAGAGCATTTTGACGCATGCTCACCTCTCCAGCAGAGTCTCTGTGTAGATGTAATATGTTGATACACTAAAAGCCAGGTGCCTCACTCCTATGAGAGCCCCTGGGATTGTCACAAGGCACCTATTTAGTATTCAGACCAATTGGCTATCAGATTTGCAAGCTTAAAAAATATCATTTTAACTTTAAAATAATTATGAAGTCTTTCAACCATCAGAAAATAATATAATAGAGCCCCCCCATACTTACCACCCACATTTAAAAGAGACCTGGTGTGGTGCTTTAGCATATGCACTGGACAGGAGCCCTGGTAGCATAGTGGTTACGAATGGGGCAGCGAACCATAAGGTCAGCAGTTGGAAACTACCAGCTGATCCGCGGGAGAAAGATGAGGCTTTTTGCTCCAGTAAAGATTTACAGCCTCAGAAACCCTGTACAGGGTCGCTATGAGTCAGAACCGACTCCACGGCACATAACAACAAAAACAACTAATAGTAAGGTTGACAGCCCACCGGCTGCTCCAGGTAGCTATGAGTTGGAACTGATTCGATGGTACTTAGCAACATGATTTTTGCCATCATAAAAATGTATTAGCTAGAAAGTAGAGGCTGGTAGGAATAAGGATAGGGACGGATAATGAACTGAAGAACTTGGAGTAGGCACCCTGGCCTCACCTAAGCGAGAAACTGAAAGGCAAGAAGGAAAAATTCTACACTAGAGTTAGGTTCTTATACACCAATATTATCTGGGCCCATTGGGGTCAAAGGCAAACTCTTCTTACACTCTAGAAACCCTGAGGTTTCCCTCTTATGTTAACTGATGGTATTTATTGATTAATCATTAATAAAAGATTAAAATGTTTCATTCATTCTGGAGAAGGAACACACGTATTCAAGCAATTTGAAAAACATTGAAGTAAATATAAAAGATTTAAGAATCGAGTTCTGAACCTCAAAGGGGGTAAATTTTAGTTTTTTGGAACATTTGACACATTCCTCTGTGATGCCTTAATATTCAGAGCAGTAAAAATTCTTCATTGGGAACAGGGTGTCCTTGAATTTTTTGATAATTTTTTTTAAAGCAAACTCTTTACTAAAGAACAACATACATGCAGAAAAGTGCCTCAATCAGAAGGGATGCATTTTTATAAAGTGAACACACCTGAGTAATTAGTACCCTGCTCCATATATTCACTTATTTTACTGGTGATGGGCATTTGGGAAGTTTCCAGTTTGGGGCTACTACACAGATGAGACGTTTCAAAAAGTTCATGAGAAAATTCCATTATCTTTTCATTCCATTTTTCCATGAAGTGTATGAATAATAATATTTTAGTATATGTCTTCTGATGAATATATGAGGGGGCTTAAAATTGTTTGTGGAAAATGAAATGAAAAAATAATGTAATTCTGGCTGCAGTTCTTCCAAGACAGGTTTGTAATGTACTTTTTAAAGCCCCCTCTGGCACTTAACCAACATCAGCAACACCTCATATGTGCATATTACTTTGGGGCATACACCAAGGAGTGGTGGTGTTGTTGTGATGTGCCATGGAGTTGGTTCCGACTCATAGTGACCCTGTACAGTGTTTCCAAGGCTGGAAATCTTTACGGGAGCAGAAAGCCTCATCTTTGTCCCGCACAACAGCTGGTAGATTCAAACTGCTGACTGTGAAGTTAACAGGCCAATTCATAACCACTACATTACCAGAGCTCCTTAAGGAGTGGCATTGTTGGATCCTTAAGGCTTGTATAAGCTAAGGTTAAGTAGATGCTAAGTGGTTGTTCTCATTTACACTTCCACCAGCCAAAGGAGAGTTCTGATGACTTCACATCCTGTCCAACTAACTATTTTCTGGTTTTATCCAATCAAATGGGTGGTAGAGATATTTTCATTTGGCTTTAATTTGCATTTCCCTTATGACTAATGAAGCTGATTACCTTTATTATGCTTATTGACCACGTGTATATATTCCTTTCTGAAATGTCTATGCAAATCTTTTGCAATCTTTTTCCTAGACAATGTACACATTCATATATATATATATATATATATGTATGGAGATAATAAGCATTAACCAGATTTAGAATTTAGTTTGGGATGTATTGATTACATTGGAGATATTTGGGAGGCATCAATCTAAATGGTTATGTCAAGAAAGCAGTTAGAGGCGTGGATTTGGAGTTTGGCAGAAAGTTCAGGGCTGGAGATGCAAAATTTGGACTCCCTGCCATGAAGCTAACATTTCAGTAGGAGAGTGAAAGGAAAACATAGCTATAGCAATGAACTTAAGGAGCACCCACATTAGCAAATTGCAAATGAAGAAGATACCAACAGAAAAGTCCAAGAAGGAGCCACAGGAGAGGCAGGAATAACACAAGAAAGTAGAGAGAAGCAGAAGCCAAGAGGAAAAGACTACACAAGTGTGAGTGTCCAGCGCGTCAAACTATTCGTCCTGTGTTAATTTTTTCCCCCACTTTTAATACGGTTCTGTCCTCCTTCATCTCTCCTTAGCCATCATTGTGTACAGACTACCGTGGACCTGGAAATGCAGCAAGCTCCTGATGAAATCCATTCACGCGGGCTTGAACTCCGTGGCAGCCATTCTTGCAATCATTGCTCTGGTGGCTGTTTTTGATTTCCACAATGCCAAGAATATCCCCAATATGTACAGTCTGCACAGCTGGATTGGACTGACAGCCGTCATACTTTACATCTTACAGGTCTGTGAATCAGTGTATTTATAAACAAGGTGGGAAAAGTAAAACAACTCAGATACTGTAGATGTTCTCTAAACATACGTGCTTTCTTGGAAATATCCTATTTCCACTAGCCCTTCTGACTAGTTTGTTTCTATTACAAATGTTTCCCCCGGAAGGGCTGCTGAAACTACAGAATACACAGACTGTGGGCTCAAATGTGAGATATAAATTTTGACAAATGTCTGTAGGGAAATTTTCATCTCAGAACATCTAGTCTGACATTTTTTGGGCTTTAAATTTCATATGCTGAATCAACTAGGATCAGCAAGTTGATTTTTACCCCTCATACTCTCTGTCTCTTCCATTTTCTAGGTTTAACATTATGAGTGAAGAGATTAATTTATATTTCTTTGTTAGATTTTGAATGCACAGTGACAAAAGTCAGAATTCTATTTTCTTTCTCCCTCTGTTTTCTCTTCAGTTTTTTTTAAAAAATAATATTGTATTGTGTTTCTGGTGTTTACACAACATATTTAATTCCCATTTAACTATTGCTACACAAAATATCCAGTAACATTGATTACATTTTTTCAGAATGTATCAATATTATCTTTAATCCCATTCTAGGTGTTCTGCTTCCAGTTATCTAGTTTCCATGCCCTCTTACTTCCTTATCTTTACTTTTGGGTAATTATTACTATTTGGTCTTGTGAGAAACATTGTCCATACTGACAAATGCTGAAGTAATCCAATCTGCACTCATTTTAGAGAGAGTGAGGTTTTCTTTATTCGATTTTGCAAAATCAGACACCCAACTCAGTAGACAAGGGCAGACATGCTGCATGGCCGGCCCCCAAACAGTTTATTCCCCTGTCTTGAAAAAGCCCCTCCTCCAGTCCCCCTTTTACTGGGCATTATGGAGTTTACAATGTCCTCCCTAATGTCAATTACTTGTCCTTACTGGAAGCATTCTCATTTAAAGTTAGTTTCCCCTTTCCCCATGAACTTTCCCTAATTTCCTTGATGAATGTATTTTTTTTTTAAGTTTTTATTGTAAATTGAATGATAGTTTACATGAGAGAGCATCAGCTTTACATTCATCCTATTGTATTTTGTTCCATTGTAATGATTACAATCTCTTCCATGCATCATCATTCAACAGCATTTGCTTCCATTCTGTTACTTTGGGTTTTTGTTTGTTGTTTTTTTCGGATGTACACTGAAGCATTCAGGAATATACAACCATTCAAACAACCAAAGGGTATACCCTGCAGGCCAGTCCTTCTCCCTCCTTGAGTCTAGAGTCCCCAGCTGTTCCATCTCTCCACATCATTGTCTCTGCCTCCATCTCTGGCGTTACTGCTTCTCTGGATAGGGTCCCACACTCTGCTCCTCTCCCTTGATGGTCCCAGGGTTCTCTGCTCCTGGACTGCAAGATCAACCACTGATGGGTGTATTATTAGTTTAAAGTTCCTAGCCTGTCAAACTAGTTCTTCCTCTCCACTGAGCTCCTTTTGTTATGCTAGCCTGCTACCCCCAAGACTCCCCTCAGTCCTTAAGATGGGCCACCCAAGCCAACAAGAGTTATTTCTCACAGTCTCATACAGATTTATTTTTTTAAAGAACCATAGTACTCATGGTTCATATTCTTTATTTTTATGAGTGACTCTATTACTAAGTTAAAAGGTAAACTCGGGCTAGTTGTGGGTAAAGGTTTAAAGAGTATCTTGGGATGAAAGGCTCAGGAAATCTTCCAGTCTTAACAGGTCCAGCAAGTCTGGACTTCGTAAGAATCTGAGTTCTGTTCCACATCTATCTGTCATCCTATCAGGATCCATCTGTTGCATCCCTGCTCAGAACAGTCAACAGTGATAGCTGGGTGCCATCTAGTCCCTCAGTAGATGAGACCATGGTTCATATAAACTATTAGTCCTGTATAGTAGCGTCTCTGACTCTTTAATTTCCTTGTTCCTCTTTTATTCTGGACAAGTAGAGACCAATAGTTGTATCATAGATGGCTGCTTATAAGCTTTTAAGACCTCAGATACCACTCACCAAACAAGAATGTAATCATAAGCTTTCTGAACTACAGTATGCCAATTGATCAAGTTGTCCCACAAGACTATGATCCTAAACCTGCAAACTGAGAAAATCAAACTAATAAGATATTTGGTTGTCTAAGAATTATCTGTCCTATAAGAAGGTGATGTAGGATAAGCATTGGACTGCTAACTGCAAGGTTGGTGGTTCAAACTCACCAGCCACTCCTCAGAAACCCTATACAGGGTTGTTATAAGTCAGAACCGAGTCAACAGCACATAACAGCTATAATAACAAGTATCCATAACTGTGCCCTCTATATGGTTTATTATATATATGAATATATGTGCATGCATACACATATCTGTATATACACACAGATACCAATAAAATAGCATATGCTGTTAAGTGCTGTTGAGACAGTTCTGTCTCATAGTGACTCTGTGCAATGTTTCTGAGGCTGTAAATCTTTGCAGGCTCGGAAAACCTCATCTTTCTCCTGAGGAGTGGCTAATGAGTTTGAACTGTCAGCCTTGTGTTTTGCAGTCCAGTATTTATGCTACAAAGTCACTGTGCTCCCTCATAACATATAGATGCACACATACATATGCATATAGATATGCACAGATACACATATGTGGGTATGAAATATGAACACAAAAATCTACACCACTGGACCAATAAACAACATCCATATAAATTGAGAAAAGATAGAAGTTGTCAAAGACTTCATTTTGCTTGGATCAACCATCATACTCATGGAAGCAGCAGCCAAGAAATCAAACAATGTATTTCTTTAGGCAAATCTGCTGCAACGACCTCTTTAAAGTGTTGAAAAGCAAAGATGTCAGTTTGAGGACTAAGGTGCACCTGACCCAAGCCATGGTAGTTTCAATACGCATGTGAAAGTTGGACAGTGAATAAGGAAGACCGTAGAATAATTGATGCATTTGAGTTATGTTGTTGGAGGAGAATATTTAAAGTACAATGAGCTGCCAAAGATCTGTGTTGGAAGAAGTACAGGCAGAGTGCTCCTTGGAGGCCAGGATGGCCAGACTTCGGACGTATCATCAGGAAGGACCAGTCCCTGGAGAAGGATATCATGTTGGGTAAATTGGAGGGTCGGAGAAAAAGAGGAAGACTCCCAACGATTTGGATTGGCACAGTGGCAACATCAATGGCCTCAAACAAGCAACAATTGTGAGGTTGGTGCAGGACCGATTAGTGTTTTGTACTGTTGTCCACAAGGTCTCTATGAGTCGGTGGCACCTAACAACTACAACATATATGCATATATCCTTACATATGTAACCACACACATTTGTTGTTACTGCTTCCTTTTACTTTTTAAAAACGTATATCCTTAGGAACAGAGCACAAAGCTGCTTCAGAAAAGTTCATAGTAAAATTCCATTGCCTTTCAATTTCATTTTTCTGTGACCTTTTGAAGTCTGCTTGTATTTAAACCTAAATTAATGGAGTCCCATAGGGATTTAGCTATTATGAGTCACTAAAGCAAAAGTTAATTTAAAAATTCTTTTTGGTCTTAACCATTTTGTTGGAAAAATTTTATAAAGTATATTGATTCACTGCTCTTGCTTACTTGTTATTGTTAATTGCCGTTGAGTCTGTTCTGACTTATAGTGACTCTATATGATAGGGTTTCTGAGGAGCAGCTGGTGGGTTTGAACTGCCAAACTTGTGGTTAGCAGTCTAGTGCTTATCCTAGAGTGACATACCAGAACTCCTGTATATATGAGAATATCCATCTATTTGATTGGGACCTATATCGTGAACTTTATTTTTCTGTGTATAATATAGGAGGAATAAAGAACTCGAGTGAATTCACAAAACCCCAAAGACATTTTAAAGTGGGTGATCCTTTGCATTATTAATCAGGTTCTCCAGAAAAACAACCAGTAAGACACGCAGGCGCTTTAAAAAGTCCATGGAAAACTGGAATTAGGATGTAATTTAAATTTTTCATAAACTTTTGAAGCCCCCCATATGAGTGTGTGTATACAGAGAGTGACTGATTTTAAAGAACTGGCTAATAAAATTGTGGGCCTGGCAAGCCCAAAACTCATAGACCAGAACAACAGGCTGGAAACTACAGCAGTCTTGCTTGAGTTTAAAATTCATAGGGCAGATGCCAGGCTGGAAATTCAGGCAAGATAGCTATGTTACTGTCTTGAGGCAGAATCTTTCCTCCTCAGAAATGTCATCATCAACTGAATGAATGAGATCCATGCATGTTTAAAAGACAGGAGTAATGTGTATAGAAAAATGCCGTTTTTTTGGAAGAAAAAAAAAGAAAGGAAATAAAGTTAGAAGGCATTATGTATGGGTGTGTAGAGAAAGGTATGGGAGAATACATAAACCAAACTGTACCATATGCAAGCAGTATTGACTGGGGAATGGTTAAAAAAATTTTTTTTAAAGTTTTTATTGTGAATTGAGTGATAGTTTACATGGGAGAACATGGGTTTTACACCATCGTTTTATTGCAATGATTACAGTCTCCTCTGTGCATAATCATTCAACAGTATTTGCTTCTATTCCCTCTGTTTTTTGGGGGGGTTGGTGTAGGGGATCTACACAAAAACACTCAGGAATATATAAAAATTTAAACAACCAAAGGGCACATTTTACAAGCCTGCCTCCTGGCTACCATCACACAGCCTTTCTCTTTCCATGAGTCTAGAGTCCTCAGCTGCTCTATCTCTCCATGTCCTCCTCTCTGCCTCCATCTCTGGTGTCTCTACTTCTCTGGATAGGATCCTGCATTCCACTCATGCCCTTCTCTCTTGATGGTCGTAGGGTTCTCTCTTTCTGGACTGTAAAATTAACTACTCCCCTGTTGGCCACCCGTTTTTGTTACAAAACTTATACCTTTACAGCTGTGACAGTCTCAATTAGTCATGATAATGATTACTCACTATTGAATCATAAGACTCTTATCCCTATCTCTTTTCACCAGACCCGTCTAGACAAGATGAAAACTATTCAGTGGGGACTCTACCTATCCTCGCACACTCTTAAATTAAAAGTCCTCTTGAAAACTTATAAGCCAGTGACTTTGTGCCTTTATCACCCCCTCATTTTAGGTAGCCAGTATCTTTTGGCCATCCGTGGTACTTTCAATATTCTCCTCCAACACCATACTCAAATGCATCTATCATACTCCCCTTTCACTGTCCAACTTTTGCATGCATATGAGGTTATTGAAAATACCATGGCTTGTATCAGGTGCACCTTAGTCCTCAAACTGACATCTTTGCTCTTCAGCACTTTAAAGAAGTCTTGTGCAGCAGATTTGCACAATGAAATACATTGTTTGATTTCTTGACTGTTGCTTCCATGTGTGTTGATGGTTGATCCAAACAAAATGAAGTCATTGGCAACTTCAATCTTTTCTCCACTTATATGGATGTTATTTATTGGTCCAATGGTGAGGATTTTTGTTTTCTTTGATACATTGAGGTGCAACCCATAACAAAGGATGCAGTCATTGATCTTCATCGATAAGTATTTTAAGTCCTTTTAGCTTTTCAGCAAGCAAGACTGTATCATCTGCATATCGCAAGTTGTTAATGAGTCTTCCTTCAATACTGATGCCACGTTTTTCTGATTATTTGTTCAGCATACAGATTAAATAAGTATGATGAAAAAATACAACCCTGGTGCATACCTTTCCTAATTTTAAGCCATTCGGTGTTCCCTTGTTCTGTTCTAATAATTGCCTCTTGGTCTATGTACAGGTTCTTCATGAACATTGCTAAGTATGAATATTCTGGTTCCTCATAAACATTGCTAAGTATGAGTATTCTGGAATACTCATACTTAGCAATGTTGTTCATAGTTTGTTATGATCCACACAATCAAAAGCCTTTGCATACTCAATGAAGCACAGGTAAACATCTTTCTGGTGTTCTCTGCTTTCAGCCAAGATCCAGCTGATGTCAGTAATGATATCCCTCATTCCATGTCCTCTTCTGAAACCAGCTTGAACCTCTGGAAATTCTCTGTTAATGTATGGTTGCAGCCCTTTCTGTATTACCTTTCGTAAAACTTTACTTGCATGTGATATCAATGATACTGTCCAATAATGATTTCCTAATTTCACTGGGTCACCTCTCTTTGGAATGGGCACAAATACAGATCTCTTCCAATCAGCTGGCCAGATAGTTGTCTTCCAAATTTCTTGGCATAGATGAGTGAGTGCCTTGAGTACCACTTCACTTTGTTAAAAGATTTGTATTCCATCGATTCCCAGAGCCTTGTTCTTTGCCAATGCCTTCAATGCACCTTGGATTTCTTCCTTCAGGATCATTGGCTCTTGATCATATGCTACCCCTTGAAATTGTTGAACATCTACCATTTCTTTTTGGTACAGTGACTCTGTGTGTTCCTTCCATCTCCTTTTGATACTTTCTTCATCATTCAGTAGTTTGTCCATAGAATCCTTTAATACCACAAATCAAGGTTTGAATTTTTTCTTCATTTCCCTCAGCTTCAGAAATGTTGCATATTCTTCCCTTTTGATTTTCTAACTCCAGCTCTTTGGGCATTTTGTTATATTTGACTTTGTCATCTCGAGCTGACCTTTGAAATTTTCTGTTCAGCTCTTGTACCTCCTCATTTCTTTCATTTGCTTTAGCATCTCCATTTGCTTTAGCAAGTTTTAGAGTCTCTTTTGACATCCATTTTGGTCTTTTCCTTCTTTCTTGTCTTCTCAATGACCTTTTGCTTTCTTCCTGTATGATGATGTTCTTGATGTCATCCCACAACTCTCTGGTCTTCAGTCTTTAGTGTCTCATGCATTTTTTATATTTGGTTTTTAAAAATTATCTCATACTACATATGTACTATTTATTCAATTGAGGAGACTTATTTTTACTCCATTTATTCAACTATATTGATTCCTTTACCTGTAATTCATTCAGTTTTATTTTTGTATCCCATTGTATGCATATATCACAAATGTATTTATTTATTTATTCATTTTCTCTCTTCTTGGGTTATTTTTAATAGTTTTCTGTTACTAACATTGTTTCACTGACATGGTGCCCATATGCATGGTTGAGTATGAGTGCTTTGTCTCCTGGCTCTCATGTGCAAAGGTTTCTCTAGACTTATACTTAAGAGTGGAATTTCATGTTCAACCTAACAAGATACTGCCATTTTCCCCCAGAAATATTGATGCCATTATATTTCTGTCAGAAGTATGTAAGATTTCTCACATGCCACACCATTGCCAGTACCCATCCTCATGGACAGTGGGCCTTGTAAAGCATGTTGAGGAACCTAGGCTTTAATCTAGGCACACTGGGAAGCCTCTGTTAAGCAAATGTTAAACAGTTAAGGAAATGAAGTACATAGTATGATTTTCACTTTACAAATATCCTTTTGGCTCCAGTGTAGGAGTTGTTTAGAACTTAAATAGAGGGAGACTAGGTCCTGGTGTGGCACTATGTGCTAATGCGCTGGACTGCAAGGTGGGTTTGAACCACAAGGTTGGCGGTTTAAGCTCACCAACCATTCCTCGGAAATCCTATACAGGGTCACTATGAGTCAGAACCAACTTGATGGCACTCAAAAACAACAACGTGTCGAAAGTGTTTACAGAAGTCCATTTGGAGTAACTTTCATTAAAAGTAAACATTTCATGATAACTTTTCTACTTTCCTTTTTAAAAGTAATTTTCTTGGAAACATCGAGGCAAGTGGCCAGGTCCTCTCAACGCAAACCCCCTTCCAAGACAACGACTCAACGGAAATGCATGCTCTGATTGGTGACCACACACATCACCAATGGGGGGAAATGGGATAAAAGCAGCAATGAA
>NW_006408612.1:1743270-1745145 GCF_000296735.1 Chrysochloris asiatica
TAGGGGGTGGGCTTCTAGAATATACTCTTTGGTTGGTTAATGATGTATGGAGGGGATTGGAACCATGGCAATGAGATGATATACTATGGAATGAATGTAAAACTAAAGTTCTCTCATGTAAACTACCATATAATTCACAATAAAACATTAAAAAAAAAAAAGTAATTTGCTTATAGTAGAAAAAAAATTAATAGAAGTAAGATTTAGGGGAGTTGAATAGCCCAAGGACCTTGCAAGCAAATTTCTGGTGTCCCATTTGCTTAGATCATTGAACCCTACAGAATTACAGTAGGCACCCCTGATAACATCATAATAAATGGAGAAAAGATAAAGTTGTCAAAGACTTCATTTTGCTTGAACCCGCAATCAATGTTCATGGAAACAGTAGTCAAGAAATAGAAACAAAATATTGCATTAGGTAAATCTGCTGCATAAGACCTCTTTAAAGTGTTAAAGAACTAAGGTGTCACTTTGTGAACTAAGGTGTACCTGCCAAGCCATGGTATTGCCAGTCAACTTATTTGCATGTGAAAGTTGAACAGTGCATCAGGAAAAACTTAGAAGAATCTGATGCATTTAAATTATGCTGTTGGCAAAGAATATTGAAAGTACTGTGGCCTGTCAGAAGAACAAACAAATCTGTCTTGGAAGAACTACAGCCCGAATGCTTCGTATAATCGAGGATGGCTAGACCATCTCTCGTATTTTGGACCTGTCGTAAAGGATAAGTTCCTTGAGAAGAACTTGCTTGGTAAAGGGTCAGCGAAAAAGAGGAAGACTCCCTAACAGGATGGAAAGACACAGTGGCAGCACCAGTGGGCTCACACATAGCAATTGTGAGGATGGCACAGGACCAGGCAGTGCTAAGTTCTGTTGTGCATAGAGTCGCTATGAATTGGAACCAACTTGATGGCACCTAACAGCAACACATGATAAATATTGAAGGAGATGAAAGAGAACAGTAAGAAGATTAAAAAATGAAATGAGGCGGGAGAACTGGAATGGGGGAAATAAAAAAGACATGCTGACTTATTCACAAAAACAAACTTGTACTAAATTCCTGATAGTTACTTACTCAAGATACATTTTTGTGTAGAAAGTACATGTACATAAGAAATTGCTATTTTTAGTATTTATACCATCATTACATTTCCTGAAGGAGAATTAGAAACATTCTGGACCACCTAGGGGGAACCCTTAGAACCATTTCTTATGCTTTTAAGCACTTGTGGTATTAAGCACAAAATAAAATATGCTAACCAGCTTACCATGTATTTTTCATTTCTTTCCATTCATGACTGTTGCATATAAACAAATACCAAATATGTATTAGGGCTTTGAATTCCTCGTCCTACCTTTGTCTTTCTGGTATCCCCCACTAATCCTTTGATCTCAATCAGAAAAAGATAGAACATGGATGTTAGTGCTTTTCTTCCCATTCACCTCTCTTACTCAATAGTTGTTTTGCAAGGGTTGTTGTTGTTTTTTGCTGTTGAGTTGGTTCTGACTCAAAGTGACCTGTATAAGGTTTCCAAGAGCAACTGGTGGGTTTGAACTGCTGACCTTGAAGTTAGTGTAGTTAGCAGTCCAGTGCTTATGCCATGGCACCATACCAACGCCCTTTGCAAGGCTGGTGGTAGTGGCAGTGGTGATGGTGATGGTGGTTATGTGCTGTGTATTCAGTTCTAACTCGTAGTGACCCTATATAGGGTTTCCGAGGCTGTAAATCTTCATGATAGCAGGAAGCCTTATCTTTCTCCTGCAGAGCAGCTGGTGAATTGAACTGCTGACCTTGTGGTTAGCAGCCCTACATGCAACCACTACACTACCAGGGCTCCTTTTGCAAGGGTGGTGGGCCCAAAATTAAAAAAAAAA
>NW_006408612.1:1748315-1779860 GCF_000296735.1 Chrysochloris asiatica
AAAAAAAAAAAAAAGATTGTGGCCAAGAACCCCTATGGCACCATTCTACTCTGTAACACATGGGGTTGCCTTGAGTCAGAATTAACTTCACAGCAAAGGGTTTTTTGGTTTTTGTTTTTTTTAAAATCTTTACAGAAGTAGATCATCAGGTCTTTCTTATGTAGTGCTGCACGTGGATTCAAATCAACAACCTTTAGTCAAGTGCAAACTGTTTGCAACACAGAGGGACCAAATATAAACGTGAGGGTAAAATATTCTTTTAGATTGTGAGGTTGGCCCAGGATCGGACAGTGTTTCGTTCTGTTGTGCATAGGGTTGCTATGAGTCGGTACCGACTCGATGGCACCTAACAACAACAACAATAGTTCATTAGCCACTAAATCATCTGAGTTTTCTTGAAGAAAAGAGAATACTTAACAGGCAGGGAGTGTGGGGCAACAACCAAAAACTGAATGTGTAACACACAGGACTTGTCTGCATACAAATCTTGCTGTCTGTACTGTAGAGAAGTATCCCTCTCGGGATTTAATTATCAAGAAAACACATATAACTTTTCTGGAGAGTTTATTTATTCTTCATGAAACATAACTGTCAACTTTTTGCCAACTTTTTAGGTTGAACTGAGTATGTTATGTCTGTTTACATTTGTTTTGTTGTTGTTGTTGTTAAGTGCCATCAAGTTGGTTCCGAGGAGCAGCTGACATGTTTAAACTACCAACCTTACAACTTCAAACCGACCTTGCGGTCCACTGCTTATCCTACAGCACCACATCAGGACTCCTATTTGGTCCTAGTGTGGCATTGTAGTGAAGAGTCAGATAGTTGCTTGTTTTTATCTATTTTCTTTGGCTGCTAAGTAGGAAGAGAAAAGAGTATATTTTATTTTAGTGATTAAAAACTCTTATTTCTCTTCCTATTTAGCTACCTTGTTGTTGTTGTTAAGGGCCATCAAGTCAGTTCCAACCCATAGTGACCCTATATAGGGTTTCTGAGTAGTAGCTGGTGAGTTTGAACTGCCAACCTGCAGTTCAAACTGACTTTGCAGTCCAGCACATTTATCTACAGCGCTATTACCAGGACCCCCTTAGCAACCTTGATGGTGGTGGTGGTGATGCACCGTGGAGTCGATTCCGACCTATAGTTACCCTGTACAGGGTTTCTGAGGTTGTAAATCTTAGTTTCAAACTGCTGACCTTGCAGTTCGCAGCCAGAAGCTCTGGTGGTGTAGTGGTTACTAATCGGGCTGCTAATGTTAAGGTCAACAGTTAGAAACTACCAGCTGTTCTGCAAGAGAAAGATGAAGCTTTCTGCTCCCGTAAAGATCGACAGCCTCGGAAACCCTATACAGGGTCGCTATGAGTCGGAACCAACTCCACGGCACATAACAACAACAACAACCCAACAGGACAAACTGGATAAACATGTTGATAATGAAAAGATTTCCAAGATACACTGTTACGGGAAAAGAGCAAAATTCAAAAGACTAAGTGCAGTGAGATCCTTTTTACTGCATATGTATGTACTTGAATACCAAACAATCCTGGTGGCACAATGGTTAAAGTGCTTGGCTATGAGCCAAAGGACCGTGGTTCAAACTCACCAGCTGTAGGAGAAAAAGGTGGGGCAGTTTGCTTCCATAAAGATTTACCATCTTGGAAACCATATGGGGCCATTCTACTCTGTCTTATAGGGTTGCTATCTGTCAGAATTGTTTGAATGGCAGTGGGTTTGGTTTTGGTGTTTTGATGTTTTGTGTTTTGACTATACTTTTATTGTTGTTGTTGTTATGTGCCGTGGAGTCGGTTCCGACTCATAGCGTCCCTGTACAGGGTTTCTGAGGCTGTAAATCTTTAATGATGCAGAAAGCCTCATCTTTCTCCCGCGGAACAGCTGGTAGTTTCGAACTGTTGACCTTGCGATTCGCAGCCCGATTCGTAACCACTATGCTACCAGAGCTCCATAAGGATAAACATTTTCTAGAAGGCTACATGAGGAACTAATAATAAGGATTACTTCTGAGAGTGGAACTGGGGTTAGGGTAACTTATTTTTCATTTTATGCCTTTGGTTCTTTATGGAATGTTTTCTCATTTTTTACATATTGCTTTCATAATAATTTAAAAATTAAATTACAGTTTAAAACTAAATGATAACCATTTGCATTTTTTGTGTGTTTAGCTTCTTCTAGGTTTTTCCATTTTTTTACTTCCTTTCGCCCCACCTTCTCTCCGAGCAATTCTCATGCCCATACATGTTTACTCTGGCCTCCTCATATTTGGAACAGTGATTGCAGCGACATTTATGGGATTGACGGAAAAACTGATTTTTTCCTTGTAAGTCACATAGTTTTTCTCATTGTAATACTTAAGCATAATGTTTTCTTTTGAAATCATAATATGAATGCACTTTTTAAATTATTGAAATTTTAAATAAAGATTTTTCTTATTATGTTATACATACAATACATTGTTATTACTACTACTATTATTATTAAAGCTTGGAAGGAGCAAAAACAAGAATTGAAATCATGCATTCCCTTTCAGTCTTTTTAATGTGCATGCTTATTATATGTTAGATTTATATTTAATTGTAGTCAAAATGTACGTAAGTTTTTATCTCATCCTTTTTTCAATTCTTAAGTGATATAGATGTACCTGAAGCTATATTTAAATGTTATATGAGCATTATTATTTTGATTATGCTTTTAAAAAATACTTTCAAAGTATTCCATTGAATGGATGATAGCATTGCTTAAATTTCTCCTTAATATCAGTCTTTAAGGGAA
Source organism: Chrysochloris asiatica (assembly GCF_000296735.1). Taxonomy (NCBI): domain Eukaryota; kingdom Metazoa; phylum Chordata; class Mammalia; order Afrosoricida; family Chrysochloridae; genus Chrysochloris; species Chrysochloris asiatica. Next base: position 1,751,100 of record NW_006408612.1, read on the forward strand.
TTTACATTGCAGCATGCAATTTGAGCAGTTAAATTCAACACTGTGTTAAATATTGTTGTATCATCCTATTTGTAATTAAATACACACTGTCATTTTTCACAGGAACAATCCCGCGTACAGTTCATTCCCACCAGAAGGCATATTTACAAATACCCTCGGCCTTCTGATTCTGGTATTCGGAGCCCTCATTTTTTGGATTGTTACCAGACCACAGTGGAAACGTCCTAAAGAACCAAATTCTGTCCGTCTTCAGCCAAACGGAGGCAACACAGAGGGAGGAGAAGTCTCCACGGCAATAAACTTTGGCAACAACGTGGACAAATCAGATTCAGAGTTAAACAGTGATGCAGCAGCAAGGAAAAGAAATATCACTCTTGATGATGCTGGACAGAGATCCACTATGTGAAATGTTGGAGGATGTAACTTCACTTTTACAAACTAGCCTTACAGGTTAAACAAAACTCAAAACCAATCTCATTGCTGTCCGGTGGATTCCAACTCCCAGCCGCCCTGTAGGACAGACTAGAACTGCCCCATAGGGTTTCCAAGGCTGGAGTCTATGGAAGCTGACTGCCACATCTTTCTCCCAAAGAGAGGTTGATAGGTTCGAACCTCCGACCTTTCCAAACGTTACCAACCAAGTGCTTAACCACTGCTTCTCCTATTTAGCCATGACTGAGCTACATAGTGTCAATACTTATTTTCATCATAAAGTAGGGTTTCTTGAAAGATTATGGCTAAAATCTCTGGATTTAATCTAAACTGGAAAGGACATGATCTATATAACTAATTGTTGTTGTTATGTGCCATGGAGTTGGTTCCAACTCATAGCTAATAGCACATATAAATTGTGGTTGTTATAGTGCCTTTTTCTTGTTGTTATAGTGCCTTACACAGAATAGATGTTCAATATGTGTATCAGTTTGTTAACTTGGTAAACTGGCAACAGAATGAGCTCTGACAATTAGTCCTATCATGGAGACCTAATGATTCCAGAACCAAGTAGAACTAATACTAACCTTTAGAGTCAAATCATGAATCTTCTAGACAGGGTTTAGACTATGGTGTTATGCAGATACCATGAAAACAATTGGAAATACAGCACCCTCCTCTAAGAATCTGCTCCCTCTACTCCATTCTAGATGATTTGGGCTCGGATGTAAGACCAAGCTGTAGAGTAGGGGGGTTTGGAGCAGTAACTGAGTCCTGAGTGACTCGGGTCAGGCTTGGAAGATTGTCTGAAACCCAACTTAGTCCCCAGACTTCCTTGGTATTGGTGCACTTTATGATCCAGAATGCAAACCTGCCTAGAATGAGAATAAGTCCGAATGTTAAGCAGCATAAATGTTACAAACTTCAAAGGGCACTTTTCCCTAGGTTTCTGTTCTTATTTAAAAACAAAAATACACACACACAAAACTTTCCATAGCATTTTATGTATTCTATTCTAAGCACTTTTCAAGCATTCACTCATTAAATTCCCAGAAAAGCCCTGTAAGGTAAATGCTATTTTTATCCCCATCCTGTAATAGTTGGGGGATCTGACATTTGGAAAAGGTAGTAACTTGCCCCACGGTTGCCAAGCTTGTAAGCAGTGGGTTGGAACTGACATCCCAAACCCAGCAGTCTGGCTCCTGAGTCCATGATCCTAACCACTTCACTATGCTGTGTTTTTTGTTTATTAGTTTTGTTTTTCTGTTTTATACAATTGGCACCTACGTAGCTCCACCTCTGAATAAATATCAATTGCAGGAGTAGAGTGGTCCTTAGGGGTGCTTCTTTACCTTCTGGTTGTCTTTCTCAAGGCATATACCCGAATAACAAAGGAAAAGGTCCAGTCATACCTGGAAATAGGCACCGGTTCCCTGCCACTGCCAACTAGCCTTGGCCTGGATGCCCCTATGATCTTAAAATTGTGTCTTGGTGGCAGAGAAATGTTTAAGTACAAGCATGTGTAGCTTTCAGGGTGAATCAAACCGCAATTTTTTGTTCTTTAGAATCTTAGCTGCTGGTTGTGACGATAGGAGAGACCTACTTCCTGGCCTGCCTACCCCACAATGACTAGGGTGTTTCCTGATTGTGGCGGAATTTGAGGGAACAGTTTCAGCTTCCGGTTCTCAGTAATGAGAACCAGACAAACCCTCGGAGGCAAGTACTATTACTACGTCTAGTAACCAGTCATTAATAACCAATCAGGATTCTCTTATTATAACACTGTTTTCTTCTTATCTAATTAATTCTATTCCCTAAATTGTTAGAAATATCAGAAGGATCCCCAATGCCTGGCACATAATTTTGTTGTTAAGTGCAGTCAAGTCAGTTGTGGCCCATAGCAAACCATTATGGTTTCCAAGGCTGTAAATCTTTGCAGGAGCAGAAAGCCTCATCTTTCTCCTGCACAGTGTCTGATAGGCTTGAACCACCGATCTTGTGATTCATAATCCAGTGCTTATTCTGTAGTGCCACCACACATAGTAGGCACAATTGAGTTCAGTATTGTAGAGTATATACTACAAGCTGGCTGCTAAGCTAAAGGTTAAGAACTCTGAGTCCACTTGGCATTCTACTTCAGAAAACTCAGCCCCTGAAAGACCTACAGAGTAGAGTTCTACTCTGACACATATAGGGTCATCATGAATTGAAACCAGTTCAGCTCGTCAGCAAACTAAATCTTGGTGCTAATTGCATAATCACACACAAATATATTTGATACACTGATGTTTTTATTACATGCTGTTTCTGTTAAGTGCCGTCGAGTCAGTTCCGACTTATAGCAACCCTGTATAGGGTTTCCAAGGAGCAGCTGGTGAGTTTGAACTGCTGTCCAGTGCTGATACAAAAAATTCCTCACTCTTATGGGGGGGGGGTACAGTGAGTGAACCCCGATAATCAAAGCTGCCATTCCATTTCATATAGGTCAAGAAAGTGGCTATCAGTGAAACGTTAATTCCGGATTTGGCACTAGAATTGCTCCATTGTAAAGTATTTGAGCACCCCTCACCCAGCCCTGTATTTTCTCTCATGTGGGTTAATGTGAGGGTAAGCTTACAGATATTATAGGAACATCTTTTCTTTCTCAGTCCCTATGAAAACAATACATAGTAAAATATATCTAGAAAACCTTTCTGCTTAAGAATCTTCTTTTAATGGGCTTTTTATTCTAATGATAATTGCACCTTTATCTTTAAAAAGCTGATATTTCCTACTTAAAGCATCTCCCTCCAAAATATCTTATAAAAAGCCCTCAAAAAGAATAGGAGAGAAGAAAGCCTTAGGTATCAATTCCAAAATAGTGATTGAAACCTCCCAAGATAATTATAGCTTATATCATCTGCAGAAGATGGTCTGGCTTGGCTTACCCCATAATCTAATTTCAGAAAAGAAAGCTTTATTTTAACACTCATCTAAATCAACCTTTTTCTCAAAGGGCTTATTGAGAAACTCAAGTGAATATACTTTTTGAATTAATGTCATCAAAAGTGTACAGCTTCCTGTGCTCCTTATATCAAATTGAATCCTCACTCCAAAGCACTTTCATTCCTTTACTTGTGTGGCTTCATTTAAGCTCTGTTGTTTAGAACCCAAATTTTAGACTTTACAGTCAAATGACAAAAAAAGGCAATTTGCACTCTTAGGAGTACTGACAAGAAGTTTCCGTTTTCTAAAGGACAGAATAAAGAGTACATCTCATTGTTAATTAGACTCTTCTGCTGAGCTGGAGATTCCAGTGCAGGACTGATGGGCCACATCAACAGCCAAATCTAGAAGCACAACGAAAGAAGTAAATCTTGATGCTAGTTTTATTGCAGTATAATAGGATTTTTACAGAGAATTTTTTTTAGATAACTCCGATGGAAAACCATAACTGCTCTGTCTTATAGTTACACATAGGGAAGTAAAGATGAGAGGACTATTATTCATTATTTCAAACCAGGTTCTTGAAAACCTTAAGTGTAAAAGAAAAGATTTTTCTCTAGTTATTCTGAGCCCTGTACAATTCCCTATGAATTTGAGCATCGGCTTTTCCCTTTCTGCAAAAAAGAAAGTTGGAATTTTGGTAGTAATTGCTTTGGGGAGTATTGTCATATTAATAAGATTGTATTGAAATCCAAGAACATGAGCTGTCTTTTATTTAGTTCTTCCTTAATATCTTTCAGCAATATTGTACCATTTTCAGCATATAAGCCTTTCATCCTTATATTTTATTCTTTGGATGCTATTGCAAAATGAAATTATTTCTTAATTTTCTTTTCAGATTCTTCATTAAGAGATCTGTCTTTAAATTTGTCTTTTTTATCTCAACACACTTATGAAAAAAATATTAACTAATCTGAATATTTTACAATTTTATAGGAAAAATATGCATCTATTTTTTCTTGACTTGTTTTTATATAGTAATAAAAGTTATTTAGAAGCTCTTTGTGTGTGTGTTATGGTATGATGTTGTTGCTAAGTGCCGTACAGTTGGTTACAAATCACAGCAACCCTGAATAGGGTTTCCGAGGAATGGCTGGTGAGTTTGAACTGCTAACCTTGTGATTCAAACCAACTTTTGTGGTCCAGAAAAAATATGAACACTTCATGAATTTTCCAGAATATTCCTTAGAAGCAAGGATGGCAAGTTTGCATCTCATGTACTTTGGACATGCTATCAGGAGGACATCATGCTTGGTAAAGCAAAGGGTCAGCAAAAAAAAGGAAGACCCTCAATGAGATGGAATGACACAGTGGCTATAACAATGGGTTTAAACACAGCAAGAATAGTGAGTATGGCAGAGGAATTGGCAGTGTTTTGTTCTGTTTTGCATACAGTTGCTATCAGTCAAAACCAACTTGAAGGTACCTAACAACAATGTGTTTTTGTTGGTATGTTTGTTTTTTCAAGGAGGATTTTTTTTTAGTTCCTTTACTGAAAATATTACCAGATTTCTCTATAAAGTTTATTCTGAGCACCATATTTTCTTTATTTCTGAAAATATCAGAGAAATGTTTCAAAACTGTGTCCCCATCCTGCCATATGAGATCTGAATGCAAGCCACACTCTGGTGTGTAAATAAGTGCCGTGTGTGGTTAAGTGCCGTCAAGTGGATTCCTACTCATGGTAACCTTGTGTAGGGTTTCTGAAGAGCTACTGGTGAACCTGAGTTGCTGACTTTGTGGTTCAAAGTCATGAAAGAAAATTCCTGGCTTTTAGTAGCATCTTGGAGAAAGTACATAATTCATAATGAGTGGACTGTACTTTTTGCTTGTTTGTTTCAAATAAGAAAGATCATTACCAGTAAGTAGTGGCAATGCCACTCTTAATAGGACGGCTTCCTTGGCCTTACTCACTTTGTCTCCTGGGAAGTGTTAATATTTTATATTGTGTTGCTATTATAAAACTGTATTACTCTCCGCCCTATTACACAATGTTGTTAAGTCGGTTCTGACTCATAGCGACCCTATGTAACATTTCCAAGGAGTGGCTGATGAGTTTGAACAGCTGACCTTGCCAGTTCACAGCGATCTTGCAGTCCAGTGCATTAACTCACAGTAGCACCCCAGGACTTCTATTAAACAATGGAGCTGTAATATTATGTGCAAAGTGAACTTTTACATGTTATGTCATTTTGTTGTGGATTTATTTTGCTAGTTTCAGGGGCACTGTATTCTGAATTTCATATTGATCTGAAATTACTACTTGCTTTGCATTGTACCCCTAAACCAACACTTCAAAAGCTGCTACTTAACAAATTTCTGTGATCTAGGAAAGCAAAGATTGTTTTTGGCAAGCACCTTAAATAAGGCACAAAAATCTGTTATGAGTCAATTCTGTTCTGAGAAGACAGAAGCATGAGAGACCCCAAGTGAGGCCAGCAAAGGAACTATCCAACTGAGCTCTAATCAACTTACAGAATAATGAGGAATAACAATAAAATGCTAGGATTTAGAGCCACTGAGTTTTGGGGTGGTTTGTTATGTAGCAATGGATAAAGCAAAAGCATTCTTATTATAAAAACCTAAGCATAGAAAAAGAATCTAAATAAAAGCTTTCCAGAGTATATATGCATGGGTTCATTACATTTTTCTTAGACATTTTTGTCTATTTTGGGTTTTACTTGAATAAAGAAGTTTGGTGACAAAGACAATGTAGTTTCTGAGAAAGAAGAAGAAAAAGGATTCATGAGACAGAGCCCAGAAATAGACCCATACAAATATAGTCAACTGATCTTTGACAAAGGAGCAAAGGCTTTTAACTGAAGAAAGGAAGAAGTGGCCATCCACCTACAAAAAAAGTGGATCTAGGCAATGATCTTACATTTTTCAGAAAATGGAGTCAGAGAGCTGAATGTTAAACGTAAAACTATACAGCATTTAGATGATAGCATAGGAGAAAATCTTGATGATCTTGGTTTTGGCAATGGCATTTAAATACATCAAAAGCACAATTCATATAAGAAAGAACAGAAAAACTGATCTGTATTCAAATTTAAAACATTTGCTCTGAATAAGACACTGTTAAGAACCTTGAAAGACTGGGAGGAAAAAATTGTAAAACACTTATCTGATAAAGAACATGTACTCAAAATAGGCAAACAACTCTTGTTGTTAAGTGCCATCGAGTGGATTCCAACCCATTGCAACCCTATATAGGGTTTCCGAGGAGCAGCTGGTGAGCTTGACCTGCCAACCTTGCAGTTCAAATGGCTTTGCAGTCTGGAGCATTAACCCACAGCGTCACACCAGGACTCCAAACAACTCAGAGAGAGAGAAACAACTCTGAAGACTCAAGAGAATAAACAACCCAATTTAAAAATAAGCAAAAGATATGAATAGACATTTCACCAAAGAAAATAGACAGTTAACAACTGAGTCCACAGCACTTAACAACAGCAACAATAGGTGTGTAGTAGTATCTTTTTGTTATTTTAATTGTCTGTTCCCTAATGGTATATAATACTGAAGATCTTTTTATATACAAGTAGTATATAAAATGGTATAGCTACTCTGTAAGATAGTTTGGCATCTCTTTCTTACAAAGCTAAGCATAAGTTTATCATATGACCTAACAATTGTCCCCGTAGGTATTTACTCAAATTGAAAACTTATGTCAACACAAAAGATGGCATACAAATACTTATAGGAGCTTTACTCATAATTTCCAAATATAAGATGCAATCTAGATGTCCTTGAATAGGTGAATGGATAAACTGTGGTGTATGCATACAACTTAATGTTATTCAGTAATAAAAATAAGTAAGCTATCATGCTACAAAAAGACATGATTAACCTTAAATGCATACTGCTAAGTAAAAGAATGCAAATAAAAATTTGATGACAATAATTCAAAAACAGTTGCAGCAGTATATCAACAACGAACTGCCAGAAATTCAAACCGCATTAAGAAGAGGATATGGAATGAGGAACATCGTTACTGACATCAGATGGATCTTGACTGGAAGCAGGGAAATACCAGAAAGTTGTTTACTTGTACTTTGTTGTTGTTAAGTGCCGTTGAGTTGGTTCCAAACCACAGTGACCCTGAACAGGGTTTCCGAGGCTGTAAATCTTTGTGGAAGCAGAAAGCCTCATCTATCTCCCACGGAGCAGCTGGTAGTTTCGAATTGCTGACCTTGCGGTTCGCAGCCCGATTCATAACCACTACGCTACCAGAACTTTACTGCCTATGTAAATACATTCTGCCATGTGGATCACAACAAGCAACATTGCGAAGAATGGATATTCCAGAACACTTAATTGTTCTCAAGATGAACCTGTACATAGACCAGGAAGCAGTTGTTATAACAGAAGAAGGGGATACTAAATGGATTGGAATCAGGAAAGGTATGCACCAGGTTGTATCCTTTCACCATACTTAATCAATCTGCATGCTGACTAATCTGAGAAACTGGATTATATGAACAATGGTGAATACATGACACTATACATTTGTCAAAAGCAGTACAACACAAAGAGCGAACTGTAACATAAACCATGCACAACTGGCATCAGTATTTGTGGAAGACTCATTAACAACCTTCCATGTGACACAACCTTGCTTGCTGGAAGTGAAAAGGAATGAAAACATTTACTGATGAAGATCAAAGACCACAACCTTCAGTATGGATTGCACTGCAATGTAAAGAAAACAAAAATCCTTACAACTGAACCAATAAATAACATCATGATAATTGAAAAAAAGATTGAAGCTATCAAAGACTTCATTTTGCTTGGATCCACAGTCAACACTCATGGAAGCAGCAGTAAAGAAATGAAAAATATATTGCATTAGGTAAATCTGCTGCAAAAGACCTCTTAAAAGTATTAAAAAGCAAAGATGGCTGCTCGCTGCCAGCTCCTTCGCCTGCACCCCGCCCGCCCAGCCACGCTTTCTACCCTCACCTGGCCTGCAGGTGCTGCTCTCTGCCAGCTTCAGCACCTCGGGCCCAGAACAATGCTAAAGTAGCCGTGCTGGGGGCTTCTGGAGGAATTGGGCAGCCCCTTTCACTTCTCCTGAAGAACAGCCCCTTGGTGAGCCAATGATCTAAGCCACATGGAGAGGAGAGCGCATGTGAAAGAGTTTACCTCTGACCTGAACAGCCGCCAAACTGCCTGAAAGGTTGTGATGTGGTTGTTATTCCAGCAGGAGTCCCAAGAAAACCAGGCATGACACAGGACAATCTGTTCAGCACCGATGCCATCATCGTGGCCACCCTGGCTGTTGCCTTTGCCCAGCATTGTCCTGAAGCTATGGTGTGCGTCATTGCAAATCCAGTTAACTCCACCATGCCGATCACAGCGGAAGTATTCAAGAAGCACGGCATGTAACCCCCACCAAAGTCTTCGGCGTGATGACCTTGGACATCATCAGGGCCAATACTTTTGTGGTAGATAGAGCTGAAGGGTTTGGATTCAGCTCGAGTCAACTTTCCTGTCATTGGTGGCCATGCTAGGAAGACCATCATCCCCCTCATCTCTCAGTGTACCCTCAAACTGGACTTTCCCCAGGACCAGCTGACAGCCCTGACTGGGTGCATCCAAGAGGCAGGCAACGAGGTGGTCAAGGCAAAAGCCAGCGCAAGCTCTGCCACCTTGTGGGGGCCCGGTTTGTCTTCTCCCTTGTGGATATCCAGCCATGACTAGGAAGCAGGGAGTGATTGAATGTTCCTTCGTGAAGTCACAGGAGACGGAGGGCGCCTACTTCTCCACACCCTCGGTGGTGGTGGTGATGGTATGCCGTGGAGTCGGTTTGGATTCATAGCGACCCTTTATAAAGTTTCCGAGGCTGTAAATCTTTACGGAAACAGAAAAACCTCATCTTTCTTCTGCGGAGCAGCTGGTACTTTCGAACTGCTGACCTCGTAACCACTATGCTAGCAGAACTCCTTAGTGCTGGGGAAAAGGGACTTGGAGAAGAATATGAGCATCAGCAAGGTCTCCTCCTTTGAAGAGAAGATGGTAGCCGAGGTGATTCCTGAGCTGAAGGCCTCAATCAAGAAGGGCGAAGAGGAACTTCCGGTTTGGCGGAGGCAGAGCGCAATCAAGTAGGACAGGCTCTGTGGGGGAGGGACTGAAAACCCAGAGAAACTGCTCAGGAAACTGCACCAGAGCTCTGGATCTAGCATAAGGGTCAGAGTATCAGTTTACAGCAACCCACCAGTAGAAAAATCACTATAAAGGAAAACATTGCGATTTAGAAATTGGTCAAGACACGGGACTCCCTCTGTTGCTGTAAAGTTGCCCTGACTCCATTTTTGAATCATGAGTAGCCCCTGCATGTTTATTTTAAGTCCTGCCGGAGTAGAAAAGGTTTAAGTAGGAACTTTCTCAGCTGCACCTTCCCTCCCCTCCTAACCATAGCTTATTTCTGCTTCTGTTAAACAGCTTACGCATACACCCAACCCCTGGTCTCTCTAGATCACTGTCCCAGCAGATGAACTCCCTAACCCCACCCTAATGGCTTATGCATATACCTTACCCTTGGTTTGTGCCTATGTGTAAATATTCTGAAAAATTAGGTCGGGGCTGCAGTCATTCCCGCTTTTAGGGAGGCTGTAGTCGCTGGCCAGCTAATAAAGGCTTCCCTGCTGATCCTGAGAGTCTTGAATGGTCATCTGGGTAAACTGAGACACAACACTGCCATCCCCCTGGGGAAAAGTCACAGGGTGGGGCTATTGCCAGACCAGCACAGGGAGTCTTGGCTAAAAGCAGCGCAGTGACATTTGCAAAAAGAAGGTGTGGGGAGATTCCACACGTTTTTTCCCTCCTCTTCCCTGTGGCTGCTTTGCTCGGCCCAGAAGCCTTCATGCGGGGTGGGTGTGTACCCCCAAAAAGTCCAGCGTTGAGATCACAGCTTTCCCATGGCACACAGCCCCATTGGTCCAAGGGCAAATTCTTTGGCTGCTGCAAAGGCGTTTGAACTGCAAGGTGGGCGGTTCAAGCTCACCAGCTGCTCCTTGGAAACCCTATACAGGATCGCTATGGGTCGGAACCAACTCGATGGCACTTGACAACAACAACCCAGCAAGAAAAAAAGCAGGTTTGGCCTGACAGACAAACCATATTAACCATCTGTAAAACCCCAACATAAAAAGACACAATTAAGCTGTACACATGCAGATAGTTAACTGACATTCAAAGACAAAAATAGTAAACTTTCTCCCATTAACTTCTCAATATCTATCTGCGCACTTATACTGTGGTGACTAGAGGAGGGGCCTGAGCAAGTGGACACCCCCACCCACTACTGGAAGCTTCTACTGTGCACACACACTGCCTGTACATGACTGGACAGTTGGCCACAGTTTTATTTTGTTTCAAAGTGGAGGTTTTTGTCTCTGCTTTTAGATTGCTTCTGCTTTGGGGCCTTTTGATCACACATTTTTCCTGGAGGTGGGAGCTTTTTCTCCTTATGTTACCCAAGAAGAGTCAGCAATCGTGGCCATATAGCCAAGCTACAAGCATACCCCATAATATTCCACCATTGAGATAAGAGCCAATAACAGCTGCTAAACATTACATGTGAGAAGGGAAGTCTATCTCCTGATCATATCCACCAGGTTGTTGTTGTTGTACCGTGTCCACCAGGAGATACCCAGTAAGCTTAATAACACAACAGCACACATCAATTTAAGCATTAAAAAACCACATAACTACTGGAAATGACAAACAAAAGATATCAAACACAACAAATGATCTCAAAACATGTATAAAAACAGAAAAGAGTAACTGAGACAAATGTGCTGGAGACAGACAAAGGCTACCCAAAAGAGGAAGAGCAGCTTTTGGATTTGCCTGAGAAAGAATCAGAAGAATGATATGGAAACAAGTTCAAATGCTCCAAAAAGGGGTGGAGGATAACAAAGAAGAAGTCAGGAAAGTACAACAAGAGCAATCAAGCAAAATCGATACAGCATTGAAACAGTTCAAAACCTGCAAAAAGAGGTCCAGATGATTAATAATAAAATATCAGAAATGGACAATACACTGAAAGGGGAAAGGAACAGAATTAAAGAGATGGAAGCCAGAACCAGCAAGCTGGAAGACAAATCTCTCAATACTGCTAAGATAGAAGAACAAGCAGAAAGAAGGATAAAAAAAATCTAAAAAGAGTCTAAGATTCATGCTGGATAACATGAAGAGGAACAACTTAAGAATTATTGGCATTCTGGAACAGGAAGAATCAGAGAAGTCCACAGAGGAGATAGTGGAAGAGCTTCTGGAAGAAAATTTCCCTAACATCTTGAAAGATGAGAAGATAAACATTCAAGAAGTCAAACGTAACCCAGGAAGGATAGACCCCAAAAGAAAATCACCAAGACATATAATAATCAAGCTCTCCAAAATCAAAGACAAGGAAAGAATTCTAAAAGCAGCTAGGGAAAAGAGAAATGTTACTTACAAAGGCAAGCAAATCAGATTAAACTCTTAACTATTCAGCAGAAACCATGCAGGAAAGAAGGCATATACAAAATCCTAAAAGAAAAAAAAAAAACTGCCAACCAAGAATTGTCTATCCTCTCTTCAGCAAAACTGTCAATCAAATACGGTGGTGTAATCAAAACATTCCAGGATAAACAGAAGCTAAGAGATTTTGTCAAAGCCAATCCAGCACTTCAAAACATCATAAAGGGAGTTCTTTGGACTGAAAACCAACAAGACTGACAACAACCAGAGATTGACAGGCATGCAGCATCACCTGAAACTCAGACAACAGATAGCAGAGTCCAGAACAGAACAAAAGTACAATGAACTCAAAGGTGCTGGGAGGTCAACCAAAGATCAAAATAATAACAGTGTCAAAGAAGGGAAAAATGTAGGAACAGAGATCCAGGTGGTGAGGAGGTCAAGTAGATTACAAGATACAAAAGATTGTCTTAAATGGAGGGAAAAGTTAATAGAATATAAGAAGGGTGAAGAGTTTGTAAAGAACATGAAATAAGAAAGCAGTTGCAGAGTCCTTGGTTTCCTTAATTTATTAAGGCATCATGTCACTATACAGTCAGTTTGGATACCTTTGTATGTGAATTTGCTTTGATGATGTTTCTTGTAGTAACATTATCATCCCTTCCAAATTGGCTGTTGCCCCATTGGTAGGTACATCAATAAAAATTATCTTTGATTTTCTTTTTCAAAAACAAAAAGCAAAGATGTCAGTTTGAGGACTAAGGTGCTCCTGACCCAAGCCATAGCATTTTCAGTCCTGGGGTGGCGCTGCAGGTTAATGATCTGGAGTGCAAAGTCTCTTTGAACCACAAGGTTGACGGTTGAAGCTCACCAGCTGTTCCTCAGAAGCCCTATACAGGGTCACATGGGTTGGAATCCACTCTACAGCACTTAGCAACAACAATAAAGGAGGCAGTTGTTCATGGAGCAATCAACCACACATTTCATTACCTCATGCTGTTCCTGGACTCCTCTTCTCTCATAGAGACCAATTGTTGAAAAAAATCAACTTAAAAAGTGGGAACCATACAAAATTTGCAATTAGAAAGCCAAAAGTGTAACACTAAGAATTCAGAAATAGATAATACACTGAAAGGATAAAGAAATAAAATTGAATCAATGGAAAGCTGAATTACTATCTGAAGAAAAATCTCTCAATAATCATCTGCTAGAGGGACAATCAAAAAAAGAAATACTCCCCCAAAAAATGTGAAAAAATTCTAAGGTTTATGTTGGATACTATCAAGAGGAATATTTTATATGTGTTAGGAATTCCTGAACAGGAAGACACACATACAAAAAAAATAAAAACTTATAGGGAATGTTGTCCAAGACTTGTTGGAGGAAAACTTCCTTGGCATCCTGAAAGATGAGAAGATGGCCATTCAGGACTTTGAACAAACTCCAGACAGGATAGACACCAAAGGAGAAACACCAAGACATGTCACACTTTTCAAAACCAAAGACAAGGAAAAAAGTCTGAAAGCAACTCAGGAAAAGCAAAAGGCTATCTACAAAAGAAAACTAATAGGATTGAACTCTGATTTTTCAGCAGAGACCATATAGGCAAAAAGACAATGAAATGACATATATAAAACTCTGGGGGCGGCGGGGAATTTGCCAACCAAGAATCATATATCCAGCAAACCCATCCATCAAATATCACAGAGAAATTAGGTCATTTTTAGCAAAACAGAAATTAATTTGTAAAAACCAGACCAAAAGCACAAAAAAATGCTGGAGGTAGTTCTTTGAACAGAAAGCCAATAACAGCAGGCAGCAACCTACACTAACATTGTTGTTGTCGCTGTTGTTGTTGTTAAGTGCCATTTAGTTAGTGACAACTCATAGCCAACTTGTATAGGGTTTCCAAGCAGCAGCTAGTGGGTTTGAACCACCTACCTTGTGGTTCAAAGTTCAGTGCCATACTAGGAATCCATGACAGTATCATCTAGACTCCACCCAGATACAAACATATATGCGAGGTAAAATAGATCTGTAAGACTAAAGATTATTGTTAAGTGTCACTGAGTCGGTTCTCACTCATCGCTCTAGCCCAACTCTCATCCCTAATACTAACCCTAGTTGTAAACTATACTCTAACACTAAACTAAGTACTAGGCTTAGCCAAGACCTAATCATAGTTCCAACTCTAATCTTCACTTCTTATTCCTACCCACATCCCCCCCCAGTGTTCTGGTTTTTACAAATTCTTTCCACTTGAATGTAAAAATTTCCATATGGGATCAAGTTGATAACATAAACTCAACAAGTTAGAGAAGAAACTTAGGGATAAAACGGAGGGTGAAGATGGTTACACAACATGAAAAATGTAATCAGTGTCATGAAATTGCACATGTAGAAATTGTCTAACAATTTGGTGCATTTGCTTTATCACATTTCCATCTATTTATCCCTTTACTCATCAAACACTCCAACTTAAATTTTTGATACATTTCAAAATTATCAGCAAACATTATAAATTAATGTGAATAGACATCTTTTCTTGTTCATTATCATAAAGGGACAACATTCAATGTTTTGTTGTTAAATATGATATCAACATTAATAACAAAGTTAAAAAAAAAACAAAAAACAGAAAACAACAAATGCTAGAGAAGGTGTAGAGAGACTGGAACCCTCCTGCACTGCTGGTAGGACTGTAAGATGGTTCAACTACTGTGGAAAATGGTATGGCTCTTCTTCAGAAACTTGAAAATAGAAGTACCCATGAACCAACAATACTTCTACTTGGTATATATCTACAAGAAATATGAGCCAGGACGCAAGCAGATAATATGTACACCAATGTTCACAGTAGTACTATTTACAACAGCAAAAAGATAGGGACAGCCTAAATATCCATCAATGAAAGAGTGGATAAACAAACTTTGGTACATAAACACAATGGAATACTACCTTGAAGAATAATGATAAATCTGAGAAACACCTCATACAATGGATGAACCTGGACGACATTATGCTGAATGAAACAAATCAATCACAAAAGGACAAATACACTACTGTAAAAACTGAAGAAAAGGTTTTCATGCTAAGAGAAACAACCTATGGGGTGGGAAAAAAGGGAGAGTAATTTACTGGCTAGAGGGTGGACACATGGTAACTCTGGTGATCAGGAGGGTAATATACAAGAAGGAAGAGGACAATATATAAGAAGAGGGAGGTTGGCATAAAAATGTTGAAGTTAGATGAAGATACAGGAAGGTATGCAAGAGTTAAAGGGGATAGTGGTAAATAATGATATTACACAATCTTGGAACAACAATGTTCTGTGTGTAAGATACATGGACAGAGAGAGACACAGGTTGAATGGGCATGGGAGGAAGAGTGATATACATACATATGTATATATATGGCCCAGGATTGGACATTGTTTCGTTCTGCTGTGCATACGGTTGCTATGAGTCGGTGCCGACTCGATGGCATCTAACAACAACAATATATACACAC
This sequence comes from Chrysochloris asiatica, assembly GCF_000296735.1. Classification (NCBI taxonomy): domain Eukaryota; kingdom Metazoa; phylum Chordata; class Mammalia; order Afrosoricida; family Chrysochloridae; genus Chrysochloris; species Chrysochloris asiatica. Next base: position 1,766,496 of record NW_006408612.1, read on the forward strand.
ACACATATATATACTTGTATATCCCACAAATATATTAGAGTTTGAAAGAAGATATTAGTACATGGGTAACCACAGGAAAGAAGAGGATCAATTGTTGCATGGAGGAGATTGCAATGATTGAGCTGAAGCAAAGTATATGGTTTGTTGCATATAAACTGATGATCTTATCTGTAAACCTTCACTCAATTCATTATAAAAAGCCATAAAAAAATGTTAGTTATAGGTTTATCATATATTGTTGCTGTTGCTGTTATGTGCTGTGGAGTTGGTTCCGACTCATAGTGACCCTGCACAGGGAGGGTTTCTGAGGCTGTAAATCTTTACAGGAGCAGAAAACCTCATCTTTCTCCCACAGAACACCTGGTAGTTTCCAACTGCTGACTCTGAGGTTAGCAGCCCAATTCATAACCACTATGCTACCAGAGCTCCTTAAAGTTCATGGAAAAATGGAAGTAAAAGAGAATGGAATTTTTCGACAAACTTGTTGAAGTCCCTTTGTATATGTGCTTCATCAGGTTGAGGAATTCTAATTTGCTGAGTATTTTTTTAGGTCATGAATGGGTGCTCAACAGAGTCAAACAATTTTTCTGAGGCCTGGTGTGCTGCTGTAGGATAAGCACTGGACTGCTAACTGCAAGATCAGTGGTTCAAACATACCAGCTGCTCCTCAGTTGGAACTGACTCAAAGGCACTTAACAACAACACTGAAATAATATTGTTTTCCTCATTTATTTTGTTAATATAGTGAATCGCATTGGTTTATAAATGTTGAATCAATCTTACAATCCACTTCCACTCTATCAGCAATATCCTTTTCAAATATTGCTGGATTTGATTTATTTTTTTTTAAAGAATATTTGCTCTATACTCATGAGAGATAGTGGTCGGCAGTTTTCCTTTTTCTAGTCTCTTTGTCAGGTTTTATTATCAGGGTACTTCTATAATCTGAGAGAATTTGTGGAATACTGACACAATGTCTTCCTGAACTGCATGAAAGAATTTGCCAGTGAAACTATCTGGGACCATGGTTTTCTTTGTGGGAAGGTTTTTTATAATAAGCCCCATTTCTTTACCAGATATAGGGACATTTCAATTTTGTGTCCATTTGGTATGTTGTATTTCAAGGAATTTCTTTCAAATAAGTGGTCAAATTTGGGGATAAGATTATTTATACAATGAAATCTGTGAGAGTCAGAACTCAGTGGGGGCATCTTGTCTTTCTGCTTTTGATGGGTGCAATTGTAACTCTTCTCTACCACTAGATTTAGTAGAAAACACTTCAGATTTCCTTCTCTGACAAATTTCCCCTTTACCTAGGTTCTGGCTTTTGCTATATGATATATTGTTGTTGTTGTTATTTTAAGTGCCCTTGAGTTGTTCTGACTCATAGCAATCCTGTATAAGGTTTCCAAGGAGCAGCTGGTGAGTTTGAACCACCAACCTTGTGGTTCAAACCAACCTTGAGGTTGAGTGTTTATCCTATACTAAGCACGCAACCTCATAAAGTTTAATATAACAGTCAATTAGTTAATAACGGTTATCTTTGGGGCAGGGTAGGATAAGGATCATTTCAATTTCCTTCTCTTTCCTTTATCTGTATTTTCTGTTATTAACATGGATTACCATTGCAATAAGAAAAACATTTAAAAATACATATTGTCAGAAACCCATTTCCCTGATTGATATGATAAAAAATCTTATTTGGTCTAATCTAATAAGAAATGGAAGAGAATGTTTTTAAACCAAAATGCTTTCTTAACAACAGGAAAGAGGAACCAAAACATTTGCCAAGAGTTCAATTTGGTTGGATGCCAGATGGCCTGAGGAACCATTTACTTTGCAGCTTTCTTTGTCCCCAGATCCTAAGAGGCATAAACATTCAAAAAGTCTTCCATATGCAACGTAAATTCCTGGAAGTTGGGCAGTGTAGAACCAGAAGAACTGGACAGATTCGCTAAAAAAATCTGGGTTCTTGTAAAAGTTGCTGCCTGCCGTGATCAAAAATGCAACCTTGGGCAAGTCACAGAATCGCTGTTCTTTATCATTCACTCAAAATTATTTTTCAAGGTCTTACCATATGGGACTATTCTTGGCTACTGCCCAAGACTCATGTCAAAATGCTATGATTCTATATTATTTTACAGAATATTGTGCCCAATTTAATTCATATCACCATCTCCATTCCTGGAGTACAAAATTATCAAGAAATCTCACGACTAAAGAGGAGTAAACTCTGTTGTAATCTTGCTGTTGAGAGGTCCAAAAAGAAGAGGTGAGTAAGATATAAAAGGTGACACAAGAGGCAAGGTAGACAAAGTTAGTACAATCGGCCAGAACAGCATCTCTTGGTCCAGGCCAGTTTGATGGGAGGAGGCAGAGGAGAAACACTGAACAAAAACAATGAGGAATACTATAGATCGCGGTGATAAATCCCTAAGTGTGGTAGTCTAAATAACTTATTTCCCTCCAGGTTCAATTCATTATTCTTTTCAGGCAACAACCATCTGACTCAAACAAAGTCTATGTATTTGTTGTTATTGCAAGAGAGGGAGAGATTAAGCTGAACACCTTTGTCCTTGTAAATCCTGGAAATTCTGTACATAATGCATGAGGTCATAGATTGTGGTAAATAAGAGGACTATGAGCCAAAATCAATACAACCTAGTGTTTTGTTGCATGGGGGAAAAGAATACAAAGAAAACATGCCCAGAAATATCACAACAGTATAAAGAAAAGTTACTGTCACACTTCTCACAAGATATTTACATAAATTGTTAGGCACTGTCCAGAAATTGATAAAGATTTTTTTGGTGGAGAGGACATATTATAATTATAGGGGCCCTGGTGGTACAGTGGTAAAGTATTAAGCTTCTAGTTGAAAGATCAGAGGTTGGAACCCACCAATTGTATAGGAGAAAGCCGAGGCAGTCGGCTTCCATAAACAGATGTAGACTTGGTAACCCTAGGAAGCAGTTCTACTCTGTCCTATTGTTGTAGGAGGCCTGAAGGGAGAAAGAAATCACCTGGACACCAATGATTTAAGAGGAAGAGGCTTAATTGATGGCAGAGCATCGGTGGACTAATGTTTCAAATGCAGAGCTCCCCAAAATAGCTTTTGTACTGTGAGACATAGCTATTGGGGTGATCCATCTTCAGAATCAAGGATATCTTGGGGGTAGCAAGTTGACATGACAAAAGGGAACTATGAGAAGAGGATGAGACTAGTTTGACCTACTAGACTCTTTAAAATAAGAATACACCCATCAAGAAACTAGGGGAAGTTCATGGAGAGGGGATGAAACTAACTTTAAATAAGAATGCTCCCTGTAGGGAAAGAGTATTAAACTCTAAAGTACCCAGTAAAGGGGAAATGGAGGAGGGGCTTTTTCTGAGCAATGTTAATAAAACTCTTTGTCAAATGGTCGTGCAGCGCTTCTGCCCTATGGGGCAGGGCGCCCGATTTTGCAAAATCAAATAAAGAAAACCTCACTCTTACTAAAGTGAGTACAGATTGGATTACTTGAGTGTTTGTCAGTATAGACAATGTTTCTCACAGTACTAGCTTTATATAAGATTACATAGGGCTGAGTGGTGAGAGCACTTTGTTACTTTCTCATTGACGGTTCCTAGATAGGCGGCTATTTACAAAAGCAGAAGAAACTGTTATATTTCCTTTGTGGGTGACCTAGGACTCAAGGTCTTATAGGTGGGGCCTCCTCCCTCATTCCTAGGCCTCAAGGACTTATAGCCAGGCCTCAAGGACTTCATTCTTCTTGGTTGATCCCACTATCAACACTCAGGGAAGCAGCAGTCAAGAAATCAAACAACGGACTGCATTAGGCAGATCTGCTGCACAAGACCTTTTTAAAGTGTTTTAGATAAAAGACGTCAGCTTGAGGACTAAGGTGTGCCTGACCCAAGCCATGGTATTTTCAATCACCTCATATGCATGCAAAAGCTGCACAGTGAATAAGGAAGACCATAAAAGATTTGATGCTTTTGAGTTATGGTGCTGGAGGAGACTATTGAAAGTGCCATGGGCTGCCAAAAGAACCAATAGATCCATTTTGGAAGACGTGCAGCCAGAGTGCTCATTGGAGGCCAAGATGGCCAAACTTCATCTCTCATATTTGGGACATATTGTCAGGAGAGACCAGTCGCTGGAGAAGAATATCATCTTTGGTCAGGTGGAGGGTCTGGGAAAAAGAGGAAAACCCCCAATGAGATGGATTGGCAAAGTGGCAGCATCAATGAACTCAACTGTGGCAACAATAGTGAGGTTGGCCCAGGATCGGGCAGTGTTTCATTCTGCTGTGCATAAGGTCGCTATAAGTCGGTACTGACTCATACAACTACAACAACAAGGTCTTATTGGAGGGGCCTCCTCCCTCACTATAGGGTCACTATGAATCAGAATCAACCCACCAATTATAGAATAATTGGATTGCTTTTCCTTATTGCACAACAATTTTCAAGGTGTTTATCAATAAAATTCAAAAGTCTATTCGTATCAAGCAACTGGAAAATAAACATTGCTTCTAAAGAATGGAATGTAATAGAAATCATATCATGTGACTTCTGAGACAAGCTTTCCCCTGGCTCTTGCGGGATGCTTGCTCTTGGAACCTAACGACCATTAAGCGGGGAAACCAAGAAGCCACATGAAAGAGTCACGTGTAGGTGTTCTGGTAAGAGTCCCAGCTGAGGTCCCAACTGAAAGTCAACTTCAACCACCAGTCATGTGAGTAAGCAAGTTTTCAGATGATCCCAACCCCCAGTCTTGAGACACCCAGTTGATGCCAAAGGGAGCAAAGACCAACTGTTCTCGCCAAGCTCTGCCCAAATTCCTGACTCCTGCACAAGATAAGGGTAGTCATTGTTTCAAGTCACTCGTCTTAGAGTGATTTGTTATGCAGTAGTAGATAACCAGATATTGATATGCAAACAATAATTAGAAATATCTACAGATCTAAATAAAATTGTAGCAATTACAATATTTACCTATTATAAATTACAATTACCTTATGGCTCCCAGCTTTATCACTTACTGTGTAATTTTCAATGTGTCAGACTGAGTTTTAGTTTCTGCAACTCTAAAATGGAGGTTAGAATACCTGTCTTTTTCATTGTTGAGAAATCATAATTATGAAAGCAATGTAGCAATGAAAAGAATGGTGTAGGTTATAAAGCCAGATTTGAATGATTTTAACTATACAAAATGTAAAGATGAGAAATAAATGGGCTTGATAAATAGGGTTAAAAGTAATTTTCCTTCCATTTTTCAAATTTCCTGTAAGATTATTTACTTCAGTTAAAAAAAAAAGTATGTATTTTTAAGATTCCATTGTTTTTTTCCCAACCCAAACCCAGCAGGTAAAAACTTTATCAAGTAAAGTGATGACTCTAGGTTCAAGAATGGCTTGGAAGAGAAATACAAATGAAGCAGCACCTTGTTGCTTGGAGTTTGGGCAGATCAAGAGAGGATTGACTCCAGACCCCAGATTTCCTGCCTCCCTAGCTAGTGCTTCATTCCCTCACCTTGGACCCTAAGACTGATTCGTTCTCATCTGTATGGTCTAAGAATTGCACCTTTTTGTTGATATGTGCTGTGGAGTCAGTTGTGACTCATAGCCACCCTGCACAGGGTTTCTGAGGCTGTAAATCTTTACGGGAGCAGAAAGCCTCAAATTTCTCCTGCTGAACTGCTGGTAGTTTCGAACTGCTGACAGTGAGATGAGCAGCCCGATTCGTAACCACTACACTACCAGAGCCCCTTAACTATTATACCTAGCACCATATTAAGCATCCATTACTTGTTGTTGTTGTTAAGTGCCGTGGAGTCATTTCTGACCCATAGTGACCCTGGACAGGGTTTCTGAGGAGCAGTTGGTGAGCTTGAACCGCCAACCTTGTGGTTCAAAAGGCTTTGCAGTCTGATGCATTAGCCCACAGCGCCACACCAAGTGGTGTAATCCAATGATTGGGGGAGTTAGTCAAAACACATGGGTTGGAAATCCCCATCCATTACTTGTTGTTGTTGTCAGGTGCCATCGAGTCGGAACCGACTCATAGCGACCCCATGCACAGCAGAATGAAACAATGTTCGATCCTGGGCCAACCTCACTACCGCCGCCACACCTGAGTCCATCAATGATGCCACCTGGCTGATCCATCTCGTTGGGGGTCTTCCTCTTCTTCTCTGACCCTCCACCCTACCCAGCATGACATCCTTCTCCAACGATTGTTTCCTCCGGACAATATGTCCAAAGTAGGAGAGACGAAGCTTAGCCATCCTGGCCTCCAAGGAGCACTTAAATAACCACAAATTACTTAAATAACCATAAATTAAGACTATTTGAGCTTGTTGTTGTTAAGTGCCTTCAAGTCAGGTCCGACTCATAGCAACCCTGTATAGGATTTCCAAGGAGCGGCTAGTGAGCTTGAACCACCGGCCTTATGGTTCAAACTGACCTTGCAGTCCAGCACATTAACCCACAGCGCCACACAAGGTGGTGTAATCCAATGACTGGGGGAGTTGGTCAAAACACATGGGTTGGAAATCCCCATCCATCAAAGTTCTTGAGGAATAAAAGCATTTCATCCTAACAACTACACAAAGCTAATATGAGACAATGTAGGAGACAGTACTTTGCAAATTGTCATATTCTAAGCAAATGTAAGGTATTGTTAATAGAAAAAAGCTTAAATCAAGTCCCATTATTAGTCTAAATCAAAATATTGTCACAGTACGTGTAAAGAGAATAAATGTAATATTTATAGTAGGAATTCAGAAAGAATAGCAAATCTAAATTTTCTGTGTGCTATTTTAATTCACAAATCATTGTCCTGAGGGGCAAATTTCTCTTGGGTAAAGAGACCTTTTTAACCAACTTTTACTGTTAATTAAGTGAAGGTTTACAGGCAAGATCATCAGCTTTACATTAATTCATACACTTTGTTTCATCTCAATGATTTCAATCTCTTCCATGCAACAAAAGTTATTCTGCTTTCTCCCGTGGTTCCTATTTGCATTCCACCCACCTTCCCTTTTGTCCTTAGGAAAATGTTGCTCCCCCCCACACACACACACACATAAACCAATCTATTGCTTGGCTCAAAGTTGGACGATGAGGATGAGTTCCTTTACAGACATGAAGAGTGGTCAAGGGCCAGAGTCTCGGGTTCCTCCAGTCTCTTTCTGACCAGTAAACCCAGACTTTCTTTTTAAAATTTTTGTTCCACATTTTCTCCCACTCTGTCCAGAACCCTCTAATGTGAACCGTTTTAGAGTAATTGGTAGTAGTAGCTGGGCACCATCTAGTTCTTCTGGTTTCGGAGTTGTAGAGATTGATGTTCATGTGTTCTGTTAGTCCATTGGACTAATTGTCTCCAAACGTCTTCAATTTTTATTATTCTTCCTTTTTCCACACAGAGAGAGACCATAGCTGTACCTTAAATGACCACTCATGAACTTTCAAGATCCCAGATGCTACTCATCCAAGCAGAATGTAGAACATTGTCTTTGTCAACTGTGTTATGCCAATTGACGATGGTGTTCCCTGACACTATGGCCTTGAAGCCCCTAGGCCTATCAACTCATTACCTTAAGATGTTTGATAATATCTAGAAAGTTACCATCAACTTGCCTGCTATATGCACCATCCCATTCATAGTTGTGTTTGCGTGAAAAGTAAATACCTTGAAAGATGATACAAATAGTCTCTTTCAAACTCATATATATATTGTTGTTGTTGTCGAGTGCTGTCGAGGTGGTTCCGACTCATAGTGACCCTATATAGGGTTTCCAAGGAGTGGCTGCTGAGCTTGAACTGCTGACCTTGTGATTCAAACCAACCTTGCAGTCCAGTGCATTAACTCTTCAGGGCCACACCAAGACTTTTTCTGCCGGGGACTTGCCTCGACATAGTTGTGTTGTTCACGAGTGTTTGGTTCACAAGGAGGGGAGATCCAGTGGAGATAGAACTAGCAAAAGAGACACAGAGACGCAAAGAGAGAGACAAAGAGACACTCCGAAACCAGAGTGAATGCTGGACTGGCATCAGGCAGATCCTGCGTTGCAAACATCTCAGCCACGAAGGCCGTAATATCCTGCATAGTAAACATCTTAGCTAAACAGGCAGTATGGTTGCAAGTCTGGACTGTGCCCCTTGCATGCTGTAACGCACCTGGATTCGTTCTGCGCCTTCCTTTTATTTAGGGGAGGTACTTTACACAAAGCTAGGAGGGGACTAAGACAAAATACAGCTGTCAATCTTATTTTTCCAGACATTCAGGCAACTTTAGATCATACTTTGCAGGTTCCAATCTCACAACCACGACTTGGTTTCTCAAGCTTAATTAACATACCTTTTAGCACCTAGCCTCAAATGGAGGGAGGAAAGGGAGGATCTGGAGGATTCCCATTGTGTCAGCTGCCCAGCCCAAGTTCTTCAGGAAAAGAGGCGCCTGGGTGAATAGGCAGCACCTGGAAACACTTTAGGGAGGGCATTCCTATTGTCCTTGGAACAGACCAGGGAGCCACCCAATTTACCTTGAATGAATTCTCTGAGGGAAGAACTTTGCCTGTTTTAGAATTTTACAGTCTTGACTTTTAGGAAAATATTACATTTATCTGTGTATATCAAGGGCTTCATGTCTGCATTTAATAAAAATAATTTGTTATTAACTGCCAGGTGGCTAGATCTGTTACACTTGGGCCTATAGGGCCTCGAACCTCTGACCAGGCCTTCACGGTCTGCAATATTTCTCTATATGTATATATGGTGGTGGTTATGTGCCATGGAGTCAGTTCTGACTCATGGCGACCCTGCATAAGGTTTCTGAAGCTGTAAATCTTTACAGGAGCAGAAAGTCTTATCTTTTTCCCACGGAACCGCTGGTAGTTTCAAACTGCTGACCTTGAGGTTAGCAGCCCAACTCCTAACCACTACACTACCAGAGCTGATATACACACACACACACATATAATGTATCTATACACAAAACACTGTTGTTTCAAGGTTGGGTATCTATCACTATTGACCTCTACCTCTTTTAGCACATGCATGCCTCCCTGTGTTTTCACCTGTCTTCATCAGTTAAAGATATCACTTAAGCTAGTTTTGTTGTCATCTTCAAATGTTGAAGGGGCCCAGGTGGCACAGTGGTTAACAGGTTGGCTGCTAACCCAAAGGTTGGCCGTTTAAATCCACCAGTCACTCCATGAGAGAAAGATGTGGCAGTCTGCTTCCATAAAGACTCACAACCTTGAGAATCTGATGGGCAGTTAGTTCTGCCCTGTCCTAGAGGGTTTCCATGAGTGAGAATAGGCTCGGCAGCAATGGATTTGGTTTGGTTAAATGTTGAGGATAATCTTGTGCTGATGTTGGATTTCTGAAAGGGATCTCCCTAGATGGCACAAGCAATGTGTGCTTTACAAACTAACTGGAAGATTTTCAGTTCGAATCCACCCAATGACACCATGGAAGACCTGGTGATCTGCTTCCACAAATGCTTTTCCAGCCAATAAAACCCTACTGAACAGTTCTACTCTGTAACGTATGAACGCTCCAGGAGTCTGCAGCAGGTTTAGGGTGTTAGCAGTTTAATGGTGATTATAACTCTGAAAAACTGTGTTTGCCCTAAGATTTAATGGGGACTTGAGAAAATGCCAAGAGTTAGCAGGTACATGCTAAAGAATCGGCATCCCCAAATGGCAGTATCCAGAGTCCAGAGCAAGGGCTGGGTCCATGAATTTGTCCACCGTAGAGAGAGCAGAGCTCATGCAGGCCCCAGGGTCAATGACAGGATTTCAGAGACAGAGAAGTCTGCCAGAAACTTCTATGAAGAATGTATGAAACGGAAGCTTCAGACCAGTCAAGATCAAGCTTTGGTTCCATCAGAGTTTCTTGCTTGGACAGTCCATCCAGAAGCCAATAGCAGAGTCAAATTTTGTGTGTGTGTGTTGTTGTTGTTTTTTCATTTTTAAATGTCCCCTGATATTTGTTGTGGAGTCCTGGTATGGCACTGAATCACAAGGTCAGTTTGAACTGCAAGATTCGTGGTTCAAACTCACCAGCCACTCCTCAGAAACCCTATTCAGGGTCGTTATAAGTCAGAACCTAACTGTCCAAGAGGATTTGTTGTTGTTAACGAGTATGGATACATAAATTATGGCAAGTGCATATAGATCAATGAAAATGAATGAATGGTTATACGTATCAACATAGACACAGTAGGCTGAATGGTGGCCCCTCAAAAGATACATATACGTGGGCCACTTAGACATTCACTACCTAAAATGCTGTTGTTAGGTGCCGTCAGTCAGTTCCAACCCATAGCGACCCTGTATAGGGTTTCCAAAGAGTAGCTGGTGAGCTTGAACTACCAACCTTGCAGTTCAAACGGATTTGCAGTCTGGTGCATTAACCCACAGCACCACACCAAGACTCCTAAAATGAGGGGATGATAAAGGCATGAAGTCACTGGCTTACAAGGTTTCAATGGGAGTTAGGTTTAATAGTGTATGGGGGAACCCACTGAATAGTTTTCATCTTGTCTAGATTGGTTTGGTTAAAAGAGATGGGGATAAGATTCTTATGATTCAATAGTGAGTAATTGTTATCATGACTAATTGTAACTATCACAATTGTAAAGGTAGAAGTTTTGTAACAAAAATGGGGAAGTAGTTAATCTTACAGTCCAGAAACAAAGGACCCTAGGACCATCAAGGGAGAAGAGCACAAGTGGAATGCGGGACCTAATCCAGAGAAGCAGGGACACCAGAGATGGAGGAAGAGATGGGGATATGGAGTGAGGGAGCAGCTCAGGACTCTAGATTCGAAGAAAGAGAGGGACTGAGGGCTGGTGGCCAGGAGGCAACTTGTAGAATGTGCCCTTTGGTGGTATAAATTATTATATATGCTTGAGTGTATATATATATAAAAAAAAGCTAATGTGAATAGAGAGAAATACTGTTAACTGATGGTACATGGAGGGGATTATAATCATTGTAATGAAACAAGGTGTATGATTTTTTTAAAATGTAAAACTGATGATCTGTACTGTAAACGTTCACTCAATCCGCAATAAAAACTTAAAAAAAAAAAAAAAAAGATAATGTGTATGTCTTAGCTCCCAGGAAATATTAATGTGACCCTATTTGGGAAAAGAGTCCTTGGAGATGTAATTAAATTAAGGATGTCAAGATGAGATCATCCTGGACTAGCAAGTCGGACCTACATCCAAAGTCAAGGGTTTTATTAGAGACAGAAGAGAAGACACAAACAGAATGGAGAAGGCCACGTGAAGAAGGCAGAGCCTGAAGTGATGAAAATACAAGTCAAGGAGTGTCTGAACCAAAAGCTGGAAGAAGCAAAGAACCGATTCTTTTTTAGAGTCCCCGGGGGTGTGCAGCCCTCTGACGCGGTAATTTCGGACTTCTGGCCTTCAGAACTGTGAGAGAAGAATTTCTGTGTTACGCCTCCAAGTTTGTGGTAATTTGTTAGAGCAGTTTAGGAAATGTGTTACTGCAGTCCTAGAGAGATGAATATCCCAATCATAATACTTAATGAAGAAAGGTCATCACAAAACATAAACTTTAAAAACATAAACTTTAAAAACATTTATGGTGCTACTTTATATTGTCTATAGATATATATGCATTGATGAAAACAAAGAACAGAATGGGAATGATACCTAACAAATTCAGGGGTGGGGAAACTTCAGAGTGATGAGAAGAAAGAAGATAAAATTAGGATATACAGGCTTCACCTGTATTTCTTAAGCTGAGTAGTGGGGTCAAGCTTGGTTAATATGCTATTATGCTATTGGAGAACATTTGACATATTTCAAAACAATTATATTTAAATTAAATTCTAAAAAGAAAGAAAAAGCAAACAAGAAGGAAGAGTTGATAGGATTTTGAAGGTGAGGATAATGTATAACCTTTCAAATGTCAGCTAGAATGACAGGTATTTGACTTGGTGCATATGTATCTCCTAAATCTTAATAAGCAGATGAAAATCACTTTGTTAATATTCAGTGTTCTGATGTCGTTTATAAATAATTCCAATAGTAACCTTTTTCGTTGGAAAAATAGTAACCTTTCATTGACACCTGTACAGTGTTGACTCTGATTACTCCCTGTGGATATTGCTTAGCTAAAAATTAATATATCCTACTTTCTAGAATGACAGACTGTGGGTTAGAATAAGAAAAACAGTAATTTGTAAGATGGAGTAATTACTGGAGGATCCAGGTACTATTTACTGACTTTCTATTTCTTTGTTCTCCAGCCAACAAAATGATCGAGTCCACATTCCCAGAGTCGTTTATTAGCCTTAATCCTAGGTTGTCTATCAAAAACAATACTGTTGTGGATTAATAAACACCGCAAACCCATAATAAACTTCACAGGCCCTTCGTCTTCCTAGGTAATAAGTGAGCTCAGCTGAAGCATTATCAAAGTCTGACTGACTAGAGGCAGCTGGGTTGTTTGATCACTTGCTCTATTAGCGAGACCTCACTGGCTGCGCTCTTGGTAATAGCCACTAGGTGGCAGCAACTCCACGGCTGCCTACGAGTGGCCTCTAAGGCCGCCATTGACTTGCTCATCACCAGGGTTCTTCTAGCTTCAAAATTAGAATTTGTTGTTTCTTTTAGTTCTGGGATTTGTAAAAAATATTGTGATAATTTTTAATTAAAATCATTCATATTTACAACAAATTAATCAGAATTTAATCACAAATTATTAAGTGCAACAATAATTTAATATCTTGTATTAAGTGGCCTCATTTTCTTTCTTCCTAATTTTTTTGTACAGTTGATGGAGAAATAGTTTATCATTCTAAAAAATATATTCATAATTCGAAAAAAAGAGTCAATTTTTCAAATCACACTAGGCATGTGGGAAAAATTAAAGGACTTTGAGAGGTTCGGTGGAGGTCAGATATTTATAATATTCAAAGAGAAACAGATAATCTTTCAAACAATTAAAATGTGATCAATTCCAGGATCATCTGACCATCAGTTTGTCACACTGTGGTAGCTTATGTGCTGCTGCAATACTGGAAGCGATGCCACTGGTATTTTAAACACCAGCAAGGTCGTCCCTGGTAGACAGGTTTCAGCTGAGCTTCCAGACTAAGACAAATTAGGAAGGAGGAGATGCAGATGGTTTCTGAATGTTTAGTCACTGGAAATCTTATGACTAGCAGAGGAGCATTGTCAGATATGCTACCAGAGATTAAAACATTATGAATGGCAGCAGAACATTGTCAGGTATAGTACTGGAAGATGAGACACTCAGGTTGGAAGGCTCCCAAATACTACTGGGAAAGAGCTGCCTCCTCAAAGTAGACTTAA
>NW_006408612.1:1780299-1797616 GCF_000296735.1 Chrysochloris asiatica
ATTAAGATGCATTCATAATTACTGGTGATTGGTATGCAAAGATTGGAAACAAAGATCAGTAGTTGAAAAATATGGTCTTGGTAATAAAAATGATGCTAGGTCGCATGATAGAATTTTGCAAGGCCAATGACTTCTTCATTTCAGATAGAATGCACAGAAATCAGATTGACTACATCTGTGGATAAAGACGGTAGAAATATCATCAGCCAAAACAAGGCCAGGGGCAGACTGTGGAACAGATCATCAATTGCTCATATGCAAGGTCAAACTGAAGCTGAAGAAAATTGAAACAAGTCTACAAGAGCCAAAATATGACCTTGAATATATCCCACCTGAATGTAGAAAACATCAGAAGAGCAAATTTGATGCATTAGACACTAATGACAGAGTTGTGGGATGACAATAAAGAAGATCACAAAGGAAGAAAGCAAGAGGTCATTAGAAAGCCAGGAAAGAAAGAAAAGACCAAAATGATGTCAGAAGAAACTCTGAAACTTGATTTTGAGAATAGAGAAGCTAAAATGCATGGAAGAAATAAGGAATTAAAAGAACTGTATAGAAAATACTGAAATGTGCAGACATGGAATTAGAAAACCAAAAGGGTTTTCTAACACACTCAGCATTTTTTAAGCTGAAAGAACTGAAGAAAAATTCCAAGCCTCAACTTGCAATATTGAAGAATTCTATAAGCAAAATACTGAATGATGTAAGCATCAAAGGAAGATTGAAGAAATATACAATAATTGTACCATAAAGAAATGGTTGAGGGTCTCCTTAGCCTTTGGACAAGGACATACCCACTGAGGACTAGAGCTGAGAGTGGAATGTTCTGCTGAGATGAAGTGAGGGGAGATGCACAAGAAGCCCCAAACTTGCAGATAGTACCTGTTTGACCTAGCTTCGATGGCTTGAAGATCACAACTCGACTAAAAGAAGATTTAAAAAATTGATAATGGAAACAAGTGTAAATTGCTACAACTTGATGAATGTGACCTATACTTATGGATGTTGTAGCTCAAGATACCACGTGAGAGGGAAGAAGTCTTTATCCTACCCTGTCTGTACACAGGGGTGATAGGGACAGGCAACTTAGACACTGGCTACTTAAAATGCGGGGGGAGGGCTATAAAGGCACGAAGTGACTGGCTTACAAGGTAAGACAACTACCTGGACAACCAATTGGAAAAGATCCATATTTGTGCCCGTTCCCAAAAGAGGTAACCCAACAGAATGTGGAAATCATCAAGCAATATTAATATCACATGCAAGTAAATTTCTACTGATTATAATTCAAAACTGGCTGCAAATAGTACATTGACAAAGAACCGCCAGATATTCAAACTGGATTCAGAAGAGGACATGGAAGTAAGAGTATCATTGCTGAGGTCGGATGGCTCTTGGCTGATAGTAGAGAATACCAGAAATATGTTGACTTGTGTTTTATTGCTTCTGACTGTGTGGATCATGACAAACTATGGATGACATTGCAAAGAATGGGCACTCCAGAATACTTAATTGTACTCATGAGGAACCAAGAGATAGTTGCTAGTACAGAACAAAGGGATACTGAATGGTTTAAAATCAGGAAATGTGTGTGCCAGCATTGTGTCCTTTCATCGTATTTATTCAATCTGTATACTGAGCAAGTAATACGAAAAGCTGGATTATGTGAAGAAGAATGTGGCATTGGGATTAGACGACTCTAACAACCTGTAATATGCAGATGATACAACCCTGCTTGCTGAAAGCAAAGGGGACTTAAAATATTTACTGATGAAGATCAAAGACTACAGCCTTCCACGTGGATTACACCTCAATGTAAAGGAAAGAAACATCCTCACAATGGAATCCATAAATAACATCATGATAAATGGAGAAACAATTGAAGTTGTCAAAGACTTCATTTCACTTGGATATCCAATCAGCACTCAAGGAAATGGCAGTCAAGAGATCAAACGACATATTGCCTTAGACAAATCTGCTGCACAAGACCTCATTAAAGTGTTCAAGAGCAAAGGTATCAGTTTGAGGACTAAGATGTGTCTGACCCAAGCCATGGTATTTTCAATGACCTCATATGTATGTAAAAGTTGGACAATGAATAAGAAAAACTGGAGAAGAATCAAAGCATTTGAATAATGGTGTTGGTGACAAATATTAAAAATACCATGGACTGTCAGAAGAACAAACAAATCTGTCCTGTAAGAAGTACAACCAGAATACTTCTTAGAAGTGAGGACTTCATCTTTCATACTTTTGACATGTTGTTTGGTGGGATCAGTTCCTGGAGAACATCATGCTTGGTAAAGCGGAGGGTCATTGAAAAAGAAGATACCCAAGGAGATGGATTGACCCAGTGGCAACAGCAATGGGCTTAAACGTCACAATTGTGTGGATTTTGCAGGATCTGGCAGTGTGTCATACTGTTGTGCTTAGGGGCTTTATGAGTTGGAAAATTACAACTGGTGTCAGTGGTCTTTTCTGGTAAAGTAGTATTACTAAAACCAGACTCAGCTAAAAGCTGTCATCTAAGACTGTGGTCTGCTTATTTTGACTTAACAGTGTCTAGATTAGAAAATTCTGAACCCTGGAGTATATAAGTCTCCCATCAACCTCCACCCCAAAGGATGACTAATTAATTAGTGGTCCTCAGAAATCTCTGAGCTGACACTGCTTATCTTTCAATATAAAGGAAGGCTCTCTTCCACCTCTCAGATAGCAACATTCTAAACACACCAACCAAAACCCAAAACCTAAGCCACTGCCCTCAAGTCCAACAATTCCGACTCATAAATGACCTTATATGGGACTGAGTTAAACACTCCTTAGGTTTTCTGATACTGTGCATCTTTACAGGAACAGAAAGCCTCATCTGTCTTCCTCAGAGCAGCTGGTATGTTTGAACTTGTGATCTTACAATGCTTAGCCCACAGCATCACAAAGGGCTTCTTCTAAATAGGCCAGAAACATAGAAAAGTGCCTTCTCTAAATTGAACATGAATGGAACATTAGAGAAAATGTGATGGGTAGAAATGACCCCAACTTTGGAATCTTGCAACACAGATTTGAACCCTAAGAGAGGGTTCAAATCTTTATGCTGAGCAAATAATTCAAGAAGCTGGATTATATGAAAAAAAACATGGCATCACTGTTGGAGGAAGACTCATTAACAACCTGTAATATGCAGATGATATACAACCTTACTTGCTGAAAACAAAGAACACTTAAAGTACTTACTAATGAAAATCAAAGACCATAGCCTTAGGTATGGGTTGCACCTCAATATAAAGAAAACAAAAATCCTCACCATTGCACCAATAAATAACGTCAAAATAAATGGAGAAAAGATTGAAGTTGTCAAAGACATCATTTTGCTCAAATCAACCATCAACACTCATGGCAGCAGCAGTCAAGAAATAAAATGACATATTGCATTAGGCAAATCTGCTGTACAAGACCTCTTTAAAGTATATAAAAGCAAAGATGTCAGTGTAAGGACTAAGATGCACCTGACCGAAGCCATGGTATTTTCAATAACCTCATATGCAAGTGAAAGTTGGACAGTGAATAAGGCATACCATAGAAGAACTGATGCATTTGAGTTACAGTGTTGGAGAAGAAACAAATCTGTGTTGGAAGAAGTACAGCCCGATGCTTTTTAGAAGCCAAATTGGCCAGACTTTATCTCTCATACTTCGGACATATTGTCAGGAGAGATCAGTCCCTGGAGAAGGACATCATGCTTGGTAAAGTGATTATTGTTGTTATGTTATGAAGTGCCATCGAGTTGGTTCTGACTCATAAGATCCTGTACAGGGTTTCCGAGGAGCCTTTAGTGGGTTTGAACTGCTGACCTTGTGGTTCACAGTCCTGTGCTGATCCTACAGCACCACACCAGAAGTACTGGTAAAGTGAAGGTCAGCATAAAAAGAGGAAGATCCCCAATGAAATGGATTTGCACTGGGGCAGCAGCAATGGGCTCAAGCGTAACAATGATTGTGAGGATGATGCAGGCCGGGCAGTGCTTCATTTTATTGCACATAAGGTCGCTATTAGTCAGTACTGACTGGACAGCACCTAACACCACCAACAACTTAATGTGGTGTCTGGGATGTCTCTTCTGGTGGATGGACTAAATATACCTTTCTCACTGACCTCTTCAGGTTAGTTACTGTGAGACTCAATATTATAACTAACCTAGATGCTCAGTAAATGTTTGTGGAATACTATTGAAAAAATTATGGTGTGAGGACTTTTTAAATTGTCCTTTATAGACAGCATAAATTACATAATCTTAAATAGATACTGTAGTAATTGTTTATTAAAATTAACAAATTATAGATCTCCATCCATCCATCCTGAGCAGTAGTTCTTCCAAGTAGCTAGTGGGTGAGTTGGAACTGCCAGCCATACGGTTATCAGCCTAGTGCAAACCATTTGCATCACCCAAGAAAAAGCCGGAAAGCTTTTAATAAATCCCAACTACCCAAGGTTTTTGGGGGTGATCATTTGTTTTATTACCCAGGTGATAATAAAAGTAAGTTAGTGTCACATCAAGGATCAAACCTATCCCCTCTGTACACAGGGTTGATAGGGACGGGCAACTTAGACATTGGCTACATTAAATGTGGGGGCTATATAGGCATGAAGTGGCTGGCTTACAAGTTTTCAAGAGGGAGTTTAGTTTCAGAGTGTGTGAGGCAAGGTAGAATCCCCACTGATAGTCTTCATCTTGTCTAGCTGGGTCTAATGAAAGGAGATGGGGAAAAGATTCTTATGATTCAATAGTGTGTAAATGTTATCATAACTAATTGCGACTGTCACAATTGTAAAGGTAGAAGTTTTGAAACCTAAGGGGGGAGTAGTTAACATTCCAGAAACAGAAGACCCTAGGACCATCAAGGAAGAAGAACATGAGCGGAATGTGGGACCCTATTCAGAGAAGTAGTGACACCTGAGATGGGGGCAGAGATGATGACATGGAGAATAGAGCAGCTGAGGACTCCAGACTTATAGAAAGAGAAAGACTGTGTGCTGACAGCCAAGAAGCAGGCTTGAAGAATGTGCCTTTGGGTTGTTTAAATGATGATGTATTCCTGAGTGTTTTTGTGTACATCAAAACAAAATGAAAAAAAAACACCAGAGGGAATAAAAGCAATACTGTTGAATGATGATGCACGGAGGGGATTGTAATCATTGCAATAAAATGAAATTCGATAGGATGAGTGCAAAATTGATGTTCTCCCGTGTAAACTATCATCAATTCACAATAAAAGCTTTCTTTTTTTAAAAATTTTTTAAAGGAAGATAGTGTCTTGGCAGTTAACAAGAACAAGTATGACTACTATTTTTTAAAACTGGAAAATAACAGGTGTGTTAGCAAGGATGTGAAGAAATTGGTGGGTTTGTAAAATGGTGCAGCCACTGTGTAAACAGATTGGTGGTTCCTCAAAACTTAAACATAGAATTATCACATTATCTACCAATTCTACTCAAAAGACTTGAAAACTGTAACACAAACAAATACTTGGGCACCAATATTCATTGCAGCACTGTTCACAAAAGCCAAAAGGTGGAAGCTACCCAAATGTCCATCTACAGATGAATGAATGAAACAAAAACAAACTGTAGTATATATTCATCTATGGTATGTTATTCAGCCATACAGAGAAATGAGGACTTATGGCATGGTGCTAGAGGATCAGCACTGAACTTAGAACCACAAGGTCAGCAGTTCAAAGCCACCAGCTTCTCCCTGGAAACCCTATACAGGGTCATTATGAGTCAGAACCAGGTCAACAACATTTAACAACAATATCAAAGAGAAACGACGTTCTGATACATGCTATGATATGGATGAATCTTGAAAACATGCTGAGTGGAGTCCATTACATTGTGTGATCCTACTTACATAAAATGCCTAGAATAGGCAAATGCATAGAGACCACAGTTTGTTAGTGGTTACCAGGGATGGGTTAAAGTGGAGAGGGGGAATTATTACTTAAGAGACACTGAGTTTCTGTTAAAGGTAATGAAAAAGCTTGGAAATGGATAGTAGTGGTGTTTGTACAACATGGTGAATGTAATTAATGCCACTGAATTGTACAAAAGTGACTTAGGTGGCAAATGCTTTGTTAGCTATAGTTTGGTGGTGATGGTTATGTGCCATGGAGTTGGTTCTGACTCATAGTGACCCTGTATAGGGTTTCCAAGGCCATAAACCGAGGATCAGGAAGCCTCATCTTTCTCCCGTGGAATGGCAGGTAGTTTTGAACTGCTGACCTTGAGGTTAGCAGCCCGACTGGTAACCACTATACTACCAGAAAAGAGAATTTTTTTTCTAAGTAGAAAATCAGCTCGATTAACTTTAATTCAGTTCTAGCCACTATTCCATAATGTCACTAACTTGTTTTTTTATTATGATAAACTAAAAAATAACTTACCATAATAAAAAAGTAAGTTAGTGTCATTATGGAATAGTGGCTAGAACGGAATCAAAGTGAATAGCCCTGAGTTTCTACTTGGAAAAATTCTCTTTTACATGATCAAAAATACAAAGCTGTGTCCTGACAACTTTTTTTTTTTTTCAATGATATTTACCTTTTTCTTGTTTTCCTGTTATATAAAAGAAGAAGCCATGATGGTGCAGTGGTTAAAGCAGTCGCGGCATTCAAGCTTTGCACCCACAAGTTGCTCAGAGGGAGGAAGCTGTGGCAGCCTGCTTCCGTAAAGATTGGTGGTAGTGGTTATGTGCCGTGGAGTTTGTTCCAACTCATAGTGACCCTGCATAAGGTTTCCAAGACTGTCAATCTTTACGGGAGCAGAAAGCCTTATCATTTTCCTGTGGAACTGCTGGTAGTTTTGAACTGCTGACCTTGAGATTAGCAGCCTGACTCGTGACCACTAACGGTACCAGAGCTCCTTTCCAAAAAGATTATAAGCTTGGAAACCCTATGATGCAATTCTCCTCTGTTCTCTAAGACTGTTGTGAATGGGAATAGACTGAACAGCAATGACTTTGTTTTTTTTTTTTTCTTTTGGTTTTTGGGCATAAAAGAAATGCATGCTTAATGTAGATACTGTAAACAGCACAATGTAAACAAACCAGAAAATATAACTCCAAATCTGTAACCACTGTTAACACATTGGTGCATGTTTTTTAGTTCTTTTTGTGTGTGCATATTTTCTTGTGCTTGTTTAATGCATGAGTTGTAAGTAAAAAGTATTGCTACAAATTTATAGAAACTTTATTAAACAAATATATTCAAATGTAAAGCCATGATTTCTAGACATACCCTCCAAGTCTACACACTTCTGAAGGCATGGTTCCCATCTCTCTAATCCTTCCCCCAAAGAATTGTACGCATTTAGATTTACACCAGTGGGAGAAAGATGAGGCTTTCTGCTTCTGCCTCGAACAGGATGGCTATGAGTCTGAGCCGACTCCAAGGCACTTAACAACCACAAGGTCT
Source organism: Chrysochloris asiatica (assembly GCF_000296735.1). Lineage (NCBI taxonomy): Eukaryota > Metazoa > Chordata > Mammalia > Afrosoricida > Chrysochloridae > Chrysochloris > Chrysochloris asiatica. The sequence goes on from NW_006408612.1 coordinate 1,787,772, forward strand.
ACACCATATAAAAATAGCAGCTTTGGCATCCTCCCGAACTCAAATCAGGTTTCTTTTCAATGCTTTTTTCAAAATTAAGGGAAGAAACAGAATTGTGAAAGGGCAAGATTCACACTGTAGGTTGAATGGGAAAAGGTTTCCCAAAAAAATTCTCCTAGGACAGCCCTTGCATGCCCCGAAGAACAAACACATGCATTGATTAGATGGGAAAAAAATTCCTCAGTGCAACTTTTATGGTTTTTTTTTTTTTTCCTCGACAATGTGGTTTTCAATTTTCTTAAAGACTTCTTCCTAATAAGCCCCCAGTGTCACTTGAGAAAATCTGTCAAGCTCACTCCTTTGGAGTTTTTTGTAAAACAGTTATCATAACCTTCTGGGCTGATCTCTCTGCCTTGAATTTAACTGGTCCAGTAGATCCTCCTTGGGAGTCACTGTTTTGATTGGACCTTTGTTTTGGAGCCATCCTAAGGAAACTAAGACAAGTGTGTTACTGAGAGAGCGTGTCTGCAACCATCTATGGATTGCAGAGACATATTTAAATGTGTTTTGTTTCAAATAAATCTGTTCATATATGAACTGGAATCTTACTAGCAATCCTTTTTGACTTACCCTTGTATTTTAAAGAAATGGCATCAAGCCATGTTTCATAGCCAGCTTTATTTACTCAGCAATACAATATAGGCATTTTCCCATGTCAATTAACTTTCTTCTGTGACATATTGTGTGTATGTATGCATATATACAACTATCACAACTATTTCTTTCTTTTTCTTAAATGTTTTATTGTGAATTATGTGATAGTTTACATGGGAGAACATTAGTTTTACTTTACATTCATTCTATCTTATATCTTCTCGTTGCCATGGTTACAATCCCCTCCATGCAATCCTTCCCCGGTACCCCCCAGGTCTCAACACACACTTGCTCTCCCTCTCTGGATCTAAAGTCTCCAGCTGCTCCATCGCTCCACATCATCATCTCTGCCTCCATTTCAGGCATTACTGCTTCTCTGGGTAGGGTCCCGCTCTCTGCTCTTCTTCCTTGACGGTCCTAGGGACCTCCGCTCCTAGACTGAAAAGTTAATCACTCCCCTCCTTGCTATAAAACATCTACCTTTACATTTATGACCCTCACAATCAGTCCTGATAACAATTATTCACTATTGTATCACAAGAGACCTGTCTGCATTTCATTGCATTTGTGAGGAAATTTTAAGAAAATTGAAAATGACCTTGGTGAGAAAAAGGACAGGAAAGTTGCGCTGAGGAAAAAATATATATATATATATTTTAATTTAAGGTTTTTATTGTGGATTGAGTGAAAGTTTACAGGGCACACAACTATTTCTTCCTGCAACATCTTCATTACTACAATCAGAAACTCTGTACCTACTAAGCAGTAACTCTCTGTGATGTAGATTTTAATGGAGAACCTAAATGTTGGAGGTTTGAACTCAACCAGTGGCTCTGTGGGAGACAGACCCGGCAAACTGTTCTTGTAAATATCACAGCCTAGGAAACCCTCAGGGGCAGTTCCAGTCTGCTGCATGGGCTTGCTCTCAGTTGGAAAGTGACTCAACAATCCCTAACACCAACAACAGCACAGCTATTAGATGCACCGTAATTTCTTTGACCACTCCCTTGTTTAACAGTGGTATGCTACCAGTCATTCTACTATTATAAAGAATATTACATCGATTGCCTAAAATACAGATTTTGCACACAGCCTTGATCCTTTGTCTGAATAACTCCCTCATCTTTAGCGTTTACCCCTGAGCAGTGGGCACACCGTCAGATGGATCAGCAAACAGGAAGCTGAACTTGATGCTAACAACCATCCTTCACATTCCAGAAGTGTCCTTCAGAACACTCTTGGTCAATGCTGTCAATACAGGTTCTCAAAAGGAACCAGAATAGTCACGCGAATCCAAAGCATACAAATCAGCTGTGAAGCTTTTCAAACTGCAGAGTCTGGTTCTGCAGCTCCAGGTGGGGCCTGAGATTCTTCATGTTTAACAAGGTCCCAGGTGATGCTGATGTTTCTTATAGTGCCAAGATTATTGTTGTTGTTAGGTGCCATGAAGTCAGTACTGACTCATAGTGACCTTATGCACAACAGAACGAAGCACTGTCCGGTCCTGGGCCAACCTCACAATCATTGCTAAACCTGAGCCCATTGATTCTGCCACTTTGCCAGTGCATCTCTTTGGACTTCCCAATAGTGTAAAACACAATGATTTCCACAAATCAAGGGTTGCGGTTGAACTAAATCTCTTCTTTCAATAATGTGTTTATTCAAGCTAGTTCATTTGGGCCTTGTTCATTTAAAAAAAAATTATTGTGAGTGTACAGCAGTAAAGAACACAAGGATTACTAGTACAGCTCATTACTACTGCCTTGATTCATGCTAAGGTGCAGTGTGCTCCACCGCTTTCCTCTCATCAGTGCAAATGTCAACACAGTGAAAGCGGGAAATATCACCCAATATTATAAGAAAAGAATCCTGGTGTGACCTTGTAGGATCAGCACTGGACTTTTAACCACAAGGTCGGCAGTTCAAACCCACCAGCTACTCTTTAGAAACCCTGTACAGTGTTGCTATGAGTTGGAACTGACTCAAAGGCACTTAACAACAACATACCTAAGTCCTGGTGTGACAATGGACTGCGAACCACAAGGTCAGCAGTTCAAACCTACCAGCTGTTCCTTGGAAACCCTATACAGGGTTGCTATGGGTTAGAATCCACTCAAAGGCACTTAACAACAACAATTATAATAAAAGACGCCTGCTGTGGCATTCTAGGGTAAGCACTGGACTGCAAGGTCGCTTGGAACTACAAGGTTGGAACTCACCAGCCACTCCTTGGAAACCCTATATATAGGGTCACTATGATTTGGAACTGGCTCAACAGCATTTAAAAACAACAACATTATAACAAAGTTAGTTTAGAATTTAGCAGATCCCCTAAAAAAGGGTTGGGGTTGGTTATAAGCTTTGTCTTGACTAATAAAAAGTAATGGGCTTTCACATAACCAACGTGCTGTGCTCTTGGGTTTGCGTCTTCCCTTGCCATAAGGCATGCCTGGGCCAGATTGCTAGTCCTATGATAAGACCAAGACCCATATGGAGTTGGGTCTTGTCTTGAAAGAAAAGGTTTTGTTGTTCTTGTTTTGCATCCTGATGTGGTGCTATAGGATAAGGACTGGACTGCTAACTCAAAGCGTGGTAGTTCAAACCTACCAACTGCCCCTCAAAAACCCTATGTTGTTGTTAAATGCTATTGAGTTGTTTCTGACTCACAGTGGCCCAGTAAAGGGTTTCTGAGGAGCAGCTGGTGGACTTGAACTGCCAACCTTGAGGCTAGCAGTCCAGTGTCTATCCTACAATGCCACACCAGGACTCTGAGAAATCCTCTCCAGGGTGGGTCTCTCTGAGTCAGAACCAACCCGATAGATAGCATTTAATAACAATTCTCAGGTTACCATTTTAAGAGTAAAGCTCAAGTTTTATAGCTGAGAATGGCAATGCATCTATAATCTCAGAGTTCAGAGAGAACAATGCTGAAATATCTTTTCATCCATTCATTCTAGGAATATTTTGACTTTTATGGGTAGCTTAGAAATCTGAAGGGTAATGAACAAGCTTAGTTATTGGGGATTTCTCAACAAATAGGACATTTTGGGCCAGGAAACATGACTTTGCAAATGTAAGTAGATATATAAACACTTGTCAGTTGTTTTAGTCTTAACAAAGTCATGTAAACCACCATCGACTGTGATATTGACAACACTTGACATTTAAATAACTTTTATTACAATAGAACAAAGCATGTTCAATAGTAAGAAATTTGGACACGTTAACAATAATAATGAAAAGAATTGTTCCTAAACCCCAGCACTCAGAAATAACCATTGTTAACAGTCTGTTAAAAACATCACCAAGCATCTCAACAAATCAAGAAAATCTTTATTCCTTCTCTGGCTCATAGACTCCTGTACCGTACTTCTAGGAGTTTCAAATCCTACCCAATTTTTCTCCTTTTTAATCAAGAAAGTAGGTATAGTAAATACAAATTATTCTTAAGACCTCTTTCTTCTGTCTACCTTTTATCTGTCCTACTAAATGTGTTTTACTTGGGGGAAAATTATTATCAAATCACCTGAAATTTTATCATACTTATTTTCATAGTGAAAATTTCCCACTTGTATTTTAAGTGGGACTTTAATCGTTTAATAGTTTCAGGTTTTCTCAAACATCAGTTTAGCAATCTTTCATTAATGAGTTGGCAGCCTGCACTAAGTCAAAGCTAATTAAATACATTAACACGTCAGTCAGCTCACATGCTGTGTTGGTTAAAATACTACTGGATACTGCTGGATAATTACTAGAACTAACATTTGATAAGTGCTTCAGACTTTAGAGTGTATCCAATACAGATATTTCACATGAATTTACTATGGTGTCACCCATAGCAACTGTGAAATATTAATTTGTCCTTATTTTATAAGTGAGAAAACTGAGGTTCTAATGACTTTTTCACATGCAGGAAGCAGCAGAACAGAGAACATGGTACCTTTTAAAAATTTCTACTACTGGCTAATTTTTGTTCCTAATTTCCTTATTAAAATTCTCAGAACACAGAAAAGCCTTTATTTTAAAAATAAAAAATCTATGGGAGCCCTCTATATTGGCATCTAAATTCTTCTGTAAATCTGGAACTGTCCTAAAATTTTTTAAAGTTGATTTAAATGTTAAAAAAAAAAAAGGATAAAATAAATAATCTTACATTGTGTCCAAATACCTTTTTTTTTTAAATAAACAGTACTTTCTTAGTTTCCATTTCTGTATTTGTTGTTGTTAAGTGCCACTGAGTAGGTTCCAACTCATAGCAAACCTGTGTAGGGTTTCCAAGGAGCGGTTCAAACTGACCTTGAGGTCAAGTGCTTATTCTGTGAAGCCACGCCAGGACTCCAGTTTAAAATCCTGTGATGTTGCATAACCACAGGCCACCTGGTCCTCCTGGTACTGATGTTGGACTGTTGAGTCCTTCTACCCAACAGACCAAATCACTCATAATCCAGAATCTCAGGATGTAATGAAACATATTTTCCAATGTGGTCAAAGACACAATTCCCCTCTATGTCTTTAATTCTTTCTGCCCCAGAAATATGATGACATTAATAAATTGAATTTCATCCCTAAGAAAGATAAGCATTACTCACTGCTGTCAGGTTGATTCTGAGTCATAGTGACCCTGCATACAGAGTGGAACTGCCCCATATGGTCTCCAAGGGTGTAAATTTTTACGGAAGCAGACTGCCTCACCATTTTGGTTAACAGCCCAACACTTACTACACTGGGTCACCAGACTCCTAGCATTACTAGGGATTTAGCCTTAGAGTTCTGATTGTCCTTCATGCACACACTTCCTCACTACTCAGGAGCCCACAACATTGCATCATAAGCTTTCCTGGAATTTCGTAATAACTGGCTGACAACTAGTCTGTTAAAAGTGGAGCTCCAGCCAAGGCCAGGTCACTTGGCTGCATGATGTCAGTGTACTTAAAACGGTCCCTTTTTTTTAGAAGGAGGATTCCCTGGGTGGTGCAAATGATTCGTGCTTTTGGCTGCTAACCAAAAGGCTGGAGCTTTGATTCTACCCAGACTCACCTAGGAAGAAAGACCTGGTGATTTGCTTCTAAAAAATTAGCACTTGAAACTCCTACGGAGCACGGTTCTACTCTTGACACACACAGTTCCATGAGTTCAAAGTGATTTGAAGGTAAGTGGTTGGTTTCCAGGAGTAACAAAAATTAACAGTGGTTAGCAACTTCTTTTTGTTAAAGAGGGTTCTGGTTTTGCCCAGTCTGCTTTTTTTCATCCATCTTCTTCTAATGATTTCAGAAGTATTTTTGAGCTTTGGGAAAATAGAATTTCGGAGAAAAGGGAGGAGACAAGAAACACTCAAGCTAGTTCGTATTGTTGAAGTTTATCTCTGAGCATGTGGTCTCCCAAAATCCCCAGCTTGAGAATGTTCTGGCTAATGAGATGTGAACCAAAATAATGTGTGCAAGTTTTGGGTTATGTCTTTAAAGGAAAGGGCTGTTTCTTTCCTCCTTTTCCTCTTTCAGTGATAGGAATGTGTGTGTGGGAATGAGTCATCTGGGTCATGAAGATGAGAGCAATACACAAAAGAAGAAAGAGCAACAAGAGAGAAAAATCCTGAGCCCTTGCCTACTTTGCAAAAGAAATCCATCCTATTTTCATGTAAGAGAGGAATCCTTACCATTTCCTGTCTGCTTGAATGGATTTCCTCCCAAAGCTTGTATCTGAGTCAGTCCCTGAAGTGCCTTTTAGATTCTGGGTCTTCCCAAAATACCAGAACTCACTTTAATGAACTAGGGCCAGGTTTAGGATACTGTAAGGAACTGCTTATTCTGTTTGTACTTTCACTCTCTCTCTCTGTCTTAGACACATTCTCTGTGAAAATCATTACACAATGTTCTTTCCCTCAATGTCTGAGTGTTTAGTCAATCAATCAATCTCTCTTTCTTGTTCTCTCTATGACGGCTCTGTTATTAAACTCACCACCTTTGTGCTTGTTGGCATCTATTAAGGTTGCAATTCTATGGTTCTACTGCTTATCCCCAACTGACTTGATGCACAGAAAAATGAGGCGATTTATCACCTTCAGGAAATTCTATCTCCACTTACATAAAACCATCAGATTTCTCTCCCACGGAAAACAAACAATTTCTCACTGTCGTGGCTCATGACACAGTAACACTTGGAAGAACCAACTGGATCTGAAAGCAGCTCCACCCCACTCCTGCAAGGAGAGCTAGCTGTTGTGGGAGGTAGAAGGTCGTTCACTTATGTCAGAGAAAACGGTGTCTTGAAAGAGAAAACAACAGGTAACCCAAGCAGGCCATTGGCATCGGAAAGATGGCTCAAGCATTACAATGACATCTTCACAAGATGGCAGAATATAGGGGAAACCTAGAAGCAAACTCATAGTTGGTATTAGGATGGTCTGTCAGCAGATAGTGGAATTACAGATATTGGACAAAAGTTCAAGGACAGGATTAGGATCCTTAGAATAGCAATTCTCAACTATATATGACTCTAACAATAAAGAATTGCCCGATCTCAAATGTCAGTCATGCCAAGGTTGAGAAACCCTGTTCTACAAGGACAACAGCATTGTTAACACAGCAAGTCCCCTATCTCGGGGATGGCATGGGTTCTGAGAAGCTTGACAATGAACAGACTCACGTATAAGAAAGTAAGAACTTAACCCTGATTGCCAAAACTTGGCTGCAAGTCAGAGAAGTAAGACTGAAACCCATTGATCAGAACTGGGACACAAAGTCACAGCCAGACTTTGTTGTTGTTGTTGTTAAGTGCTGTCAAGGCAGTTCCAACTCCTAGCGACCCTGTATAGAGTTTCCAAGGAGCAACTGGTGAGCTTGAACTGCTGACCTTGCGGTTCAAACTGACCTTGCAGTTTAACACATGAACCTGCAGAGCCACATCAGGACCCAGACTAGGAGAGCAAAATTGAATAATCCTGAATCACCAGGGTATCCTACCTGTTGTTGTTGTTGTTGTGTGCCATCTAGTCACTTCTGACCCATAGTGGTCTGTATAGGGTTTCCGAGAGCAGCTGGTGGGTTTGAACTGCCAACCTTGCAGTTAACAATTCAGTGGTTATCCTACAAATCACACTGGAGCTCGGGTATCCCACCAGAGCAGCTTAAAGCCAATTAGAAAACTAGCAGGATTGTTTATAACACGGTTCTTAATCTGGTTCCATAAACCAGTTGGGGGCAAGATGCAATCCATGCACAGATATGAGAGGATCTTGAATCTCCTCAAATAATACATAAAATCATGTATGTTTTCCCTTTTTCTTGGGGCAAGGATCCAAAACTTCTCCCAGTATCTAAAAGTTCAAGAACCACTGCTGATGACCTACCTAGGTCAACAGGCTGAGCTTGCAAGAGGCGAGAACAAGGTCCTTCGTGAAAGGAAGAAGAGGGAAGTATAACTAAGGATATCATCTAACAGTAAATGAATATTCATTGTACACCAAGCATTGTTCTAGGTGCCTTCCTTGTAATAACTCATTCAATCTTCACAACAATCTTATGAAGCAGGTACTTTTCTCAAGCTTATTTTAAAGATGAAGAAACTAAAAAACAATACATTTATTGAGTTACAAGCAGAAGCTGTAAACTCAAAGATAGATCATAAAATATTATTGTTTTATGTGTTCCACAAAAAGGTAAGAAAGCAGTAGATTATAAAATAATTTCTATTTCTTCTGGACTGTGTTTGGCACTTCCTGTTGTCTAGGGCAGTGATTTTCAATATTTAGTCACCTGGGAAATTGCTAAAATGCAAATTCTATAGGCTAGATGAATTTGCAGATTTTGAGTCTCAGACCAGCTGAATCAGGAACTCTAGGTATGGGATCCAATAATCTGTGTTTTAACAAATCTGTTGATGTTTCGATTTATTGCTACACAGTGATATAGAGCAGAACTTCCCCACAGGGTTTTCTAGGCTGTACTTTTTACCAGTGCAGATCGCTAGATCTTTCTCCTGAGGAGGCACTTTTAGGTTCCAGCAACCAACCTTTTGGTTAGCAATCTAGTATGTGCACTGGTGACTACCCTGGTCTACTCATGAGTGGAAGTAAAGTAAATGCAGCAATGAAGACATACACTGAGTTTGGCCATGTTCCACCGACACGTTGACGTTGAGATGAGAGAGATGAGAGGCTGACTGTTCTGAAGTTTAGGGAGATGTGTGCACTCCTGAGCTGATGGTACGGGTTGCTAGAGCTGAGAGTGAAGTAGCCAGCTGGTCTGAAGTGTGGTAAGAATGCATGAACTCCCAAATTGTAGCTAGTATACATTTGACCTAGCTTGGATAGCTATCTGACCAGAACTAGACCAGATGGAGAAAAAGATGCCTGATACTGTGAGCAAGTATAAATTGCTAGAATTTGATGAACTGGACCTTTGCTTATGGATGCAGTTGCTCAAAATTCTAACCAAAGTAGGAGGATTCTTCATATCAAGGATCAAGCTTGTTTTCTCAGTGCACTGGGTTGATTGTTGCTGTTGTTGTTAAGTGTAGGTGAGTCAACCCTGACCCATAGCGACCCTGTATAGGGTTTCCAAGGAGCAGCAGGTGAGCTTGAACTGCCGACCTTGCAGTTCAAATGACTTTGCAGTCTGGCACATTAACCCACAGCGCCACACCAGGACTCCACCCTGAGTTGTTGTTGTTGTTGTTGTTGTTGTTAGGTGTCATAGAGTTGGTACCGACCCATAGCGACATTATGCACAGCAGAACGAAACACTGCTGGATCCTGGGCTAACCTCACTACTGTTGCCATGCTTGAGTCCATCAATGCTGCCACTTGGCCATTCCATCTCGTTGTGGGTCTTCCTCTTTTTCTCTGACCCTCCATCTTACCAAATATGATATCCTTCTCCAGTGACTGGTCCCTCCTGACAATATGTCTAAAGTATAAGAGGCAAAGTTTGGCCATCCTGGCCTCCAAGGAGCACTCTGGCTGCACTTCCAACACAAATCTGATCGTTCTTTCTGCAGCCCATGGCACTTTCAATATTCTCCTCCAACACCATAACTCAAAAGCATCAGTTCTTCTATGGTCTTCCTTATTCACTGTCCAGCTTTTGCATGCATATGAAGTTATTGAAAATACCATGGCTTAGGTCAGGTGCACCTTAGTCCTCAAGCTGACAACTTTTACCTTCAACAATTTAAAAAGGTCTTGTGCAAAAGAGAAATACTGCATAGGACCACTA
>NW_006408612.1:1799587-1803219 GCF_000296735.1 Chrysochloris asiatica
GCAGCAGATTTGCCTAATGCAATATGTCATCTGATTTCTTGACTGCTGCTTCCATGACTGTTGATAGTTGATCCAAGAAGAATGAAGTCTTGACAACTTCAATCTTTTCTCCTTTGATAAGAATGTTGTTTTTTGGTCCAGTGGTGAGGATTTTTGTTTTCTTTACATTGAGATGTAACCCATACTGTGCTTTTTGATCTTCATCAGTAAATATTTTAAGTCCTTTGTTGTTGTTGTTGTTAAGTACCGTGGCGTTGGTTCCAACTCATAGTGACCCTGCACGGGGTTTCTGAGGTTGTAAATCTTTACGGGAACAGAACGCCTCATCTTTCTCCCGCGGAACTGCTGGTAGTTAGCAGCCCAATTCGTAACCACTACGCTACCAGAGCTCCTTAAGTCCTTTAGGGAAGGGCAATTTAGACATTGGCTGGCAAAAATGGGGAGGGGCTATAAAGGCATGAAGTGACTGGCTTACAAGCTTTCATGAGTGTGCTTAGTCTCAGAATGAGAAGGTAATGTAGAATCCCCACTGAATATCAGTTTTCTTTTCCAGATGGATCTACTGAAGGGATTGGGTCTGATGCTAACAGGATTTTATGACTCAATTGTGAGTAACTATTAGCAGGATTAATTGTGATTGTCACAACTGTAATTGTAGAAGATATGTAACTAAAGGGGTGGGAGGTAGTAGTTAATCTTTCATTTCTGGATCAGACAACCCCAGGACCATGAAGAAGGAAGAGTATGAATGGAGTGTGAGAAAACGGAGACGGTGGCAGAGATGATGTCATGGAGAGACAGAGTAACTGTGGGCTCTAGGCCCATGAACTGTATACGGCTGTGTGCCTGCGGGCAGGAGGCTGGCTTGCAGAATGTGCCCTTGTTGTTGTTGTTGTTAGGTGCCATCGAGTTGGTACTGACTCATAGCGACCTTATGCACAGCAGAACAAAACACTGTTTGGATCCTGTTGCCATGCTTGAGCCCATTGATGCTGTCACTTTGCCAATGCATCTTGCTGGGGGTCTTCCTCTTTTTCTCTGACCCTCCACCTTACCAAACATGATATCCTTCTCCAGTGAATGTGCCCTTAGGACCTTTAAATGAATACATATATTTTGTTTTGTATGTATACATCAAATATTTTTGCTTTGCTTATTTGTGAACTATAAAATGTAAAAGGAAAGCCACAGGAGGAAGTAGGATAACTCTTCTTACAGAGAGGGGATTGTAATCTTTGAGATAAAATGAAGCATATAATTTGTTGAAAGTAAAGTTGATGATCTTCTCTGTTAACATTCACTCAATTCACAATAAAAAGTGAAAAAAAAAAAGAAAAAGAAAGTCTGCCTGAGTTCAAAATGAGTTCTTGAACCATTTCAATGTATTATATAAAATAAAAAATTTTAAATGAGATATTTGAGCTGAGGGTGTAAAGGGGGAAATGATGTCATCTGACTTTAGAACTTTAGAGTAAGAGGCAGTTCACAACTGAGCTATCGAAAAGGGTGAGAAAAGGATGCTGGTTATGAAGGTAATAATGACAATTCAATCCAACAGTGCAAACAGCAGAAACCCGGAAAACAGTTGCAGGTGTACACCCAGAGTGCCCAGCCTCTCAGGCAGAAACTCACCTTTCTCTGCATAATTAAAATAGTTATTAATTTGTCCATTTCCAGGTAATATCCATTTATGAAAAAACAACATTTAATCCAAGTGGCAGTATTTGTCATGTACAGTCACATCACTGAAAAACATATTTTTACCCCCAAAATAAAATCGTCTCTTTGCTAATCCCAGACGTTGGCTCCAATCCCCCACGGGCTTCTTGCTTTTATTATTTGCAACAGAATCCAGGATGCAGAGTGAATAAAGGAGCTGAACAGGAATATAACTCCGGATAATACTGTCTCTGTGCCTTGTGCACTTATCCTTTTTGTCTCTCCCCAGGTGAAAAGCAGTTATTCTTACTTATGCTAAATCCAGTTGTTCCCCACAGCAGTCATGTAAATCTTGGCACCAAGTGCTGTAGAGAATAAAAAGTCAAGGCGGTGGGAGGCGTTCACATGAGAGCAACAGGCGGCCTCGAAGCCCCAAACGGTTACATCCATTTTCTCCTAAAAATAAAGCCTTCTATTCATCAAAAACTTTTATATACTCTTGTGATTTTTCTGACAAAAAAAAGTCAACATGATATGCAGGCAAAGAATAACACCTCCTGGTTCACAAACCATGTCATCCTTTCAGTTCCCAGAGTAAGCAAATAATCCAGCGAGAAGACGAGCAAAAGAGGTTCGGCATCTCCCGTACTGTTCGCCAGACAAAGAATGTCCTCTGCAAAAAAGATCTGACCTCAAATTAGACATCTGAGTTGTTCCGTTTGAGGGAAACTCCTCCCTTCCTACGAATCCATTTAATGAAATGAATAGCCCAAAGCCTAATTGTGAAAGATTTTATAGTTAATATACGTTTTGGTAATTGTTAAGTGATCCTCTTGTTTGCTGAGAAGAAATGACAGGAACGCTGTTATTTAGAAATCTCATCTTATTTCTAAATGACAGCGTTCCTGTCATTTCATCTCAGCAAACAAGAGGATCACTTAACAATTAACAAAACATAGATTATCTAAACCTTCTTTCACTCTCTTCCATTTCCTAACAAACTTTAAAAACGATGAATTCTTAATCTTTCCGTTGTTAGTCCCAATTGTTGTACACGTTATAATAACATAAATAATAATATATTACTATCATATCTTTTTTAAAACTTTTTATTATGAATTAAGTGAAGGTTTACAGAGAAGATCATCTGTTTTAAAGTCCACAAATCATACACTTTGTTTCATCTCAATGATTGCAGTCCATTCTTGCCTCCCTCTAGCTTCTAGTTCTATTCCACCCCTCTTTTCCTCCTTTCTGAACTTTATCATTAGGTAAATGTTTCCCTTTTGATCTTGAATGATTAACCATTCCATTTGATCATGGCCTTACTAGTAAGTGTTTCGTGTCCGTCCGTTTGACGGAGGACCCCCCCCCCCCACCATAGTCCTATTTACTGCTTGGCTGAAAACTGGGCCACGAGTGTGAGTTCCTTTCTAGACCTAAAGTTCGAGGTTCATAGTTTCAGGTTCCTCCAGTCTCTTTCCGACCAGTAAGCCTAGCCTTTATCATAATTTTGAGTTTTCTTCCACATTTTCTCCTACTCTATTCAGGACCTTCTAATGTGATCCCTTTAGGAGTAGCACTATCTAGTTCTGGTCTCGGAGTGGCGGTGACAAGTTTACCTTCTCCATTGACCCATTGGACTAGTTGATTCCAAGCATCTTCAATTTTCATCATCCTTTTTTCTTTTGAACATGGAGAAAACAATAGTTGTACCTTAGATGGCTGCTCATGAGCTTTTAAGATCCCAGTAGCTACTCACTCACCAAAGTAAAATGTAGAGCACTGTTTTTGTGGACTATGTTATGCCAATTGACTATGGTGTCCCCTGAGACTATGGTCCTGATCCCCCAAGTATAGCAACTCATTGCCTTGGTGGTATTGGTGGCTATGTGCCGTGGAGTCAGTTCCAACCTATAGCAACCCTGTATAGGGTTACCCAGGCTGTAAATCTTTACAGGAACAAAAAGCCT
>NW_006408612.1:1805916-1806916 GCF_000296735.1 Chrysochloris asiatica
AGTGCCATGGGCTGCCAAAAGAACCAACAGATCTGTTTTGGGAGAAGTGGATCCAGAGTACTCCTTAGAGGCCAAGATGGTCAAACTCCGTCTCTCATACTTTGGACATATTGTCAGGAGGGAACAGTCACTGGAGAAGGATATCATGCTTGGTAAGATGGAGAGTCAGAGAAAAAGAGGAAGACTCCCAATGAGATGTATTGGCCATGTGGCGGCATTGATGGACTCAGTGTTGCAGCGGTAGTGAGGTTGGTCCAAGATCAGACATTGTTTCATTCTGCTGTGCATGGGGTTGCTATGAGTCAGTTCCAACTTGATGGCACCTAACAACAACAACAACCTCTAATCGAGTTCTGACTACCAAGCCAACGAGGCTAGGTCAAATGGGTACTGTCTGCAAGTTTGGGTGTTCTTGTGCATCTCCCCTCACTTCACTCTCAGCTCTAGCCCTCTGTGACTATGTCCTTGTTCATGGGCTCCAGTGTCATCAGGTCTCACCACACTTTGGAAAACCAGCCTTTCCTCTTCCCTCTCTCATCTCCAGGTCAACGGGAGTCAACGGACTGTGGTTGAACTCAGTCCATTTCTTCATTGCCGCCTTTCCGCCTCTTCCACTCACCAGTAGATCAATGTGGTCGCCAGCAAGCTTACATGCCTGTTTGTGTGTTCCCTATAAGTTTCAGTCTTAGAGGGGAGTTTGTCCTGAAGGAACTTGATTGCTTGCCTTGATGGCTTCCTGGTGAACGGCTTGCTTATTCTTGTAGTAGCCAGTCATGCTGACATTTTTGTTTGGGTTTTTCCTGATGACCTTTCTTTGAAGACGTGACTTCTGTCACTCTAGCTGTTCCAGGCTGGTCTGCTTGTCCTTGCTAGTAGGAATGTCCCACCTAAAAAGGTCTCAGGATTCCACCTAAGATCTTATACTCTTCAAAGGCTTTGCAAGAGGCCTATTTCCCTGGGCAAGTTCTAGAACCCCTTTTAGGTATTCTAATCAGTTATA
>NW_006408612.1:1807016-1816075 GCF_000296735.1 Chrysochloris asiatica
CTCATCTTTCTCCCGCGGAGCAGCTGGTAGTTTCGAACCGCTGACCTTAAGGTTCGCAGCCCGATTCGTAACCACTACGCTACCAGAGCTATGTATAGAGAGCACTATTTGTCTCTATCCCCTTTAACCTTTGCATACCTCCCTGTCTTCACCTGTCTTCATCATTCTTCTGCCATCCTCCCTGTTCTTATATATCACCCTCCATGACACTAGAGCTAACATACATCTACCCTCTGGTTCTGGTGTGGTTCTGTGGGCTGATGTGCTGGACTGTAGAGTCAGTTTGAACCACAAGATCATCAGTTCAAGCTCACCATCTGCTCCTTGGAAACCCTACACAGGATCACTATGGGTTGGAATTGACTCGATGGCACTTAACAATAACACCCTCTAGCCAGGACTCCTGGTGTGGTGCTGTAGGATCAGCAGTAGACTTCAAATCACAAGGTCAGCAGTTCAAACCCACCAACTGCTCCTCAGAAACTCTCTACAGGGCCGCTATGAGTCAGAACCAACTCGACGGCACTTAACAACAACCTCTGGCCAGTGAATTACTCCTCCTTCCCTCCCACCGCTAGCAATTATCAGAGATTATTTCTTTTAATTTGAAAATCTTTTCTTGAGTTTTTATAATAGTTGTCTCATACAATATTTGTCATTTTGTGATTGAATAATTTCACTCAATATAAAGTTCTCCAGGTTCAAACATGTTGTGAGATGTTTCAGAGATTCATTGTTATTTTTCAACATTGAACAGTATTCCATTGTATGTACAAAGGTTTGTATATCCATTCTTCCACTGGTGAGCATTTAGGATGTCTCCATCTTTTTGCTATTGAGAATCGTGCTGTAATGAACATGGGTGTGTGTATATGACGTACTCATGTCATGGGTTTTATTTCTTGGGGATATATATATACCAAATAGGGGGATTGCTGGGTCATATGGTATTTCCATTTTCAACTTTTTGAGGAAGTGCCATACCATTTTCCACAGTGGTTGCACCATTTGCAGTCCCACTATCAATGTAGGGGGATCCCAGTCTCTCCCCACCCTCACCAGCACTTGTTATTTTCTGTTTGTTTTTATTTTTTTGATTTTGCTATTAATGCTGTGATGAGATGCTATCTCTTTTTTGTTTTGATTTGCATCTCAGGGTCACTATGTGTCAGAGACAACTCCATGGCACTTTACAACAACAAATGGCTTATGATCACAAATATTTCTTCTTATGTTTGTTGGCTGCCTACATACTTTTTTGATGAAGTGTCTGTACATGTCCTCTATTTTTTCAATTGAATTGTTTGTCTTTTTCTTGTAGAAATATTGTCATTTTCTACAAATTTTAGAGATTAGTCCATTCTCTGATATGTTATTGCCAAAAAATTTTCCCAGTCAGTGGGCTTTCTTTTCACTCTTTTGATGAAAACTTTTTAGGAAGTCCTAGTCATCTATTTTGTGTGTTTTTAGTTATGTTTGACAGTGTATTTCTGCCATACATCAGAGCCCCTCAGTTTGTCCCTATTTTTTCATTGATGACCTTTATAATACTAGGTTTTACATTTAGGTCTTTAATCCACTTCTCCTTTGTAAATTTGTTGTTGTTGCTAAGTGCCATCGAGTTGGTTCTGACCCATAGCAACCCTGTATAGGGTTTCCAAGGAGCAGCTGGTGAGATTGAACCATCAACCAAAGTTCAAATGACTTTGCATTCTGATGCATTAGCCCACAGCGCTACACCAGGACAGATGCTGCTAATTTCACTTTCTTGCCTTATAATTCTAGCTAAGACTTCCAACACAATACTGAATAGAAGTCATGATAAAACACAACCTTGTCTGGCTCTTATTTGCAAAGGGAATGCTTTCAGTTTCTTTTCATTGAAAGAATGTTGGCTGTTTGATTTGTATGTATGCCCTTAATCATGTTGACAAATGTCCCTTCTGTTCCTAGTTTGTTGAGTGTTTTTATTGGGAATAGATGTTGGATTTTTATCAAATTCCTTTTCTGCATCAATCAATATGATCAAGTAGTTCTTGCCCTTTGTTTTATTTATGTGGTGGATTAAATTGATTGTTTTCATAATATGAATCATCTTTACATTGTGTTCTTATTGTTACTTGCCATCTAGTCAGGTCCAATTCATAGTGACTCTGTGCACAACAGAACAAAACACTGCCTAACCCTGCACCATCGTCACAATGATTGTTATGCTTGAGCCCAGTACTGCTGCCACAGTGCCAATCCATGTCCTTGGGGCTCTTCCTATTTTTCACTGACCCTCCACTTTACCAAGCATGATGTCCATCTCCAGAGACTGGTCCCTCCTGATATTATGTCTGAAGTATGAGATACAAAGTCTTGCCATCTTAGCGTCTAAGGAACATTCTAGCTGTACTTCTTCCAACACAGATTTGTTCTTCTGGCAGTCCATGGTACTTTCAATATTCTTCTCTAACACCATAACTCAAATGTATCAATTCTTTTATGATCTTCCTGATTTATTATCCAACTTTCATATACTATTAAAAATACCAAGGTTTGCGTCAGGAGTAACTCAGTCCTCAAACTGACATCTTTGTTCTTCAACACTTTAAAAAGGTCTCGTGCAGCAGATTTGCATAATGTATTACATCATTTGATTTCTTGACTGCTACTTCCATGAGTGTTGATAGTCGATCCATGCAAAATGAATCTTTGACAACTTCAATCTTTTCTCCATTTATCATGATATTATTTACTGGTCCAGTAGTAAAGATTTTTGTTTTCTTTACATTGAGAAGCAACCCATATAGTCTTTTGATTTCCATTAATAAGTATTTTAAGTCCTCTTGGCTTTCAGCAAGCAAGGTTGTATCATCTACATGTCCCAGCTTGCTAATGAGTCTTCCTCCAATCCTCATGCTACATTCTTCCTCATGTAATCCAGCATCTCAGATTATTTGCTCAGCATACAGATTGATTAAGTATGATAGAAAGCCACAACTCTGATGCACAACTTTCCTGAATTTAAACCATTCAGTATGCCATTGTTCTGTTGTAATGACTGCCTCTTAGTCCATGTACATGTTTCTCATGAGCACTACCAAGTGTTCTGGAATACCCATTCTTCCCAAAGTTATCCAAAGCTTGTAATTATCCACACAGTTGAAGGTCTCTACATAGTCTTAGCCAGCCTTTTCAGAGACACAGGTAAACTTCTTTCTAGAGTCCTATTCTGGCACTTTAGGATAAGCACTGCACAGCTAACCTCAAGGTCAGCAGTTCAAACCCACCAAACACTCCTATAGGGAATCCTATGAATCAGAACCCACTTGACAGCAGTTAACAACAACAAACATCTTTCTGGTATTCTCTGCTTTCAGCCAAGATCCATCTGATGACAGCAATGATATTCATTACACAGCCTCATCTGAATCTGCCTTGAATCTATGGTCATTCCCTGGTGATGTACTGTTACAGCAGTTTTTGAATTATCTTTAGCAAAATTTTACTTCCATGTCATATTTATGACATTGTCTGATGATTTCCGCATTCCATTGAGTCACCTTTCTCTGGAATGTGCACAAATATGGGTCTCTAAGAATCACCAGGAGTCCTAGTGTGGCGCTGTAGGTTAATGCACCAGACTGCAAAGCCATTTGAACTGCAAGGTCGGCAGTTCAAGCTTACCGGCTGCTCCTCGGAAACCCCATACAGGGTTGCTATGGGTCGGAACTGACTCGATGGCACTTAACAACAACAACAACAACAACAATTATTTATCCAGGTAGCTATCTTCTAAATTTCTTGGCATAGATGAGTGAGTGCCACAACTCTTGGTTTTCGGTCATTAGTGTCTAATGAATCAAATCTGTTCTTCAGATGATATCTAAATTTAGGTGGGATATGTTCAATGCCATATTTTGACTCTCATTGATGTGGTTCATTTTCTTCAGCTTTGTCATATGATCTGTTCCACAGTCTGCCCCTGGGACTTAACATATTTACTGATAAAGATCAAAGAGCACAGCCTTCAGTATGAGTTGCACCTCAATGTAAAGGAAGCAAAAATCCTCACCACTGGGTCAATAAATAGCATCATGATCAATGAAGGAAATATCAAAGTTTTCAAAGATTTCATTTTGTTTGGATCCACTATCAACACTCATGGACGCAGCAGTCAAGAAATCAACCACGTATTATTGCATTAGGAAAATCTGCTGCACAAGACCTCTTTAAAGTGTTCAAGAGGAAAGATGTCAGTTTGAGGACTAAGGTGCCCCTGACCCAAGCCATAGTATTTTCAATAGCCTCATATGCATGCAAAAGCTGGACAGTGAATAAGGAAGACTGTAGAAGAACTGATGCATTTGAGTTATGGTGTTGGAGAAGAATATTAAAGGTAACATGAATTGCTTGAAGAACAAACACATCTGTGTTGGAAGTACAGAAAAATGCTCCTTTGAGGCCAGAATGGCAAGATTTCATCTATCATACTTTGTGCCTATTATCTGGAGAAGGACATCATGCTTGGTAAAGTCAGCAAAAAAAAAAAAAAAAAGAGGAAATCCCCTCAACGAGATGGATTGGCACAATGGCAGCAGTAATGGGCTCAAGTATAACACGGATCGTGAGGATGGGGAAGGACCGGGCAGTGTTTCAGTCTGTAGTGCATAGGTTTGCTCTGAGTCAGAATTGATCCAATGGCACCTAACAACAACATTCCAACTAGGCAATTCTGTTTGTGTTTGCAGATCAGTTTCCCTAGAAAAGGAATCAGATTGGCACAGCTGTCTGTCTACTTCAAGCCTCCCTGTAATTAGCCAGTTCAAGGACTTCTCTTGGTCAGTCTTGCCTCCAGATACACCTACCCTACCTACCCTAAACCTGCACCCACCACAGACACTCATTAATGCATAAAGTTGAGTGAAGTAAGTTACAGGACATCGGGATGAGATTTCCATTATCTACTCTTGAAACATGAAAGTAAAATATCCACTGTACTGATCACAAGAATGTACATTTTTCTGTTCAGGAGGATGAGCTTCAATGAGGTTGTATATGTGAATGTTTGGCCCAAGTTCTGATGTGTACTGATCCTTCAGTAGTAGCTGTTACTATCAACAGATTGGATTACGTTACATGAGAACGAAACTTTGGTCTACCCTTTTCCTTATTGCTCTAAATCTATCTGAAATTATGCTTTTTAATTTAATCTTTCTCAAGGATTTTCTCATCATTCTCTGTAATTATTCCAAACATGGTGTGGCACTGTAGGCTAAGCACTGGACTGTTAACCCCAAGTATGGTAGTTCAAACCCACCTGTTGATCCTCTAAAACCCTATACAGGGTTGTTATGAGTTGGAACATCCCAACAGCATTTAACAACAATAGAAAGGAAGCGCTGTGGTACTTTAGGATAAGCACTAGAATGCTAACCAGAAGGTTGATGGGTTCGAGCCTACAAGCTGCACTGCAGGAGAAAGATGAGGCTTTCTGCTCCTACAAAGATGTACAGTCTCAGAAACCCTATACACAGGGTCACTTAAGTCAGAACCAACTTGATGGCACTTAACAACAATAAAACCAGAAAATCCTTTGTTTTTCTTAGTTTTCTTTTGGTCCTTCCACGGACTCTGGGAAAGTGTTAAACACATAGAAAATGCTCAAATGCTCAAATATTTTCAGTTTCTTATTTGCTTTGCTAGACACTTATTAAATTAAATTGAAAGTTTATTAAATTGAATATATATAATTGAACTGAGATTTCCAATTTAAGAAGCCAGTAACTATTTGAAATACACTGAAGCTTTACTAACAGACATCTCCATCCAGAACAGTTGGGCTTGGGGCTTGTCAATACTCTTTAATTAACTACGACCATGATATCATTATCACACACACACACACAATTAACAATAATTCCATGGTACCAAAATATCTAGTCAGTGTTCAAAGTTCACTAATTATCTCATGAATGTTTTTGTTTTTGTTTTTCAGTTTTGCCATCAGGATACAAATGAGGTCTATACTTTGTATCTAATAAATGTTTTTCTTAAATTTCTTCTAATGTGTAGGCTCCTCCTCCCACCTTTTTTTCCCTCTTGTAATTCATTTGTTGAAGAAAGTAGGTATCTGTCCTGTAGAGTTTCCCACTTTCTACTGAATCCCTGGGCTGCATTAAGTGTGTTCTTAAGAGTTCTTAAGAACATAAGCATGTTCTTGTAAATTGGTAGTTAGATTTTTAACTTTCCCAATAGAAAGTTCTGTGATGATGGAAAAGATTTGTATCTGTATATGTGGCTACTGTAATGTGTGGCTGAGGAATTGAATTTCTTATTTTATTTTGATCAATTAAGTTTAAATAGTCAAAAGTAGTTAGTGCTTATCATATTGGAGAATACATAGAAAAGTTAGTTTAAATTTTTACTTAAGTAGCCTAAGGTGGCTACTAGATACCATACAGATTTAAGTTAGATTGTTTAACAAGAATATTTCATAAATGGTGTTGTGAACTTCCAGTAGGAGGCGCAAAGCATCTGATTGGATCTCTTTACGTTAACAGTCTTGGTTATTGTTGTGTGTATCCATTAACTCATTGGAGCATGGCAAAATAGTTACATTCCTTTTCATTTATTGGTTTAAATTCTTGATCAAGAAAATTTTCCTCTTATCAATAATTTGCTTGTCTTGAAATATTATTTATATTGTGGTTATGTGCCATGGAGTCGGTTCCAACTCAGAGTGACCCTGTACAGGGTTTCCAAGGCTGTAAATCTTTATGGGAGCAGAAACCCTCATCTTTCTCCCATGGAACAGCTGGTAGTTTCGAACTGCTGACCTTGCGGTTCGCAGCCCAATTCGTAACCACTATGCTACAGGAAAGGTAGATGGATGCTTCTTGTCACTTTTTTTTAATGAATTGCCCCCCCCCCCCCCCCCCAATGAATTGGTTCCCTAGCGTTCTCCAAAGATGTCAACAGTTTTTTTGTTTAGCATCATTATAAACTCATTGGTTTTCATGGGTTTCAATCTATTGCAGTTATTACCACCTTGATGCTAGAATTGTGCCATCTTTGGTCCATGAAAACCTCATCAAATTGACCTCTTGATGCTTTTGACATGACCCCAGTAGTTTTCATAGTGTCCTTACCTTCTAATATGACAAGATGTTCTGAGCTTGTTGCAATCACTTTTTGGCCCAGTTATATAATCATTTCTCCAAGAAGCCCTTGTTCTTTTTAGGTGAGAAATTGTATTTAGAAACCATAACTTGTCTGCTAGCTCAGATTGTTGATATTGGATTTGGCACTGCTCCTAGATCTTTTTAGTAACTAGAGCTAGGAAGTATTTTTTAATAGAAAATACATCATAGATTGATATTTATAATTCAAATTTACCATTTTACTTAAATGGGCTGATTTCATATTTGTGACGCTGTAGATTAAGCACTGAACCTAAAAGTCAGTGTGAACTGCAAAGTCGGTGCTTCAAACTCACCAGCGGCTCCTCAGAAACCCTACACAGGGTCACTATGAGTCGAAACCAACTCGACGGCACACAACAACATTTCTATTATGTTGAAATCTTGACTCCTAATAAATTGACATAATTCCTTACATACATAATACCTTAGAATAACCACATCAATATTATTACTAGCAATAAATGTCTTAGTTACTAGAAATGTCACAGGTGAATGGCTTTACCAAACAGAAATTTATTTTCTCACACATTAAGAGGTTAGAAGTCAGCATTCAGAGCATAGGCTCAGGAGGTTGGCTTTCTCTCTTGCTTGTAGGAATGTCCTTATCTCTTCAGCTTCTGCTTCCTGGTTCCTGGGAAATCTCCATGTGTATGTGTCTCTCTTTGCTTGTTTAATTTCTTTTTATATCTCAAAAGAAATGGAGTCATAATGCATCTTCCACTAATCCTGCCTCATTAACATAACAAAGAAAACCTGTTCCCAATGGAATTATAATCATGGGCAGAGAGGAAGGCAACATAATTCAACCCATGACATTATAACTACTAGAAAATATTTCAGTTTTTGTAGTTCTTTTTCTGTTAAAGTGCCTCCCAGTTGAATTAAAGTGTTTTAAAGTTCTTCACTGTATACTAAGCCACCCACTCAATACACAATTGGGCTCATAAATTTCATTTTCTGTTGATTTTTTATTTCTCCATTTTAATCATGTGAAACATTTACGTGGTTCCAGAGTCAAAACTCTAAGTAAGATAAATCCAGAGATGTCTTGTTTCTTTCACCAGTCTCTTGTTTTTTCTTCACATTCATCTCTCTGGGAAACTTTTTTGAAAATTAATTTTTGATCTATCTTCCACTGAAATCATAAAGTTAATCCATAATTTTTTAAAAAAATTGGCACGTAACCTGTGCTACAAATATCCCCATCTTCTCTGAGGGCCACCCATTTTTCCTTCTTTCCATCTGATTTGCAAAAAGTGAGGAGAATGTTAGCAACATTAGCAGTGACAGATCGCATGTGAGTGGCTCTGGGCAGCAGTTGAAAATATCAAGTTTCATACCACTCTTTCTGTCTCTTGGATTTACTAACTAGATGTGAAATCATTTCGTATTTTCTGCTGCTATAACCTTTGCTCTTGCTCTTTAAGAATCAAAATGGTTGTAGCAGTGACATTGGTATTCTTGTTATGTGCCATCAAGTCGGTTCCAACTCATAGTGAACCTGTATAAGATTTCCAAGGAGCAGCTAGTAAGTTTGAACCACTGACCTTGTGGTTCAAATCGACCTTGCAGTCTAAAGCATTACCCCACAGTGCCACACCAGGAAATAACAGCATCAAAACTTGTATGTCCCAAGTGAGAATCCAGCACCACACACTTACTGATTCTTGGAAAAAGAAATTATTTGGGGGAAATAATTTAGTTCATTTTTGATATCCCATGTGAGTAAAGTTTTACTAAATGTAATACAGAAATGGCTGCAAGCATACCTTGGCAGAGAACTTCCAGAGGTTCAAGGCGGATTCAGAAGAGGACGTGGCACGAGGATTATCATTGCTGATGTTCGATGGATCTTGGCTGAAAGCAGAG
>NW_006408612.1:1824245-1830844 GCF_000296735.1 Chrysochloris asiatica
GATTTAATTATTCAGCCCATTTCCATTTTAGTCTGCCTGTCCCACTCCACAATCCTTGTTCAGGCCTTTTTTCTAGTGATAAACTGTTCCAGGTTGGCTGTGGCTGTTTGGCATTGTCGTTTGGTTTTAAGTGAAAACTGTCACTAAATTTTGAGGAGATCTGTGCACATGCATAGTAGAACCCTCTGGGGGTGGGGTGGGGTATCCACTCGTTCAGGCACTCTCTCTAGTCACTAGAATGGAGGTAAACAGACAGCAAGAGACCAATGAACAGATACAAAATAAAAGAATGTCCACACCTTTATCTCTGCGGTTCTATCAGGCATACGTGGCTGCTCTGATCCTTCCTCCACTTGGTCTCTCCCACCGGGAGCAGCTGAGCATCTTGAATTAGAAAGCACTGGATTTCTTACGTCTGGTACAAATTCCCCTAGCTGTAAGCCTTCCAACCTTCTAAATATTTCTTTATATGTGATTCAGAGTTCTGGGACCATCCCCTGAGCCTGCTTCGTCCAGTACTCTGTGTTGTTGATGATGAAGCTCCTCACTGCACGTCCACCCTCTCCACCATCTTGTTTGTTCTCCTCAGTACTTCATTACTTTTTAAGGAAAAATACTATTCTATCATATAGATTCATTATGTTTATTCATTCTACAGTTGATAAACATGTGAGTTGTTTCCACCATATATATCCATTATATTGGGTATTTTGTTCTTGTTAGTGAAACGGGGGCATTGAGAAACTGGGGGCACTGAATAGGTTTTAGCTTAACCAAGGTAAAAATGGAACACAAACAGCTGTTTTAGTGTAACAGCTAGAGTTACAAGTTTACTCCCTCCCTAGTTACCTTCCATAATCAATCACTCATAACTGTACACCATAAGTAATCACTTCTTTTAAAAATTTATAAGATTAATCACTTCTCTTTAATCTTTAAAGCAGAACATAAGACCCTAATCAGAGGGGCAACTCCCCTCCTGAGAACAAAGACGAAATCAGCAAACAAGAACAGCTGAATCTATCACTATGCCCAGGACACGACCACCCTAGATACTGATGGCCACTTTAACTACTGAAATAGAAAAAAAATACAGTGACTGACCACAAGTTTCATGAACCAAATTTTCGTTCTCCTTAAGAACCCCAGACTGCCCCTACTGAACTGTCTTCCTGTATATCCATACTCAATAAACACTTTGTTCTGAGTCCTGTCTCTAAGCATTGGTTGTCTCTGTGACATGTGATAACAACCCCTTTTACAGTTGCATTAAGTGCTGTCCATAGCAACCCTATGCACAACAGAATGGGACACTGCCCAGTCCTGCACTATCCTAACAATCATTGTTATGTTTGAGCCCTTTGTTGCTACATCTTATTGGAGGGGGTCTGCCCCCTTTTTTTTTAATTGCTAACCCTCTACTTTACCAAGTGTGATAGTTGAGGTTTTGTGTCCACTTGACTGGGCCAGGATTCTTAGTGGTTTGTCAGTTGAAATGTAGGTATCCCCCAAGATGTGATTTGATGTGATAAACCAATAACAGTGGGATATTGTGTTGTTGTTAAGTGCCATCGAGTAGGTTCTGAATCATAGTAACCCTGCATAGTGTTTCTGAGGAGCAGCTGATGGGTTTCAACCACTAACCTTTTGGTTCAAACCAACCTTGTTGTCCTAATCCCACCACCACCCTGATCCAATTCACTGGAGATTCCCAAGTGTGTGGCATGCAACACCTTTAATCTTACAAGGGATAAAAGGAAAGAAACTTGAACAGACAGAGAGGAACCTACTACCACAAAGATAGACGACTCTTTGGACCTGCAGTCCTCTAGACCCAGGGGATGATTGATGCCAAGGTGCATGGAGATCTCTAAGGATTGCTGGGTCTATAGATGCTGAAAGGAGACAAGTACCTTACTGCAGAACCAACAAAAAGGAAACCTTCCCCAAAAGCTTGGACTCTGAATTTGGACTTCTAGCCACCTAAATTGTGAGCGAATAAATTTCTGGCTGTTAAAGCCATCCACTTGTGGTTCTTCTGTTACAGCATCACTAGATAACTAAGACACCAAGCATGATGTCCTTCTCCAGTGACTTATCCCTCCTGACAACATATCCAAAGGATGAAAGGTGAAGTCTCACCATCTTTGCTTCCAAGGAACATTCTGACTCTATTTCTTCCAAGACAGATTTATTTGTTGTTCTAGCATTCCAGGGTACTTTCAATACTCTTCTCCAATATCATAATTCAAATGCATTGATTCTTCCCTGGTCTTCTTTGCTCATTGTCCAACTTTCACATGGCTATTGAAAATATGATGGCCTGGGTCAAGCTTACCTTAGTCCTCAAAGTGACATTTTGGTCTTTAACACTTTAAAAGTTTTTTTGCAGCAAATTGCCTAATGCAATGTGTCTTCTGATTTGACTATTGCTTCTGTGAGAGTTAATTGTGGGTCAAAGCAAAATGACATTTTTTGACAAATTCAATCTTTTCTTCACTTATTTATGGGTCCATTTGTAAGGATTTTTATTTTCTTTGCACTCAAGTGCAATCCATACTGAAGGCTATATATAGTCTTTGATTTTCATCAGTAAGTATTCACTTTCAGCAGGCCAGTTTGTGTCATCTGCATGCTTTCGGTTGTTACTGAGTCTTTCTCCTATTCTGATATCATGTACTTCTTCATATAATCCAGTTTCTCAGGTTATTTACTCATCAAACAGATTGAATATGTATGGTACACTCCTTTCTTGATTTTAAACCATTCAGTATTCCCTTGTTTTGGTCTAACAATTATCTCTTGGTCTAGGTTCAGATTCCTCATAAGCACAATTCTGGAATACCAATTCTTCAACTGTGAAATGAAAAAGCTGGACTGGATTGCAAAATTCTCTAACAGCTCTATGATTTTACAATTGTAGCCCAACAGCTATTATTTACAATCAACTTCTAGCCAGGATGTGTTTTGTTTTGCTGCATTTTAAGAAATGCACAAAATACTGTTAACCTTCTTCCTTCACAGTATCTTATAAAAGTCAGAGAAAATTAGTTTAAAAATATATGCAATTAACCTTTCCCCCCAGGTTAGAAAAAAGTAGAGGAGAAAATTGACAAGGGAGAAGAAAAGCATGAGGTACTTCGACAGTTTATAGAATTTAACAGATTAAATACAGCAAGTAAGTTAGTGAATGAGTTCCAAGTACATATTCTCATTGAACTAGACCACAGGGTGTTGGAGCTTGATCACAGCCATCAGACAAGAGGAAAATTGAAAGTCTTTCTCTGAGAACTTCACAGCATCATTTATTAAATAAGCACCCTGGGAGCTAAAGAACTGTTTAGCTCAACAGCAAAGAGACACATCAGGAAGAGAGGAATGATTCCATGAGTTCTTCTAACAATTGAGCAGTTTGCTCAGTAGCAGGAAGTTAATGAGTTAAAAAAGAAATGTCAGCTATAATAATAGTCATAATCATTGAGATCTATATTTTTGTTTGGGGAGCAACCTACTTTCAAGGAGATCTAAACACATTAACCCTTTCAAACCCACATTGGTGAGACACTAATAAATACTATACTATTATTCTCCTTAAGGAGCTCTGGTAGCAATTGTGGTTACGAGCAGGGTTTCTAACCTCAAGGTCAGCAGTTCGAATCTGCCAGCTGTCCCATGGGAGATTTACAGTCTTGGAAACCCTGTACAGGGTCGCTGTGAGTTGGAACCAACTCCACGGTATACCACTACTACCACTATTCTCCTTAAACAAATGAAAAAAATGTAAAAGCATTTATTTATGTCACATTCATATGTGTCCAAGTTTCAGTATAACCCCATATAACTTTGTTGTTGTTGTTGTTAAGTGCCATCGAGTCAGTTCCAACCCATAGCAACCCTGTATAGGGTTTCTGAGGAGCAGTTGGTGAGCTTGAACCACTGACCTTGCAGTTCAAATGACATTTTGTAGACTATCATCTGTAAGTTTTCCTTCAGAAAGAATGATAATAACACATGAAACCAGTGAGTATGAATTGTTGGAAGTAAAACCGAAGTGCTCTGTAAGCCTTCACTGAATTCGTGATTTAAAACATTTTTAACTTAAAAAGAATGACAATAGTAAAGATTTCTGTATGACTACTAATATAGAAGGAGACCTGTTGTGGTACTGTAGGAAAAGCACTGGACTGCTAACCACAAAATCAACAGGCAAAACCAACCAGCCACACCTCACAAACCCTAAAGAAGGACGTTATAAGTTGGAAGAAGTCCAGATGTGGCACTGTAGGATAAACACTAGACCACAAGATCAGTTTGAACTACAAGGTCAGTGGTTCGAATTCACGACCTGCTCCTCAGAAACCCTGTCCTGGGTTTGTACCTTGTAAGGCCACAATCTCTGTATTGAAATCTGAAGAAGTTTGTACATGCGTGGTATACTATTTGTGGAGAGCATCTTATGGTTATAAAGCAGGGTTTGGGTTGTGACAGGAGCTAGAATGGCTAAGGAGGTGACAAGGCTGCCACTGCTTGTTTTTTGTCCAACTCTGCCCTCAAAGATGCTATGATCTCAGATCATGATTCGGGAAAGGCTTCTCTAGGGAAGTGGTGTTTGAATTGAAAATTGAAGGCTGAGCTGTCCTTAACCAGATGGGTAAAGAGTATTCAAGACGGGGTAAGTAGCCTATATTGTTGATCTACGTTTATTTAGCTATATGTTTGTTTGTCATGTAATAGTTATGTAGAGAAATTTTTAATGAAGTAAATCAAGATTCCTCAATACATCATAGTATATAGATCTAATATAATAGTAAGCTGTCATTAAAATATTCTGTACATGCGTGAGGATAAGCCAAAAAATATTGCTACAAAATCATACACATCTTTACAAATTGTAGCATATCCATCTAAGAGAATATTAAACTATTCTCATGAAAATATTCTTTATATGTTTGAGGCTAAGTTAAAAAGTATCGCTATAAAGCCTTCACACCAAGAGTCCATAAAATCATAGAAACCTTTATTAATCAAAAATATAAAAATGTCAGAAGATACTTCTTGAAAGATCAGCAGGAAAAATCCAAAATAAAAATGGCAGTCTGATTAGCTACTACAAGAACAAGCAAGTTGTTCACCTGGGAGCCATCCAGGCAAGCAATTAAGTCCCTTCATGTTAAACCCCCTTCTAAGACTGAAACTCAAAGGGAACACATGAGCAGGCATGTAAGCTTGCTGGCGACTATGTTGGTCTACTGGTAAGTGGAAGAGGGGGAAAGGCAGCAAAGAAGATAGGGGCTGAGTTCAGCCATGTTCCATAGACTCCTATTGACCTGGAGATGAGAGAGAGAAGGGGAAGAGTTGGTTGGTCCAAAGTGTGGTGAGACCTATGGACCACTGAGCCCACGGACAAGGACATAGCCATGGAGGGCTAGAGTTGAGAGGGAAGCATCCAACTGATATGAAGTGAGGGGAGATGTGCAAGAATGCCCAGATTTGCAGATAGTACCCATTTGACCTAGCCTCGATGGCTTGCGTGATAATGAGAACTCGCATAGAAGAAGGTAAAAAAAAATTTTTTAAATAAAGTAAACCAGTGTAAATTGCTAAAATTTGGTGAACTTGACCTATATTTATGGGTGTAATAGCTTAAAATACCAAGTGAGAGGGAAGGAGTCTTCACGTCAAGTATCAATCCTATCCCCTCTGTATATTGGGGTGGGCAACTAAGGCATTGGCTACCTAAATGAGAGACAATAGCCTGAAGTGACTGGCTTACAGATCTGTGTTGGAAGAAGTGCAGCCAGAGCACTCCTTGGAGGCCAGGATGGCCAGACTTCATCTCTCATACTTCCGATATATTGTCAGGAGGGACGAGTCACTGGAGAGGGAGCTTGGGGCGAAACATGGCCCGATGCCTCCTGCTCAGTTGGAGGACCGGTCTCCAGGGCAGGCACCCCAGCACCCCCAGATCTGGCAGTCTCCGTCTGGCAGCACACGCCTTCCCCACCTTGCTGCTCTCAACCTAGCTGGGCCTTTTCCCGGCCCCCTCCCCCAGCATTGTCATGTTGTTGTTGTTATCTGCCATGGAATCAGTTCCAACACTGTACAGGATTTCCGAGGAGCACCTGGTGAGCTTGCCATTAAAAGCAACTTTGCAGTTCAGCGAATTAACCCACAGCGCCACACCAGGGCTCTCAGCAGCATCATAATGGGGGAAAAGTCCTCTGCTCAAGTTGACTGGTCTTTTTCTCATCAATGCAGTTTTCAGTGCTCATAAAACTTCTTCACAAGTCTCTGTGATTGCCCTTTTTTTTTGAGAAATCTATCTAGATTACCCCTTGCTATTGAGGTATGCTGTCCAGGCAGTTCCACTCATAGTGACCCTGTGTTGGGTTTCCTAGGCTGTATGTAAATCTTTATGGGATCAGAAAGCTTCCTCTTTCTCCTACAGATTGGCTGGTGCATTCGAACTGCTGATGCTGTTGCAATTAGCAGCCCAATGCATAACCAACTACCTACCAGGAGTATCTTTCAGGATACTCCTTGGGAGTTCCAAAACACAGTTGCCATAACCTTCTTAACTGACTTCTCTACCTTGAATT
>NW_006408612.1:1830944-1832776 GCF_000296735.1 Chrysochloris asiatica
CCTTAGAGGCCAAGATGGCCAAACTTCGTCTCTCATACTTTGGACATATTGTGAGGAGGGACCAGTCACTGGAGAAGGATATCATGTTTGATAAGGTGGAGGATCAGAGAAAAAGAGGAAGACCCCCAACAAGATGGATTGGCCAAATGGCAGCATCGATGGACTCAAGCATGGCAACAATAGTGAGGTTGGCCTAGGATCGGACAGTGTTTCATTCTGCTCTGCATAAGGTCACTATGGTTCGGTACCGACTCGATGGCACCTAAAAACAAAAACAACAATTTAGTTCATTACCTTACTCAGGTCTACACGTAACGTATTTCAGATAAATATTATCACAACCCACACCAAAAACAGACTTGTAATAGATCTTTATGTGTGGTAACCATGAGAATGGTCCTTGTACATCTGCACTCCAGGGGTATAACCGACCCTTTGGCTGCAGCACTCTGAAATCCAATCTAGCATTAAAAAATTAATAGCAACAGCAGCTTATTAAGATATAGCTCAGTGTTTTTTTTAGTATATTCAGAAAGTTGTGTAACCATACCACTATCTAATTTCAAAATATTCTTATCATTCTAAAAGAAACTCTCTTTGCCCATTAGCAGTCCTTCTCCATGCCTCTCTCCTTCCAATCCTGGGCACCACTAACCTATTTCCTGTCTCTCTGGATATGCCTATTCTGGACATTTCATAGAAATGAAATCATATACTATGTGGATGTTATGGATTGAATTGTATCCCCCCCCCCACTCCCCCCCCCCCCCCCCAAAAAATGTGTTGTAAATCCTATTCCCTATGCTAGTGGTTATAATCTCATTTGGGAATAGGTTTTATTTTTTATGTTAGTAAGGCAGTGTTTGTGTAGGCTATGCTTTATGTGAATGAGCTTTGAGCTATAAAAGCAGACTAGGCAAGCAGAGATGGAAGAAGATAGGTGCCATGCTGTGTGAAGATCACCAAAAGGCCTAGGAATAAAAACTAAACAGAGACAAGGACCTTCCCCAGAGCAGAGACATAGAGAGAAACTTCCTCTAGAAATGGCAATCTGAGTTCAGACTTTTAAGCCTTCTAAACTGTGAGAACATAATTTTATGTCTATTAAAGCCACTTACTTGTGGTATTTCTGTTATAGCAACACTACATAACTAAGACTTTCATGCTAGGATTTTTTTAACTCAGCATCCATGTCATGGATTCTATCAGTATTTCATTAATAATTTTTTTATCCTTGTATTTTTAAAACTTTATTTAAAAAAAAAGTTTTATGGAAGTATGCTTTAAGAATTAATCCATTTAAATGAATCAATTTAAAGTATACAGTTCAGTGTGTTTCTGGCAAAAATGTATAAGTCTGACAAAAGTATCCATTCAAACAACCACCGTCACCATTCAGACAGGATATTTCCATCACCCTCCAAAGTTCCCTTGTACTCCTTTGTCATCCCAAGACCCATCCCAGGCAACCTCTGATTTGCTTTCTGGTTTTATGTCTGCCAACTTTTCCTTAGCATACGGATTTTAACATTATCTTGTTGTGCGTATCAGTAGTTGGTTCCTTTTTTATTTTTTAAAGGTTTTTATTGTGAATTGAGTGAAAGTTTATAGGGCAGATCATCAGTTTTCCATTCAACAAATCATACACCTTATTTCATTACAATGATTATAATCCCCTCCATGTATCATCAGCTAACAGTATTTCTCTCTATTCACTTTACTTTTTGTTTTAAAACACAAACAAACCACTCAGGCATATATAATACTTTATACCTCCAAAGGACAGATTCTACAAATCTGCCTCCTGGCCACCAGCTCTCAGACCCTCTCTT
>NW_006408612.1:1856010-1856567 GCF_000296735.1 Chrysochloris asiatica
TCCTCCTTATTTATTGATTGTTTAAGGGACGCTGCCTGTCTTAGGTGGTCAGTGCGTATTGAGCTTCTTGAATGATTATCTTTTCACTTTTCAGGATGTTACGGAAATTTTCTTCCAGAAGCTCTTCAACTATCTTTTCTGTGGGCTTGTGTGATTGTTCCTGTTCTAGAGATGCTGATATCTTTTTTTTTTTTAATTTTATTTTAAGTTTTTATTGTGAGGTTTACATGGGAGAACATCAGCTTTACACGCTATCATATTTCATTTCATTGCAATGATTACAATCCCCTCCATGCATCATCAAACAACCAAAGGGTACACCACACAGGCCTGCTGCCTCCCCCCACCCCAGGTGAAGTGGGTACTATCTGCAAGTATGGGTGTTCTTGTGCATCTCCCCTCACTTCATATCAGCTGGATGCTTCACTCTCCACTCTAATCCTCTATGGCCATGTCACTTCCTCTGGGCCCAAGAGTCCCCAGGTCTTGCTATACTGCTGGCCATCCAGGTTCACAGGGGTCTACTGAATATGGTGGGCTTAGCTTGAAACTTCATT
>NW_006408612.1:1857417-1864168 GCF_000296735.1 Chrysochloris asiatica
TTTTGAATTGTTTCCAATGCTGTATCCATCTTATTTGATTGTTCCTATAGCACTTTCCTGACTTCTTCCTTATTTTTCTAAACTCCATTGTATAGTGTTTTGGTACATTTTATAAGAATTTTTCTGAATTCCTTCTCAGGCATTTCCAAAGCCTGCCCATCTTCCAGTATGGAGTGTAGGTCTACTTCCGGCTCATTTGCCTGTCACTTTATCTTGTTTCTGGACATGTGCAGATATGGTCATCTGCTTCTGTTTTTTGGGCATATTCAGGGGTAATCTGTGGCCTTAATACTTAGATGGGTATGATGTATTTTGGTATTTTTTATGCTTTCTGATTGCCTCTAGGTAGATGTGATCAGAAGATGTGCTTCCCTTTTCACTCCTTTTCCTGAGAAATTTCAAGATACTACTGTTGGTCATTGTGACGTAACTCAGAATTCAATTTTTGGCCTATTTCCTAGTGATAAACAGTTCAGGGCCAGCTGTGGCTGTTTTACACTACCATTTGGTGTTAAGTGGAAACTGTCACTTTCAATTACAAGGGGATATGTGCATATGTGTAGTAGAACCCTCTGAGGGTGGTGGTGGGGTGTCCATTTACTCAGGCCCCCCCCTCTAGTCACCAGAATGGAGGTGCGCAGACAGCGAGAAACCAATGAACAGATACAAATAAAAAGAAAGAAAGAATCCACACCTTTATCTCCACAGTTCTGTCAGGCATCCATGGCTGCTCTGATCCTTCCCCTGCTTGGTCTCTCCCACCGGGAGCAGCTAAGTGTCATGAATTAGAAAGCAACGGATTTCTTGCTTCTGCTACAAATTCCCCTAGCTATAAGCCTTCCTACCTTCTATTTCTTTATATGTGGTTCAGAGTTCTGGCACCATCCCCTGAGGCTGCTTGGTCCAGTATTCTGTGTTGTTGCTGATGAAGCTCCTCACTGCACTTCCACCCAATCCACCATCTTGTTTGTTCCTTGGATCCTGTTTTCTTATCCATTCTTTTATTCTTTGTCTCTTGACTGGTTCATTTAATCCATTTATATCCAGTGTAATTATCAACAGGTATGAAGTGAAGGCTCTCTGGTAGTATTGTGGTTACACATTGGGCTGTGAAACACAAGGTCAACAGTTCAAAACTACCAGCTGTTCCATGGGAGTAAGATGAGGCTTTCTGCTCCTGTAAAGATTTACAGCCTTGGAAACCCTGTACAGGTTCACTATGAGTCAGAACCGACTCCATGGCACATAAGCACCACCATGAAGTGATTGCTATCATTTTACTGTATGTTTTTTAGTGGTGCTACTGGTTTCTTTGTTCTACATAATTTTCTGTGCTGAGTTCATTTTGTTTGTGGGTTTTCTTGTCATTTTCTTCATTGCTATTGTTTTAATCTTTACTAAATTTTTATGGTTGTCCTCTTTTTATTTTTATATGAAGGTGCATTAACTTTTTTTTAAGTTTACCCTGTAATTAGTTAATTTATTCCCTAGTTTGAAACTGTCTATTTTATCTTGAAATCTGCTTGACTCTCAGGGAAGATATTTACTAGTTAAGCTAAGCTACTATTTGGTTTTCAGGGTCAGCAGTTCAAAACTACCAGCTGTTCTGTAGGAGAAAGATGAGGCTTTCTGCTCCTGTAAAGATTTACAGCCTCAGAAACCCTGTACAGAGTTACTAGGAGTCAGAACCAACTCCACAGCACATAACCACAACCATCACCACTTTTTGGTTTTTAAGAAGACCTTAGGAGATATTTTTGCTTTAAAGTTTAAAGATTGTCTCCTTGCAATAGTCTCAGGGTTTATCTAGCTTCCATAGATCCAGAAAGTCTGGATTCCATAAGAGTTTAAAATTTTGTTCTGCATTTCTCCCTTTTGGTCAGAATTCTTCTGTAGAATCTTTGATCAAAATGTTCAGTCTTCAGGAACTTTTGATGCTGCTCTCTGCTCTCCACTTCTCATCCTTGTTTCTCAGATGACAAGTTAAACCTTTCTTCAGACACTGAGTGATACCAGGTCTTACATAATATGATTTTAATCTCTGCTTACCCTTATGTCATATGGTGTGTGACATAGAGAATGAAATAAAATCGGAAACAAAACTAAAAGAGCTATTTGCAATTCCCACAGAGGCAATAATGTCTTTAATAACTCCTCACTTAGAAAGTAAGTCTGAGATAACTCTTTCTTTCCTCTTCAAGGCTGATTCTCCCATAATGACCTAAGATTCAACTCTCTCTTCTAAAAATTGTGGGCTGAAGAATCAGGATGGCATCCAAAGAGAATTTCAATTCCAGTGTTGCTTCTAATATTTACTGGCTCTCTTGGCAAGGAGAAAAACATCCTGTATGTTCTTTTAAAAAAAGCTTTTTGGAAATTGCATCTTTTCATGCTTGTTCAGGGTTGCCATTACCAACTAGCATGACCTATTTGCCAATCCCAGCAAATAGCAGCAGTTTCCTGGCCTGAGACTACTCTACAAGCTTATGGAAAGAAAATGGGAGGAGGATCAAAAGCAATTAAATTGAGGTGAGCTTGTAAAGTAATGAATCAAAAAATCCAAAGGGAACAGAGGCTGTAATAATTTCTCTGTCATGGCAGGTTCTTTTTGTTATAAACGTCCTTATTTTTAACATGAGTTTCCAGGGTGCTAAGCCAATTAAATTGAGGCTGCATTTAAATATTCTTTCTCAAGACCTATTTTATAATAAAAAGTGAAACTTGACTTGAAATTAACCTTTCTGAAGTAAATAATTCTTACTTTTTTCTGGGGAGTACGAGACTTAGCTACTGTCAAACAAATCTATTTCCTTACAAAATGTACAATTACCATTCCTTAAAATCTGAACAGAAAGGCAACTTGGTTTCAAAACCATAAAAACTTGAGGTTTTAAGTGATTTCTGATTGGTTTTGAAAGGGAGTATAATATTTTCATCATCAGTCCCTTGAATGTATTTACTTATTTGATCTAAAATCTTTGCTGATTTTCCATCATTAAATTTAGAATTTAACCACATGAGGTCAGAGGTGACCAGTATGAGTCATAACTGGTTTGTCTAACCTGATACATATATTTTTTAAAGATCTGACTTGATTCTACTGTTTTAAAATGCTACTATTATTTATATGACACAGTGAATGAAAATAATATATCCTTTGAAAGGCTTTAAAATGACATTACAAGGCAGAGACACATGAGGGCACTGTATCCAATCCTATTTAAGGGCATTTTCTAAACTCTTAGTGTGGGGTGAGGAGAACAGAAAGGAGAATGTGTAAGGTGAGTCCTTATCAAAGACATTCATGTATTCTGACGTTTAACTTCAAGCCAATCTTGTATTCATCTCTATTTTTTAACATCAATTATGTGTGCATGTGAGTATGAACTTAAATATCGCTTTACATGAAGTAACTCTCTTAAATGCAGCAAGATTCTTTGGAAAAGAAAAAGAAACAATGGTGATTGTTTATAAAATAGTGACTGTGAATGGTATAAATTCTGGATTGGCTATACAGGTCAATTTAGAAAATCTTGACCTAGACCCAAGAGTACCAAGAATAAGTCCTCACCAAGAGAGGGAGAGGGGCTGTTTGCTGACGACCAGGGGGAAGGCTTGCAGGGTATACCATTTGGTTGGTTGATGACGCATGGAGGGGATTGTAATCATGGCAATGAAACAATTACAATAGGATGAATGTAAAGCTAATGTTCTCCCATGTAAACTATTACATAATTTACAATAAAACGTTTAAAAAAAAAAAAAGAGTGAGTCCTATTAAAGATATCAGGAAGGAACTGGAGAACCCAATGAGAAATTTCCTTCCCTTATCTCTTCTGTCCTCTGCAAACTACAGTTGTGTGAGTTATCAGACTTGGTATTTGGAAGAATTACAAGGGCATAAAACAAAGCAGTGTGCATTGGTCAAAGTAATCCTAGCTCTTGGTGATTCTGTTTCAGTTTGTTGGACTGTGCTTACCTTTATTGACCTTCTGCCCTAGGATCTGTAAGGCCTTCATATTATTCTCTTCTGGATTGTAGCCTGTGGTGTTTGAGACTCTCAAAGTTGCCCAAGGCCTGTAGATTGCTCCACTCATATACACTTCTGTTGTCAAACTCACCAGCTACTCCTTGGAAACTCTACATTGGGTCACTATGAGTCCAAACCGGCTCAACAGCACTTAACAATAACAATTGTGTGTTAAAATCAGACCACATTGCAGTGGACCGGACTCCACAGGAAATGAATGTTGGGTACCACAAATGACGGCCAATGTCACTGACCCTTTCTTCATGATAATTTCAGAAATTAGTCATCAATTGTTCAAAAGCATCCCAAACTTTTGCTAATGAACCAGAAATTTTCTGCCTTCAGGGTAAGACTGTGAGACACATTCCCAAAACAACAGCATGTCACAGTATGCTACGTAGGCTCAGAGGTAGATGTTTATACTTACCCAAACACATTTAAGTCTTAGATCATTTTATTGGACCTGTGGTTTTGAAAAAGAAGACTTGTTTGGGGCATTTACTGTCTTTTATGATTAAAGCTGGGCTCATTTTCTCATATTAGTCACTTACATACAGTCCCAGAACTTATCTTTATCTAGTCTGAGGGCCAGAGTTTCTGGAAAAATTAGAAAAGCAGCAAAAAGAGATTTGAAAATGTATTTCAAAAGAACTCAGTTACAAACATGTACATAGAAGCAGAGATGAGGAGGCAAGAGGGTCAGGGAAACTGGATAGATGGAAACAGGGCAGGTAGGGTGGAGAGTAAGGATGCTGACACATTACGGGGATTGTAACCAACACCATAGAAAAATGTGCATATGATTGTTGAATGGAAATTGAATTTGATATGTAAGATTTCACCTAAAACACAATAAAATATTTTTTAAAAAGAATGCATTAGCAAATCTTTTATTTTTTTCTTGCAGTCTTAAAACTTATGAGTATGAGTGAATTAGCAGAGAACAGCCACATGGAAAACCAGATGACTATTTTCCCCTCAGAGACTTATTGTGATGCTTTAGGATAAGCACTGAAGTGCTAACTGAAAGATCGGTGGTTCAAACCCACTAGCCACTCCTCGAAAACACTTTGAGTCTGAACTGACTTGATAGCACACAAAAACAACATTTCCCCCCTTATGTCAAAGTAGATTTTATGCTTAGCCTAGATAAAATAAGAATATTTCCTGTTACTAGTTTTCCAACGGGTCAGTTGCTGATCATTTAGTGAAGTGTTTCAGAGGAAAAAACTTCTAAACCACTTTAGGATTGGCCTCCATATTGCACAGTATCCAATAGGCCTCATAAGGAGTTGGCTTCTCCCAACCAAAAAGAGTCCAGGTCCAGATGGCTTCACTGGTGAGTTTTACCAAACATTCAGGGAAGAGCTGTCACCAATTCTACTCAGATTATTCCAGAATATAGAAGAGGATGGAAAATTCCCTAATACATTCTATGAAGCATACATAACTCTCATACCAAAACCAGGGAAGGACAACACTAAGAAGGAAAATTACAGACCAATATCCTTCATGAACACAGATGCAATAATTCTCAACAAAATCCTAGCCACCAGAATTCAACAACACATCAAAAAAATAATACATCATGACAAAGTGGGATTCATACCAGGGATGCAAGGATGGTTCAACATCAGAAAAACAATCAACGTAAACCACCATATAAATAAGAAAAAGGAAAAGAGCTACATGATCATATTGATTGATGCAGAAAATGCATTTGAAAAAATCCAACGTCCATTCCTGATAAAAACACTCAACAAAATAGGAATTGAAGGGAAATTCCTCAACACAATTAAGAGCATTTATACAAAACCAACAGCTAACATCACTCTTAATGGAGAGAAACTGAAAGCCTTCCCTTGCGAACAGGTACCAGATAAGGATGCCCTTTATCACCATTCCTGCTCAATGCCAAAGCTATAAAGCAAGATAGGAAAATTAAAGACATCTAATTTGGCAAAGAGGAAGTAAAACTCTCTATTTGTAGATGATATGATCCTATACATAGAAAATCCCAAAGATTCAGCAAGAAAACTACTGGAACTCATTGAAAGATTCAGCAAAGTGGCAGGGTATAAGATCAACATACAAAAATCAGTTGGATTCCTTTATACTAATAATGACAACACTGAAAAGGAAATTAAGAATGCAATACCATTTACAATAGCCACCCGAAGGATGAAATCTTTAGGAATAAATGTAGCCAGAGAAACAAAGGACCTATACAAAGAAAACTACAAAACACTACTATAAGAAACCAAAAGAGACTTACAAAAGTAGAAGAATATACCATGCTCCTGGATAGGAAGACTTAACATTGTGAAAATATCAATACTGCCCAAAGTAATTTACATATATAATGCAATCCCAATCCAGATCCCAATGATATTCTTTAGAGAGATGGAAAAAATAATTACAAACTTTATATGGCAAGGAAAGAGACCCAGGATAAGCAAAGCACTGCTTAAGAAGAACAAAGTTAGAGGCCTCTCACTCCCTGATTTCAAATTTTACTACATGGCTACCGTGGTCAAGACAGCCTGGTACTGGTACAATGAAAGATACATAGATTAACAGAACAGAATTGAGAATCCAGAAGTTAACCCATCCATATACAGCCAACTGATCTTTGACAAAGGGTTAAAGTACATTGAATGGGGCAGACACAGTCTCTTCAACAGGTGGTGCTGGCAGAACTGGAAATTGATATGCAAAAGA
>NW_006408612.1:1865178-1866428 GCF_000296735.1 Chrysochloris asiatica
TATTATGCTACCGTGAAGAATAACAAGGAAGCTGCAAGCCACCACATAACATGGATGAACCCTGAGGACATTATGCTGAGTGAAATTAGTCAGTTACAAAAGGACAAATATTGCATAAGACCATTATTGTAAAAGCTTAAGAATATCCATATTAAAAAGAAAAAGAAAATTTTCTTTGTTGGTTACCAGTGGGGGTGAAGTTGGGGGGCTTGGGGGAAGTGGAGGGAGGCAATGGCAGAGCACAGGGTAGGGACAGACACATCATAGTTTAGGTGTTGGGGAAGGCAGTACGCAAGAAGGGGAAGGGGTGGAAGAACAAGGTAGATAGGGGAACATGGAGACAGGTTTGCATGGCCTAAGTGGGATAGAGGTAAATAGTGATACATGCTCAACCTTGGAACAACAGGGCTCTGTAATACAGGGATCAAGGCATAGTTTGAAGAGAAGAAATAATACTAAGATGCTTGACTGTCTTACGTATATTGGTTTCCCCTGTCTACTATTGTAAAATGGACACTTGAGTTGGATAGAAAGGAATGATGGGAAACATGATTACAGAAAGCTTGTAAGCCCATCTTCAGACTACAACTGATTAGAATACCTAAAAGGGGTTCTAGAACTTGCTCGGTGAAATAAGCCTTCTGCGGAGCCTTTGCAGTGTATACATAGGACCTTAGGTAGAATCCTGAGCCCCATCCAGAACCTTCTGAGGTAGAACATTACCACTAGAAAGGACAAGCAGACCAACCTGGAACAGCTGGAGTAACAGAAGATGCATCTTCAAAGAAAGATCATCAGCAAAAACCCAAAAGAAAAATGGCAGTATGACTGGCTACTACAAGAATAAGCAAGCTGTTTTCTAGGAAGCCATCAAGGAAATCAATCAAGTTCCTTCAGGACAAACTCCCCTCTAAGACTGAAACTCAAAGGGAACACATGAGCAGTCATGTAAGCTTGCTGGTGACCACATTGGTCTACTGGTGAGTGAAAGATAGGATGGGGCAGTGATGAAGAAATAGGCTGAGTTCAACCACAGTCCATAGACATTCTGTTGACTCGGAGGTGAGAGAGAGAAGAAGGGCTGATTGGTCCAAAGTATGGTGAGACTTGGGTACACCTGAGCCTATGAACAAGGACATAGCCACAGAGGGCTAGAGATGAGAGTGAAGCATCCAGCTGATATGAAGTGAGAGGAGGTGCACAAGAACACCCAAAGTTACAGATAGTGCCATTTGACCTAGTCTTGATGA
>NW_006408612.1:1867353-1869911 GCF_000296735.1 Chrysochloris asiatica
GGGGTCTTCCTCTTTTTCTCTGACCCTCCACCTTACCAAACATGATATCCTTCTCCAATGACTGGTTCCTCCTGACAATATGTCCAAAGTATTAGAGACAAAGTCTGGCCATCATGGCCTCCAGGGAGCACTCTGGCTGCACGTCTTCCAAAATGGATTTATTGGTAACTGATGGTATGGAGGGAATTATAATCATTGTAATGAAACAAGGTGTATGATTTGTTAAATGTAAAACTGATGATCTGTCCTGTAAACTTTCACTCAATCCACAATAAAAACCTTAAAAAAAAAGAAGTTGGCTTCATACATGAACCTTGAAAACATTACGCTAAGTGAAAATCAGAAGCAAAAGGACAAATATTGTATGTCTCCAAGCCAAGCTGGTAACATGAAATATCTAGAAAAGCGAATACATAGAGAAACTAGTTATTGATTATCAGGAGCTGTGGAGAAGGGAAAATGGG
Organism: Chrysochloris asiatica; assembly: GCF_000296735.1. Classification (NCBI taxonomy): domain Eukaryota; kingdom Metazoa; phylum Chordata; class Mammalia; order Afrosoricida; family Chrysochloridae; genus Chrysochloris; species Chrysochloris asiatica. Next base: position 1,867,818 of record NW_006408612.1, read on the forward strand.
AGTTATGATGAAGTGGTACTGACTTTTTGTTTGGAGTGATGCAAAACTTTTGTAAATGGATAATGGTAATGGTAGCAGAGGAACCCTGGTGGTGCAACAGTTAAGTGCTTGGCTGATAACTGAAAGGTTGGGAATTCAAATCCACCAATTGCTCCATAGGAGAAAGATGAGGCCATCTGCTTCCATAAAGATTACAGTCTTGGAAACCCTATGAGGTCATTCTACTCTGTTCTCTAGGGTCACCATGAGTTAGAATTGACTCAGTGGCAACGGGTTTTTTTAAATAGTGAAAGTAATTAATGCCACGAAGTTGTACCTGTAAAAGTGGTAAAAATGGCAAGCTTTTTGTTAGATATACTTTTTGTCACAATAAAATTAAGGATTAAAAAAACTAAGACATTATCTGGCAAGACATTTTGGACTCTCAATCTAGTGTCACATATGTACTTTTTAAATACTGTTTTGTGTGAACCTACACAGCAAACAAACAAATCTGTGTTGGAAAAAGTACAGCCAGAATGCTCCTTAGAAGTCAGGATGGCCAAACTTCATTTCTCATACTTCAGACATGTTATCAAGAAGGACCAGTCCTTAGAGAAGGACATCATGCTTTGTAAAGGTGAATCGTCAGAGAATAAATGGAAAACCCCTCAGCAAGATGGACTGATTGACACAGTGGAAGCAGCAATGGGCAAGAAGGTGCAGGACCGGGCAGTGTTTCATTCTGTTGCACATGGGGTCACTATGAGTCAGAACTGACTCTCTGGCACTTAACAACGACAGCACCGCAGTAATTCAGACATCCATTGTTCTCCAGATATTCCAGGTCCAGTTTAAATTTAAAATGTCAAGATTTCTGAATCGCTAAGGATTAGGCCTAGAATCTGTATTTCAAAGCTCTCCCCAAGTAATTTTTATGTACCCTAAACTTTGAGAAGAGTTCTAGAAAACATACAATCAGTTAATCTTGGTTTGTTTTAGTAACTACATATCCATTTCCAAGAAAATTACCATTTTAAATATCCTGTTTTATAAATGTACTTATAATTTCTGGATTACAAAACCAGTTTTAGGTTCAGAAAATTTATAAATGTACTTATAGTTTCTGGATTATAAACCCAGTTTTAGTTTCAAAATTCACAGGCTATGAGTAATCAGGAGAATAATGAATGATCCTTTCACTCCATAATTGAATGAATAAATAAATAAATGTGTTTATCTTTGTTTTGTATGTTTACAAAATAATACATGCATAGTAAACTAGGGAAAATACTTTTGATTGCTAGTAGCAAAAGTCAAGACTAAGCCACAAAGGTACTAAATCTAGATTTCAAGAAAGAGGTAACAACTGAAATTTGGGAATGATGGGAAACAAGGGAAATTCAGAGCCTTCAATAGCAAACCCTGTACAGGGTTGTTATGTGTTGGAACTGACTCAATGGCAAATAACAACAACAACAACCATAGCAAAGGTTTGTAGGTCTTGTATTTAAAGCACTGAAAGCAAAGTAATTCTGCTCTAACAACTCTGGAACATGGAGTCTATCACTCCCAAAGTACACATTCCTTAGTCTAGCACACTGTTGGTAGCCATCTCACTGGCTATTCCTCTCTTCCAGAATGGCATAGCCTCGTTTTGTTTGGCTGTTTTCCTCTTTCTAGTCTGACTCAAGAGTAAACTCTGATCAGTCCACACTAGTCATGGTAATTCCTTTCCCTTTGCCAGTGATTGGTTTAGGGGTGGGCATGCGACAGTGCTGACCAATGATATATGAGAGAAGGTCTTCTGAGTAGCTTTTGCAAAGAATAAACACAATTTTTTTTTTTCTTTTTCTTTTACTAGACTGTATGTTGTCATATTTGCATTTAATACCTGGAGCAATAGCAGCCATTGTGAAGTCATGAGAAGCATTAGTCAAGATCACAGATAGTATGATGATGTTCAAACTAAAGGTGAGAAGGAACCTGGATCCTTGATACCACTAAGAAGACTGCCTACCTTCTTGATGTCATTATAGAGCTACCCTACATTTGAATATCTTGTTGCTGAGTTGTTGTTGTTCTTAAGTGCCATCGAGTCAATTCTGACCCATA
>NW_006408612.1:1879415-1892573 GCF_000296735.1 Chrysochloris asiatica
TCTGCATTCAGCCAAGATCCTTCGGATATCAGCAATGATATCTCTCGTTCCACGGCCTCTTCTGAATCCAGCTTGAACCTCTGGAAGTTCTCTGTCAATGTATGATTGTAGCCGTTTCTGTACAACCTATAGCAAAACTTTACTCGCTTATCAAAGAGATTGTCCAATGATTTCCGCATTCCATTGGGTCACCTCTCTATGGAATGGACACAAATATGGATCTCTTCCAATCAGTCAGCCAGTCATTTGATTTCTTGACTGCTGCTTCCATGAGTGCTGATAGTTTATCTGAGCAAAATGAAGTCTTGGACAACGTCAATCTTTTCTCCAGATATCGTAATGTTATTTATTAGTCCAGTGGAGAGGAGTTTTGTTTTCTTACTTGAGGTGCAACCCATAATGAAGGATATGGTCTTTGATCTTCATCAGTAAATATTTTAAATCCTCTTTGCTTTCAGCAAGCAAGATTGTATCATCTGCATATCACAGGTTGTTAATGAGTCTTCCCCCACTCCTGATGCCACGTGTTTCCTCATAAAATCCAGCTTCTCCAAGTATTTGCTCAGCATACATTAAATAAGTATGGTAAAAGATACAACCCTGGTGCATACCCTTCATAATTTTAAATTATTCAGTGTTCCCTTGTCCGTTCCAACAATTGCCTTTTGGTCTATGTACAGATTCCTCATGAGCAAAATTAAGTCTTCTGGAATACTCATTCTCCACAATACTGTGCATAGTTTGCCATGATACATGCAATCGAAAGCTTTTGCGTAGTCAATAAAGCACAGATAAACATCTTTCTAGTATTCTCTGCTTTCAGCCAATATCCATCTGATGTCAGCAATGATATTTGAACCTCCAACCTTATAGTCCAGTGCATTCCCCTGCAGCACCACATCAGGATTCCTGGGCTTCTTTGGGTGGCCATTATTCTGCCTACCATACTGCACAACCTGATTGAAAAGTCCTTGTATGTCTTATTCTTTTCTCTATATGTCTCACAGAATAGATCCAACTGAAAAAAGAATTGTTGCTGTTAAGTGCCTTCGAGTCGATTCCGACCCATAGCAACCCTGTATAGGGTTTCCAAGGAGCAGCTGGTGAGCTAGAACCTTAGAGCCAACTAAAAAGGAAGGGAGTGGTTGATTTTGCAGTCCAGGAGCAGAGGCATCTGGGACCATTAAGGGAGAAGAGCGGAGTGCAGGACCCTAATCAGAGAAACAGTGATGCAAGAGATGAAAGCAGAGACAACGATGTGGAGAGATGGAACAGGTAGGGACTCTGGACTCAGGGAGGGAGAGGGTCTGTGTGCTGATGGGTGGGGGGCAGGCTTGTGGGGTGTGCCCTTTGGTTGTCTATTGATGCATGACAGGGATTGTAATCATAGCAATGAAATGAAATACAATAGGATAAATGTAAAGTTGATGTTCTCCCATGTAAACTATCACTCAATTCACAATAAAAACTTAAAAAAAAGATCCAACTGTACTTGGTTATCTATTAGGCTCTGAAGCTAGTAGAGTGAGTAGGGTGCAATTTCTCAAAGAATAATTCCAGGAAACAATGAAGAGAACAGGACAGTTTTAAAGTGCCAAGGTTGTTGTTGGCCAAGATTATAGCTTCACAGATCATTTTCTTCTGTTTTATGGATAATAGGCCCAAATCTTCATGACACACTTTGCCATTAAGTTGTTCAGCTTGATTAGTTGTTCTAGTACCAGGTGTTTGGAAGCCGGAGGAGCGGGAACAGCTAGTCCAAAGAAGCTAGCCAAAGAATGGCAGGCTGTTTACACAACCTGAGACAAAACAACAGTATTTCTCACTGACTGAACAATGACAATGCCCTGTTCTATTCCAGTTCATTTATTCAGCCAATATTTATTGAACATTCTCGTGCTTGGCACTGTTCTAGATGCTGGGGATACAGCTGCGATTACAGTGATATAATTCAGCCTGATTGTAACCTCTTCAGAGCCAACCACGCAAATTTAGAAGAGTACTGTTGAATATCCCACATCTTAATCAAAATCCAGTCTAGTGTATCTACCTGGAAGCATCTGACCAAAAGTTTCATAGGAAAGAGACTTTCTCATGAAATTTGCAGTGGCCCTACTTTCTGATTCTTTAGGGGAAGTAAGCTTTATTTCTGCAGTAGTTTGCCCTGTTCAAAGTGTTCCCTCCACCCCACCTCTCAGATAAAGACCTAAATTCTATGAAAAGTCACAGCTACCCTGTAGCAGAAATCAGCTCCTAATGATATTACACTTGCACAAATTGAAATGGGGTTAAAAGCTCAGATTGTGGATTCTTAGATTTCTTGCTAAGCTGGAAGCTTTTATGGGGCTCACTTTAAAAAGAACAGAGTTTAGACCTCTTTGTTACTTCAGAGACTGAGCAAATTAGCAAGTCCAAGGCAAATCTTTTTTGATTACTGAACTATTACAAATGTCTCCTAGCCAAAGAATAACCTCTCTCCAAAGGGAAATGTTCAGTGGGACCTTTTGCTTAAATTCATAAAATCTGTTAAAGCAAATCTCTCACATTTCCATTAAGTCGGTAAATTACTTCTAGGGGAAGAGGAAAAATGACGGCGACAAAATCGCTGGACTATATTAATGATGGGAGGTGGAGCTGCAAAGGTGGAAGAATTGATGCTACATTTACAGTGCTGAGAATTTCAGCCTTTTTCATGTGTTGGGCTAAATGTAAATGATGTCACCTTCTCCTCCCCGCGTGAGAGGCAAAGTTATCAGGCCGCAGTGTCTTCACAGAATGCGTTGTGTGGCTGACATTAAAATGACTTCAAGGTTATTTCTTTCCATATCTATTCTCTTGGAAATTTTTTCAAGATTTTATTGCAGATGGAAAAAAAAAATGCATAATGCTGAGGGAAACAAAGCCCTAGCTCCATTCTTGCTACTGGATTATTGCCATTCTATCTCGATGCTGATTGAAATCCAAGACTTTGTATCGAAGCCTTAACGAGATGCTGGCAAATATCTTTCTGCCCCACTGGAAATGTAATCTTTCTATTGAACACTTTGTCCCGGCGAATTTCATCTGCAATAGCATTTTGCATTTGAATCAGAGAGGTCACTGCTTTAGAGCAGATCGTGTGGTACTGGCCTGATTCACTTTGGGGTGAAATTGATCCCTGAAGGTGTGGAAAGTCCAGCAGTGAGTCATTACACATCATTAGCTCATTGTTCCAATCAGATAATTAAAGGCATAATACCACTGCCCAACTTGTGTTTTAAAAATCTAATTTTCCTATCAAAATGAGTTGCCAGTTCCCATATTCTGTTTCCCAGGCATATTGACTCAGTATACTGTCTTTTGATGCATCTTTTTTACCTATTACATTTACCTAGGAAAATTCATGCATGTCATAACCTTTGTCCCTAAAAGCATCATATTTCTCTACATTTTCCTCAATTTTGTGTGGATTAAGGAGTAGCCCATGCTGTGAATTTAGGCTAAAATTCAAAGCTAAAATACTTTGTCCCTTGTCTAACCATCAGCATTGACTGAATCTCTGAACAGAGTTAATAATCAAAGTGCTAAATTACACTCTTGTTTACTAAGGTTAGATAGCAGTGGAGCATCCAGCTAGTGGTCTTCTATACAGAAAAGGAACACTAACCAAACACATTTACAAATCCTTAGCCTGGTAGTTAAATAATTCATTTTATAACTATAATAAATAAATATAGCACAAAATAATAAATAAAGCACATCCACGATTCAGACTACAGGCAGTTCCTGGGGTTACAAATGAGATTCCTTCCTAAGTGTGTCTTTCAGTTGAATTGGTAAGTAAGTCGAAACAGATATGTTGTTGTTAAGTGCCATCAAGTCAGTTCTGACTCATAGCGACCCTATATAGGGTTTCTGAGGAGCAGCTAGTGGGTTTGAACTGCTGACCTTGTGGTTTGCAGCCCAGTTCTGGTCCTACAGCACTTCACCAGGAGTCCAAGTAAGTCAGAGCAGGTACATACTACTCTTATTTAGCCTGACTTTAGGCACTATAAGTTAGGACTTGGGCTAGGCTGCTAACCACAAGGCTGGTGGTTTAAACCTGCTCCAAGGGAGGAAGATGATGATAAACCCTATATAGGATCAGTATGTCACAATTGATTTGATGATTGTTATTGTTGTTGTTAAGTGCCATCGAGTTGGATTCCGACCCATAGCGACCCTGTATAGGGTTTCTGAGGAGCAGCTGGTGAGCTTGAACCGCAGGCCTCCAGGTTCAAGCCGACTTTACAGTCCAGCGCATTAACCAATAGCCCACTACTAGGAATCTGCTTGATGATAGTGGGTGGGGTTTTTTTAGTGCAAGAAAAAGCTCCAAGCTTTTTTCAATGATTGAAAAGCTGCACATGCAGCAAGTGAAGGTGATTGCATTGAAGAATTTTGTTGCAAGTAGGGGATTGTTTCAATCATTTCAAAGTGAGAGCAAGTTCACATGACATCAAAGGACAAATACAATTGAATTGTCTGTAAGTCAGATGTTCATAACCCAGGGACTTGTATGGGTGTGTGTAGTAACTATGCAACCTAAATATAAAAAGAACGGTTGCTTTTCATGCTGAGTTAATATCAAAAGACAGCATTTAATTAGTTAAGCACATTATTAATATTATACAATATAGAGATTCTATATACAGGCATACTTCTTTGTATTGTACTTCATTTGATTTTTATTTTCATTTTTTTCTTCTCTGTTTGCTTTTGATTTGTATAATTCTAAATTTATAAATACAACGGGAATTAATTGCTCCACAATGCCAGAAATGCTTTCTGTTATTGTAACCAGAATGAATGGCTCTGAAATTATATTCTCAAAACTGAGGGAATTCAATCTCAATACGTTTCCACCCCCCTCCCCTCTCTTGAGATTGTAACAGAACTTCCAGGAAATTGAAGAAGGGCTTCTGGTCTTTAGTGAGTTGACTAAAGCTTCTCGTCCTCCTTGCCATGGTAGTGTGGTCTGTCTAAAGGTAGCTACGACTTCTGACGGTGGCTATGACCTTGTGCTCAGGGTGGTCACAGGGACTCTCACTGGGATATAGTGCTTAGTCTCCAGGCACCCACTTGGCCACTCTAACCCACCATCTCTTCAGGCAGAATGTAGGTTCTTACCATCCACAGAAACATTCTCAATTGGTCTTTCCAACTCCCTTTTTTCCTCTGGAATCATCAAACTCCCCCAGTCAATTCCAGCAATGGGAATGGCCATTCCAAATGTTGGCCTGTGGGGATGGGTGTCCTCAGAAATTAAAAAGACTGTTAGCTTCTGTCCTGGAGCAAGCAAGTAACGCATTCAAAGATACAATGGGCTTGCTTCTCCTTGGTGGTGTTGGTGATGGTTTGGGAGGAAAGATGTTTTCTCCCTCTAGCCCCACAAAGTAAAAGTATGAAATAAACAATAACAGAAATAAAAAGGACGGTATTAGTCAATATTTTAAAAAGTAAATTACCCTGTTATGACTTTTTCTTTTAAAAATGTGGCTAATTCTTTTATCTTGACGATACTGGCATTTAAACTTATAGTAATAATCACAAAGACAGAAACAAAAATAAAACAGCTAACTATTATATACTCAACAATGAGTGGTACCAAAGATAACATAATCCTTGTCCCAAAGACACATAATTAATTTAGCCATTGTGGACTGCTTTGCTGAGAGAGGTACAAAGCAAGTCAGTGTACAAGAGAAATTTCTTCAGTGCAGTTGTCTCCATTTCTCCTCAGCTCTCACCCTTTCTGCTAATACTATACTGGTGGCTTGATAGCCAACTTGACTTAATGCAGCATTAAACTGAAACATTCTTCCAGCTTTAGGTTGGAAGCTCACTGCACTGCCTGGCCATGTGCAGGTCCTTAAAAGAATCAAGCCAATATTGTCATAGTCTCATGGGAGACTGACCATAACAGATTCAGTTGCACAAAAAGGAAGGAACATTAAGCCATCAGTAGCACCTACCAGACCTAAAACAGACCGCACTTCCAGAGATATGGAGACTCAAGTCCAGAGTAGAAGACACAGTAAAGACCATCAAGATTGTTTGGACACTTGAAGGTGACACTTGAACCTTGCTTTGTCACACTACTATCTCCATTCAATAAAAGTGCAAATTAATTGAACATAGGTCAATTAATTCATACTTTGGGTTTTAGATGTTTGGTTGAGATTAACAACTGAGACCCTAATAATAACCTTCCAGAATGTAATGGATTGTATTACAGCAAGAACTGGTCAATTGTCTTTCATCCTCACTAAAGACAGGTCCAGCTTGAATTACAGCCTGAGAAAGTTTGATTGCCATTTCAAAGAACCAATTATTCATGTATTGATTATCTGTGTTTGTCTCCATTTATATGGATGCTATTTATTGGGCCAGTTGGTGAGGATTTTTGTTCTCTTTGTAATGAGGTGTAACCCATACCAAAGGCTGTGGTCCTTGATCTTCATCAGAAAGTATTTTAAGTCCTCTTTGCTTTCAACAAGCAAGGCTGGATCCTCTGCATATCACAGGCTGTTAATGAGTCTTCCTCCAATCCTGATGCCACATTCTTCTTCATATAATCCAGCTTCTCAGATTATTCTGGAGTAGTTAATTATTTGTCCTATTTGTGCTTTGAAACAACAAATGTTGTTTCAAACATCCCTCTCCATTCTAAGAAGTCACAATAATATTTTACTAAGGATCCAGTCACCAGGGCTAGGTGGGCACTATTACAAGTTTCAAGATTTGGGGATTTTTTTTTAAAAAAGGACTGACTGCAGGTTTTCAAAAATGCCATTAAATAATCCTCTATGTAAAGCAAGACACCCGTGTTCAGTCCCTCACTTGTTGCAAGTCCGTGGTTTATAATAAATCACTAGAGGAAGAGGAAGAAGAAGAATCCTCTGCTTTGTGCCAGTTGCTGCTTCCAGGGAGACTCATGCCTTTACAGTACAATCTTTTTTCTCTCTCTAAAATCATAAAAAGTGAAACTTCATAAAAAAAATCCAAGGAAACAGCTGTCACCAATTCTACTCAAATTATTCCAAAATATGGAAGAGGTTGGAAAACTTCCTAATACATTCTATGACGCAAATGTAACCCTCATACCAAAACCAGGGAAGGACATCACTATAGACCAATATCTCTCATGAAATACAGATGCAAAAATTCTCAACAAAATCCTAGCCAACAGAATTCAATAATGCACCCAAAAAATAATACATCATGGCTAAGTTGGATTCATATCAGGGATGCAAGTATGGTTTAACATTAGAAAAAACAATCAATGTAATCCACCATATAAATAACAAGAAGAAAAAGAACCACATGAGCACATTGATTGATGCAAAAAAGGCAATTGACAAAATCTAACATCCACTGCTGATAAAAACACTCAACAAAGTAGGAATTGAAGGGAGATTCTTCAACATAATTAAGAGCATATATACAAAGCCAACAGTTAACATCACTCTTAATGGAGAGAAACTGAAAGCCTTTCACTTGTGAACAGGTACCAGACAAGGATGCCCTTTATCACCACTCCTATTCAATATTGTTTTGGTAGTCTCAGCCAGAGCTATATGGCAAGATAGGGAAATTAAAGGGATCCAAACTGGCTATCTGAGAAACTGGGTTATATGAAGAAACATGTGGCATCAGGATTGGAGGACGACTTATTAACAATCTGCGATATGCAGATGATACAACCTTACTTGCTGAAAGTGAAGAGGACTTAAAATATTTACTGATGAATATCAATGAGCACAGCCTTTGGTATGGATTGCAACTCAATGTAAAGAAAATGAAAATCCTCACCGCTGGACCAATAAACAACATTCTTACCAACAGAGAATAACTGAAGTTGTCAAGGACTTCATTCTTCTTGGATCAACTATCAACACTCATGTAAACAGCAGTCAAGAAATCAAACGACGTATTGCATTAGTCAAATGTGCTGCACAAGACTTTTTTAAAGTGTTAAAGAGCAAAAATGCCAGCCTGACCCAAGCCATGGAAGTTTCAATAACCTTGTATGCATGCGAAAGCTGGACAGTGAATAAGGAAGACCATAGAAGAATTGATGCTTTTGAGTTTTAGTGTTGGAGGAGAATATTGAAAGTGCCATGGGCTGCCAAAAGAAGCAACAGATCTGTGTTGAAAGAAGTGCAACCAGAGTGCTCCTTGGAAGCCAGGAAGGCCAAACTTCGTCTCTCATGCTTTGGACATATTGTCAGGAGGGGCCAGTTGCTGGAGAAGGATATCATGTTTGGTAAGGTTGAGGGTCAGAGAAAAAAAGGAAGACCCCCAACAAGATGGATTGGCCAAGTGGCAGCATCAATGAGCTCAAGCGTGGCAATGATAGTGAGGTTGGACCAGGATTGCGCAGTATTTCCTTCTGCTGTGCATAAGGTCACTATGAGTCGGTATCGACTCGATAGCACCTAACAACAACAACAAATTGGCAAAGAGGAAGTAAAACTCTATTTGCAGATGATATGATCCTATACATAGAAAATCCCAAAGACTCTGCAAAAAAAAAAAAAATAATAATAATAACTGGACCTCATTGGAAGATTCAGAAAAGTGGCAGGGTACAAGACCAACATACAAAAATCAGTTGGATTCCTATAAACTAATAATGACAGTGCTGAAAAGGAAATTAAGAATGCAATACCATTTACAATAGCCACCTGAAGGATGAAATGTTTAGGAATAAATGTAGCCAGAGAAACAAAGGACCTATACAAAAAAACCCCCTACAAAACACTACTACAAGAAACCAAAAGAGACTTATAAAAATGGAAGAATATACCATGCTCCCGGACAGGAAGACTTAACATTGTGAAAATGTCAACACTACCCAAAACAATCTACACATATAATGCAATCCCAATCCAGATTCCAATGGCATTCATTAGAGAGATGGGAAAAACAATTACAAACTTTATGTGGAAAGGAAAGAGGCCCAGGATAAGCAAAGTACTGCTTAAGAAGAAGAGCAAAGTTTGAATCCTCTCACTCCCTGATTTCAAAATTTACTACATGGCTACAGTGGTCAAAACAGCCTGGTACTGGTACAATGAAAGATCCATAGATCAATGGAACAGAATAGAGAATCCAGAAATCAACCCACCCACATACAGCGAACTCATCTTTGACAAAGGGCCAAAGTATATTGAATGGGGAGGACATAGTCTCTTCAACAGACGGTCCTGGCAGAACTGGAAATTGATACGCAAAAGACTGAAACAAGACCTTTACCTAATGCCATATACAAAGACCAACTCAGCAAGGACCTAAATGTGAATCCCAGAATTATATAAGGTTATCAATGAAAAAATAGGAACAAATTTAAGGGCTCTAATACAGGGCACACACAGACTACCAAACACTGCGAAAACTACACAAAAATCCAAGGAAACAGAAGGAAGAAATTCAAGGAAGATGGGGAGCAGGATATATATGTTCAAATAATAAAAATCAAGAAAGAAAGTAATTCTCAAGACTTAGCTCATTATTAAGTTGCTTTAGCAAGTTAGTAAGCAAGGGGCTTGTGCTTTTATGTTTGGGCATTTTTCTAAGTTTTAACTTAACAACTGAATTACATATTTGGTAACTTAATGACAATCATATAGAGCATATATGATTTCAAGTACTTAAAATGTAAACCATTCCAGCTCAGGGAGTATTATACAAGAGGACAACATTGTAGGTAAGACAATCATTACTTGGGTAATATCCTCCTTTGCATTCTCAAGGTCATAAAATCTACCTCTGTCTTTGAACCCAATGTTCTCATTATACCCCAGACCATTTCTCCAGGGAATGTTTGAAGGAAAAAATATTTATTTTCTTGTATTAATAAATTTTTTTGGAGTGTACTGGTACCTTACTGGTACTGAGATGATTACAGCATCTCAGTAAATAAACAGATTTAAAATTCATCATCAATGATCTAGTAAAGAACTGTACCAGTCTCCACTTCCAGCAAGCCTGGTTCTCAACCCTAGGTCTCTGGATTTTGAACATAACTTCGTCTAGAACTTCTCTACCACAAGATTCTGCAACCCTGATGGCAAAGACTTTGTCTTATAGATTTTTGCATCTACTGTCATATTCAACATAGACCTGGACATATGTGAATAGTATTATTACTCAATGAAGGCTGGCAGTGTGAAGTTAATGGCTATTTTGAAGTCTCTTCTAAATGTGAATGTGTCCTACCTCTATATTTAGCCTAGTATTTATTTGTAGAGACTGATTATACAGTAACTAACAGTGTTACTCACTGAACGCAGTTAATGTAAGCTAGTCCAACCACTTGGGAAGTCTACAATTTATACTAAAAGGGTTCAAAGGATCCTTACCTCATGCCCAAAATTGTGTGCATTATTTTATGTGTGGATCTCTTGTGTGGTGCTGTAGGATTAGCACTAAACCGTGAACCACAAAACCAGCAGTTCAAACCCAACAGCTACTCCTCAGAAACAGTGGGAACCGAACAACAACAACATTCGTGTGAAACGCATTTTTCCAAGGGGTAGTCATATTTTTCACCAGCTTCTCTAGTGAGTTAGAAAGTTTAAGAACTATTGCTCCAGAGATTTCCAATCCCAAATTGTCCAGTGTGAGTAAGATAGAAAAAGAGTCTGTCTACATACACACTTTTTTATCCCTGTATGTTGTGGTTGCTATTAAGTGCTGTCGAGTTAGTTCTGATTCACAGTGACTTTATATAGGGTTTCCGAGGAGCAGCTAGTGAGTTCGAACCGCCAACTTTGCAGTACAAACCAACCTTGAGGTCAAGTGCTTATCCTACAGTGCCACACCAAGGCTGGGAAAATAATAGTAATAATAAGCAACATTCATTGAACACTCACTCTGTGCTAGCCTCTATTCCAAATACCATACATGTACAAGGAGGCTTCAAAAAGTCTGGAAAAACTCTGTTATCTTTTCATTCCATTTTCCACAAACTTTTTGAAGCCCCCTTTTATTTTCTCATTTAAACCTTCTCATTTTCTTTTTGTTGTTGTTGTTAAGTGCCATCGAGTCAATTCCAACCCAGAGTGCATTAGTCCACAGCGCCACACCAGGACTCCATATTTTCTCATTTAAACCCTGTTAAATAAGCTCCTTGGAGGCCAGGATGGCTAAGCTTCGTCTCTCATACTTTGGACATATTGTCTGGAAGAAACAGTCACTGGAGAAGGATGTCATGCTGAGTAAGATGGAGGGTCAGAGAAAAAGAGGAAGACCCCCCAACGAGATGGATTGGCCAGGTGGCATCATTGATGGACTCAAGTGTGGCAGCGGTAGTGAGATTGACCAAGGATCAGACATTGTTTCGTTCTGCTGCGCATGGGGTCGCTATGAGTCGGTTCCGACTCGATGGCACCTGACAACAACAACAAAATAAGTCAACGGAGTCCTGGTGTGGTGCTGCAGGTTAATGTGCTGGACTGCAAAGTTGGTTTGAACCACAGGTTTGGAAGTTCAAGCTCACCAGCGGCTCCTTGGAAACCCTATACAGGGTCTCTGTGAGTCGGAACCAACTCAACATCACTTAACAAGAACAAAAAATAAGTCAATCAGAGAAAATTATGCACGAGTGTATGTACATTAAAAAAACAACAACAAAGAAACCACTGCCACCCAGTTGATTTTGACTCACAGCAATGCTGCTGGACAGAGTAGAACTGCCCCATAGGGGTACAGGCTATAAATCTTTACAGAAACAGACTGCTTCATCTTCTGCAGAGCAGCTGGTGGGTTTGAACAGCTGACCTTTCATTTAGCAGCCCAACATTTAACCCACCGTGCCACCAGGGATCCTTGAGTGTGTACATATTCATATGTATTCACACACACACACACACATGCAATCATAGATATGTTTGGACATGGACTTTGTTATTCTTTTAGGTCAGTGAATGGACTCTAGAGTCTGAGGCAAAGCTATGAAATAAATCAAACTATCCATCAAACTTTGAACAAAGCCCCAATCTTTCTAATTACTATATTCCCTCCCCTGCCACCACACTTTACAAATATGCAATGTTGTTGTTGTTAAATGCCGTCGAGTAGGTTCTCACTCATAGTGACCCTGTATAGGGTTTCTGAGGAGCAGCTGGTGGGTTTGAACTGCTGACACGACCATGTGGTTGGCAGTCTAGTGCTGAGCCTACAGCACCACACCATTAATTGATTTGAACTGAGATCAGAAGCTCTTCTGCCTGAATATCTTTACTCCTGTTTATTCATTCCAGATAAAGAACTGATTCCCTCTTAAAACTAGTTCCCTAAGGCAACTTCGTCATGTTAGATATAAACAGTCTGCAGTGATCTAGCAACTTTGAGTAGCCTCATTTAGCAGATACTGACTTCCTTCCTTGGGATCCGTAGCTTACATAACACCATTCTCTGATCTTTTCTCCTACATCTCACATCATTACCTTTTAAAAATCATCTTCCACCTGCGCCACAAATGCTAGTGTTTGTCAGGGTTTCATATAGAGCCCTTTTCCCTCTTTTTGTGTATATTATCCCAGGTCATTATTATCTTTTGTTGTTGTTATTGTTAAATACCATCGAGTTGGTGCCAACTCATAGCGACCCTATGCATAAAAGAACGAAACACTACCTGGTATATAGTCATCTTCAATTATCATTTATCTATATGCATGTCTCTACATTTCTAGTCCAATATCTCTCTTGAACTCCAGACTCATATAACCAACTGCCTATTTTGTACTCCCATCTTGATGCTCACTGCCTCCTGAAATCAAACATTTCCCAAATTGAATCACTATTTTTCCTCTCCTCCCATATTCTCTAATAGCATCCAATCAGCCACTTTATATTTCCTTGTGATGGGATCTTGTCCAGAGTTTTACCAATGACCTCTCTCAACTCTTCCCTTACTCCTGCTGAAGAAACAATGAGTCATCTTGATTGGTGAGTTTAGGAGAGAAAAACTGACCACATGCTCCTTATTCCTTCATCTCTGTTTTTGCCTTTCCTTTGGCATCTGTGTGACTGAAGTGTCGGGGACCCGCCTCGACATTGGGGTTCAGTTCACGAGGAGAGGATACCTGACGGCGACTCATATATATCCAGAATACACAAAAGGAGACAAAG
>NW_006408612.1:1894418-1933047 GCF_000296735.1 Chrysochloris asiatica
CAGGGTCGCTATGGGTCGGAACCGACTCGACGGCACTTAACAACAACAACAACTATGAACAACAGAACAAAATACTGCCTGATTCTGCACCATCTTCCCAATTGTTATGTTTGAACCCATTGTTGCTGCTACCATGTCATTCATCATGTTGGGGGTCTTCCTCTATTGTTGACTTTCCACTTTACCAAGCATGATGTCCTCCTGTGGTTGGTTCCTTCTCACAATATGTCTAGAGTACTAGTGTGGCACTGTAGGATAACTACTGGACTGCTGTCTCTAAGTTGCCAATACACCAGCTGCTCCTTGGAAACTCTCTGTAGAGTCATTATGAGTTGGAACTGACTCGATGGCACTTAACAACAACAATGGTATGTCCAAAGTATGAGAGATGAAGTCTCACCATCCTTGCTTCTAAAGAGCATTCTAATTGTACTTATTCTGAGACAAATTTGTTAGTTCTTCTGACAGTCCGTGGTACTTTCAATATTCTTCACCAACACCATAATTCAACTGCACTGATTCTTCTATCGTCTTCCTTATTTGTTGTCCAACTTTCACATGCATATGAAGCTACTGAAAATACCATGGCTTTGATCAGGCACAACTTAGTCCTCAAGGTGACATCTTTTCTTTCTAAAACTTTATTGAGATCTTTTTGCATCATATTTGCCTAACAAATTATTTGATTTCTAGACAGCTGCCTCCATGAGCATTGATTGTGGATCCAAGCAATATGAGGTTTTTGACAATTTCAACCTTTTCTCCATTTACCATGATGTAATTTACTGGTCCAGTTGTGGGGATTTTTGCTTCCTTTACAGTGAGGAGCGATCCACACTAAAGGATTTGTTCTTCATCAGTAAGCATTCAAGTCCTCTTCACTTGCAGCAAGTAATGGTTTGTATATCGCAGGTTGTTAATGAGCACTCCTCCAGTCGTGATGCCACATTCTTCTTCATATAATCCAGCTTCTTGGAGTATTTGCTCAGTATACAGATTAAATAAGTATGTTGACAAGATGCAACCCTGTTGCACACCTTCCCTGATTTTTTAAACTATTCAGCATCCCCTTGTTCTGTTCAAACAACTGCTTCCTAGTCTATGTATAGGTTCCTCAAGAGCATAATTAGGTGTTCTGGAATAACCATTCTTTGCAACATTATCTAGTTTGTCATGATCCACAGTTGAATACCTTTGCATAGTCAATAAAGCACAAGTAAACATCTTTCCAGTACTTTCTGCTTTCAACCATAATCCACCTGATGTCAGCTATGATATTCCTTGTTCCATGTCTTCTGAATCTTGCTTATATTTCTGGTTAACTCCTTATTGATGTACTGCTGCAGCCATTTTAAAATTATCTTCAGCAAAATTTTACTTGTATGTGACATTAATGATATTGTTCGATGATTTCTACATTCTGCTAGGTCAGCTTTCTTTTGAATGGGTACAAATATGGATCTCTTCCAATTGGTTATTTTCCAAATTTATTGTCATAGACAAGTGGGTGCCTTCAGTGCTACATCAATTTGTTGAAACATTTTAATTTGCATTCTGCTGATTTTTTTTTTTTTTCTGGAGTCTTGCTTTTAGTCAGTGCCTTCAGTGCAACTTCAACTTCTTTTAATATCATTGGTTCTTGATTATATGCTACCTTTTGAAAAGATTGAACATCGACCAATTATTTCTGGTACAGTGACTCTGAGTATTCCTTCCATCTTCTTTTGATGCTTCCAGTATCATTCAATACTTTGCCCACAGAATTCTCAATATTGCAACCCAATGATTGAATTATTTCTTCACTTCTTTCAACTTGAGAAATGCTGAGCACTTCTTCCCTTTTGATTTTCTAACTCTAGGTCTTTGCACATTTTATTATAATACTTATATACAGTTTCCATGGAGTGGCTGATGGTTTGAACCATGGACTTTGCAGTTAGTAGTCTAGTGTTTATGTTTATCCTCCAGCATCACACCAGGACTCCAACTATGGGACCGAGTAAAACTGTTCTATAGAGTTTGCAAGCAGACTACCTCATCTTTCTCCCAAGGAGCAGCTGGTGGGTTCCAACCATCAGCCCTTCAATTAGCAGTCCAATGTTTAACCAAATCACCACCAAGACTCCTTTAATCAACAGTTCTGCAAAACTAGAAGCTCATTTCCATGTGCATATAGAAAGTTTTAACCAAGAAGTAGATAGCTATATAGGGGGACAACAACACTGGTAATGTATGTTGTTGTTAAGTGTCATCGAGTCGATTTCTGACCCATAGCGACCCTATATAGGGTTTCCAAGGAGCAGCTGGTGAGCTTGAACCACCAGTAGGTATACTCACTAGGAAATGGTCAATAATTCAAAATCAAAAGGGCAGCATTGACCTAAGGACAAAATTGAGAAGGGATGGAAAGGTGGGTAGAATGAAAACAGAAAACACAGGGAGGAAGTGGGATAACTGTTGTTTCAGGGAGGGAATCGTGTTCTTTGAGATCAATCAAAGTATATGATTTGAATGCAAAACTGATGATCTTACCTGTAAACCTTTATTAAAATCACAGTAAAAGGTAAGAAAGGAAGTCTTGTTGTTGTTGTTAGGTGCCATTGAGTCAATACCGACTCATAGCAACCTTATGCACAGCAGAAAAAAACATTGCCCAATCCTGGGCCAACCTTACTATCGTTGGCACGCTTGAGCCCATTGATGCTGCCACTTGGCCAATCCATCTTGCTGGGTGTCTTCCTCTTTTTCTCTGACCCTCCACCTTACCAAACATGATATCCTTCTCCAACGACTGCTCCTTCCTGACAATATGTCCGAAGTACGAGAGACAAAGTTTGGCCATCTTGGCCTCCAAGGAGCACTCTGGCTGCACTTCTTACAAAACAGAGCTATTGGTTCTTTTGGCAGCTCATGATACTTTCAATATTCTCCTCCAACACCATAATTCAAAAGCATCAATTCTTCTACAGTCTTCCTTATTCACTGTCCAGCTTTCGCATGCATATGAGGTTATTGAAAATACCATGGCTTGGGTCAAGCTCACCTTAGCCCTCAAGCTGACATCTTTTATCTTCAACACTTTAAAAAGGTCTTGTGCAGCAGATTTGTCTAATGCAATATGTCGTTTGATCTCTTGACTGCTGCTTCTGCGAGTGTTGATAGTTGATCCAAGAAGAATGAAGTCCTTGATAACTTCAATCTTTTCTCCGTTGATAAGAATGTTGTTTATTGGTTCAGTGGTGAGGATTTTTGTTTTCTTAACACTGATATGCAATCCATACCAAAGGCTGTGCTCTTTGATCTTCATCAGTAAATGTTTTAAGTCCTCTTCACTTTCAGCAACCAACTTGTATCATTTGCATATCACAGGTTGTTAATGAGTCTTCCTCCAATCCTGATGCCACGTTTTTCTTCATATAACCCAGCTTCTCAGATTATTTGCTCAACATACAGGTTGAATAAGTATGGTAAAAGAATACAACCTTGTTGCACATCTTTTTAAATTTTAAACCATTCAGTGTTCCCATGTTCTGTTTGAACAACTACTTCTTGGTCCAGGTACAGATTCCTCATGAGCACAATTAAGTATTCCAGAATACTCATACTTCTCAATGTTGTCCATAGCTTGTCCTGATCCACACAATCAAAAGCCTTTGCATAGTCAATAAAGCACATGTACACATCTTTCTGGTATTCTCTGGTTTCAGCCAAAGCCCATTGGACATCAGCAATGATATCCCTCGTTCCATGGCCTCTTCTGAATCCGACTTGAACTTCTGGAAGTTCTCTGTCAATGTATGATTGCAGCCATTACTGTATTACCTTTCTTAACCTTTCTTAATTAAAACTAAATTCATTAAGGTCAAATGTTGAATCAATGTTTAATCAAAGAGGAATATTATAGACCAGTACCTGGAAATAAATCAATCTGAGTCTGATTTGAATTTTACATAGGGTTTGTTGTTGTTGTTTTAACTATATTCCACCTGAAAATTAGTGATTATTGTTTTATACCTTTGCATTCAAAAGATTATGCATTGAATATCCAAGAGAAACTTTTTAAAAACAAGGCAATATTTTATCCTACTATAAGAAAAATAAGTTACCACCAGAAATTCTGGGAGAGAAAGAGTGCATTCCTACCATATACTCCATTAATGGGACACTCATAATTCCCATTACAGTTAATGGGAGACGTGTGTGTGTGTGTGTGTGTGTGTGTGTGTGTGTGTGTGTGTATCAAGAGGAGCAGAAGCCTCACTGTCTCTATCAGACAATGATTCCTTTTGTGTTGATCTCCTAGCTGTGTTTTCATTCTACCTTTTAAAACCATTACACCTAACAGAGTTTTGAGTGCATTATAGGTAACTTTAAGAAGCCGTCATTATCTCTTCTCTCTTAACCACATAATAGGGGGTGGAAAAGAGAGCACACAGTATATACACCATGCTGAGTAGAAGGAACTTGCCTTGAATTTTTGAACCTGTCAGCCTATTTTCTGTAATGCTCAGTGGTGAATCACTCTTAAGTGCGCCATCATTCACTAGGATATGTGCTTCGTGTCAAAGGTTACCAGATTACAAAAGTATTCTCAGCTCAGAAGGGACTCATAATTCACCATCACCTTATTTTGACACTAAGAGAGAAAATATGTGCATCAAGACAAGTAGAGGAAATAATGAAAAAAAAAAAAAAAAAAAACCTATATTAAGTTAACAATGCATCAAACACTCCAAAGGGAAAAATACAGACTAGAACAATAATAAGGATAATAGAAAAGTAATGCTGTGAAATTATGAAGAGAGACTTGCTGGTCATCCATGAACACTCCCCTGAGTGAAGAAAGTTCCTTAAAGGCCTTCCCTTAGACATAGAGAAGATGAGAGAGTGCCAATAGTTCCTCAAGTTGGAAGGAAATATTTAGTTGTGCCACTGTTTTATAAAAGACGGGGCAAAAATATTTCCTGAAGGTAAAATGAAAATAGCTGAAAAAAATTAAACCCACAAAGGACTTGTAAGGCGTTGTTAACATACAAAAGATGAATAATCTTTAGGGACCAGAAGAAGGGTGGTAGAAATCTCATGAATTTGGAAATTTTAAGTGAAATCTCAGAATACCTCTGATTAAATACATGGAGAGAATAATGCTGATACAAATAGTATGTATGAAAATGTCCTGGGAAACATGCTCTATATCTGGTAAGATGGTCACAGGATCATAAATTTTAGTATATTTCTTTTTAACATAGTTCTAACTATTCAAGTAACAGTACAAAAGAATCTAAAAGTACAATTACCAGATACAAAAATAGGGAGGTTGACAGAAGAACGAGTAGACAGGTGAAGGCATAGGGAGGTTTGCAAGGGTCAAAGGGCTTAGAGGGAAATACCATTATATACAAGCCTGGAACAACAGTGTTCTGCAGGTAGATACCTGGCCAGATGCACAGGTTGAACAGGTATGGCAGCTAGAGTGGGAGTATACCTACAAATATATAAGGGTTTGAAAGAGGATATTTGTACATGCTGCACACACCTATGGGTGCAATGGAGCATACCAGGGGCAAAAGGATGAAAACTTCTTAGATGTCAAAAATAATAATAAACTAAAAAATCCTAAGGCAATGAGGCCCGGGGACCATAGTTTCAGGAGATACCATGGTTAACTGACATAACATAGTCCATATAGACAATGTTCTATATCCTTCTTTGGTGCTCAGTGACTGGGATCCTTGAAGTTCATGAGCAGCCATCTAAGGTGCAACTCTTGGTCTCTCTATGTGCAGAAGAAAGAAAAGTAATGAAAATTTGAAGATGATTGGAATCAACTACTCCAGTGGGCCAATGAAACATGTATGTATCAGTCACCACAAATCTGATCATAGTAGGAGAAAATTATAACTTAAAATTATATATACATAAAGACAGGGCTAATAGTTAGAAAGAAACAAGGAACCTGAAACTGCAGCCCTCAACCACCCTTGAGGTCTGGAATGGAACTTGCCTCGAGGCCCAATTTTCATCCAAGCAATAGATAGGTAAATAGGGGGACACCAACACTAGTAAGGTATGCTCACCATGCAATGGTCAATCATTCAAAACCAAAAGAACAGTATTTACCTAAAGACAAAGTTGAGAGAAAAGGGGAAGGAGGGTGGAATGGAGATAGGAACCGCAGAGAGGAAATCAGAAACATGTTGTTACATCAAGGGGATTGAAATCAATTTGTTGAATGTAAAACTGATGATCTTTTCTTAAAGCTTCATTTAATTCACAACACAAAGTTAAAAACAAAAAAAAGGTTTAAATACCAGAAAGCTTCTTGCATCATGATGTGGCTGCAACTTCTTTTTTACAACATAGTTTGATAATAAATTTTGTATGAGGGTGCATGTTACAGGATTGTCAACAAATCATTATAAATGTTATAGTGGACTATTTAGGAAAGATTTACTAGACTATTTAGCAAAGATGTCAGTATGAAAACCTAGGTGCACCTGACCCAAGCCATGGTATTTTCAATAATCTCAGATGCATGTGCAAGTTGGACAGTGAATTATGGTGTTGGAGGGGAATATTGAAAGTACCATGGATTGGCAAAAGAACAAATAGATCTGTGTTGGAAGAAGTACAGCCAAGGTGCTTCTTTGAAGCCAGGATGGCCAAACTTCTCTCATACTTCAGACATATTATCAGGAGCAGTCAGTCACTGGAGAAGGATATCATGTTTGGTAAAATGGAGGGTCTGAGAAAAAGAGGAAGACTCCCAACGAGATGGATTGGTACAGTGGTAGCAGCGATGGGCTCAGGCATAGCAACAATTGTGATGGTGGCCCAGGACTGGGCAGTGTTTTGTTTTGTTGTTCATAGGGTCGCTGTGAGTCAGTACCAACTTGATGGCACCTAACAACAACAACAAGTTGGAATCAACTCAGTGGCAGTGGGTTGGGTTTTTTGTAATGTTTAAGTGCTACCATTTAATATGCTACTTTTTTCTTAACTTTTGTATTGAATATAACATATATATATATAAAGGAACTCTGGTAGTGAGTGGGTTACAAGTTGGGCTGCTAAACCATAAGGTCAATCATTCAAAACTACTCAGAAGTATGGTGAGACCTGGGAACTCCTGAGCCTATGAACAAGGACATAGCCAAGGAGGGCTAAAGCTGAGAGTGAAGCGTCCAGAGGATAGATATGAAGTGAGGGGCATTACATAAGAGCACCCAAACTTGCAGTTAGTACCTGCTTCACCTAGCTTTGATGGCTTGATGATCAGAACTCGACTAGAAGGAAATAAAAATTTTTGATAAAGGAAACAAATAGCTACAATTTGATGAATTTGTGAAAGTAGTAGCTCAAAATACCAACCAAGGGAAGAAATACATCAAGGATCAATCCTACCCCCTCTGGATAGGGCAACTTAGACATCGGCTACCTAAAATGTGGGGGGAGGAGAGCAATAAAAGCACAAAGTGACTGGCTTGCAAGTTTTCAAGAGGGAGTTTCACTTCAGAGTATGTGGGGGAAGGTAGAATCCCCACTGAATAGTTTTCATCTTGTCTAGATGGGTCTGGTGAAAGGAGATGGGGATAAGATTCTTATGAATCAAAAGTGAGTAATTGTTATCATGACAAATTGCAATTGTCACAAAGGTAGAAGTTTTGTAACAAAAAGGGGGGAGCAGTTAATCTTACAGTCCAGGTACAGAGAACCCTAGGATTATAAAGGGAGAAGAGCAAGAGTGGAATGTGGGACCCTATCCAGAGAAGCATCGACTCCAGAGATGGAGGTAGAGATGAGAACGGAGAGATAGACCAGCTAAGGACTCATGAAAAGAGAGAGGATGTGTGCTGGCAGCCAGGAAGCAGGCTTGCAGAAAGAATGTGCTCCTTGGTTGTTTAAATAATTATATATTCCTGAGTGTTTTTGTGTACATTCAAATAAACAGAGGGAATAGAAGCAAATACTGTTGAATGATGATGCATGGAGGGGATTGTAATCATTGCAATGAAATGAAATATGATAGGATGAGTGTAAAACCAATGTTCTCCCATGTAAACCGTCACTCAATGCACAATTAAAAACTTAAAAAGTAAAAAAAAAACAAACCTTAAAAAGTAATAATAAAATAAAAATTAAATTAATACAAGATTCAGAGTCTCAGAACTCCTATACAGGGTTATTATGAGTCAGAACGACTTCACAGCACAAAACCACCACCATAACATATATAAAGTGGATCCATCTTAAGGATAGTGTTCAATTTCATTTTTTACAGACATATAAACCTGTATAATCACCACTCAAATCAAGATATCAGCACCACAGAAACATCACCTATAATCTCCTAAACCTCAATAACTACTGTTTTGACTTCTATCATTAAATTAGCTTTGTCTGGTGGAAAAAATCTGCCATATGTTCAATATACTACTTTTATAAAATTTCTCATACATTGGCACATTAAATTCAAATGTAATTCTAGATATGAATTTGCTCAGTTAGTGCAATTTATCTATTTCTACCTTTTCCTACAAGGAGCTCTGGTAGCATCGTGGTTACAAATTGGTCTGCGAACCACAAGGTCAGCAGTTTGAAACTACCAGCTGTTCCGTGGGAGAAAGATGAGGTGTTCTGCTTCCGTACAGATTTACAGCCTCGGAAACCCTGTACAGGGTCACTATGAATCGGAACTGACTCCACGGCACACAGCCGCCACCACCTTCTCCTACAAACTGTTCTCAGTGGTTTTAAAATGCAAAAACAAAAAACAAAACTCCTTCAGCACGAATGCTTAAAATGACTTTTCCTCAGTCCTGCCAATTTAAGAAGTAGGAATGACACCAAGGTTTGAACTGCTCATATCTGAGTAACTGACCTTTTCTCAGCCATTACAGTCTTCATAATCAATGTTTGTAATGATTTTTTTTATGTTAAAAATGAAACAAAGCAAAAACATGGTATTTCTTTCTAGAAATACATCACAGGCCACAGGTGCAAGTCTTTCTCAGAGATACCCATTATTGCTCACTTCCTATATAGCCTTGCAAAAATATTACGTGTGTGTGTATATATATATATATGTATATGTATATGTATATATATATATACTTCTTATTTTTTTGTTTGAACCCAAAAGGAATCATCAGTACAAATTGCTCACTACCTTAGTTGGTCTCAATTATCAATAAAGTATTTTGTCCTCATCACAAAGATGCTACCATGCTAATTTAAATAACTTCTTCATAGTACCTTGTATGGCTGCACTTTGTTTTATCAGATTTTAGAGTTTTAAGCATTGATGATGCTTCCCCTGTCTGGCCAGTGATTTTTTAAAATCACAATGAGATCAGAATTTCAGGGCACTATAGGAGCTCTGGTAGCGTAGTGGTTACGAATCGGGCTGCGAACCTTAAGGTCAGCGGTTCGAAACTACCAGCCGCTCCGCGGGAGAAAGATGAGGCTTTCTACTCCCGTAAGGATTTACACCCTCGGAAACCCTGTACAGGGTCGCTATGGGTCGGAACCGACTCGACGGCACTTAACAACAACAACAACAACATAAGACGGGAGGCAAGTCAAAATGTTTCACATGCCCTAAGGAATGGATGGAAATTCCGAAGAACATAGGGGTGTTTCCTACACCATTTTCAACTCCCTGACTGAGAGTAGTAGCCTTCAGTCCCTGAAGCCCTGAGCTCCCATTGGTCCCTGAGTGACTAAGGGCAAATAATGATATAGTCTAGACTATATAGAATGGACTAGTCCAATAAAAGAAGGAACTATTTTGACATTGAAAGTTCAATTTCAAATCTACAGAAAATTTATGAGAATACAAAGTTCCTGCATCCTCTTCAGCCAGATTCCCCAATTAAGATTTTATTACATTTGCTCCACTATGTTCTCAGTCTCTCTCTTTCTTTCTGTAAGTGTGTGATAACACATCACCCTAAATATTCCAGTAGGAAACTGCCTTAAGTAGGACACTCCTACATTGTCAGTACACAACTCTTCTCAATCAGGAAATCAACCCTGATACAATACAACCAATACAATACAATCTACATCTTTTATTCAAAATTTCCCATCTGTCCCAACAGTGTCTCTTTTTTCCTTTCAGACACTAGATCCAACCTAAGATTATGCATTCCATTTGTTTGTCATGTCTCTTCATTCTCCTTTGATCTGGAGCAGTTCCTCAATCTTACCTCTTGTGACTTTGACAGTTTTAGAGTACATATTTTTCATATTGTCAGATAACCCTAACCTGAACCCATCTAATGTTTCCTCATAACCACACTCAGAGTATGCATTTTTGGCAAAATACATGGAAATAATGCTGTATTCTTCTCAACTGCATCCTATCAGAAGGCACAAGATGCCAACCCATCTCACTAGTGATGATGCTAATCTTCATTGCTAAATCAGGTTGGTGCTTGCCACGTTTCCCAGTGTAAAGTCACGAATCTCTCCCATTATATTTGGTATTGTGTGGGGAGATATTCTGATATTACACCTTTTTGGAAGCAGCCACAATAGAAAGAAGTTCAGGCTAAACTCTTAAATGATGAGACAAAGAGGGAAAACCAAGGTTCCCACCCAACAGTCCTGGTTTGGTGAATGAGGCCATCTTGGAACCTTGGTCCCAATCAAACCACTCCATACGCACCATGTACAACACATCTCCTTAGCTGAACCCTGTCCCAAGTTCCTACCCACAACCTTTTAAGCAGTAACATCTGTTGTTTTAAGCCACAAAGTTTGAGGTGGTTTGTTTGCAGCAGCAAATATATAACTGATACAATAGCTTTCAGTATTATTTCTTCTTTCACCCTCAAGTAACTTAGAAGCGTTTCTTATTTGCCCTAAATATAGGGAGTTTTCTAATTGATGTTTTCTGTGTGTGTGTGTCTGTTGTTGTTATGTTTTTAACTTTTTATTGTGATTTGGGTGAAAGTTTCCAGAACAAATTGGTTTTCATTTCAACAATTCATACACATTTTTGTTTTGTGACACTGATTAGAATCTGCACAATGTAACAGCATTATTTATTCCTCCTTCCTTCCTGTGTTTTCTGTTTCCATTCATGATTCTTTCCTGTCTATTCCTGTCTTCTGAACTTCATTCCTGGACAAATGCTGCCCTTTTAATCTCCTATAATTGATTACTCAAAGGTGTGCATGGTTATGTGCTGTGGAGTCGGTTCCTACTCAGTGACCCTGCATAGGGTTTCCGCTGTAAATCTTTACAGGAGCAGAAAGCCTCATCTTTCTCCCACGGAACCACTGGTAGTTTCGAACTGCTGACCTTGAGATTAGCAGCCCAATTCATAACCACTAGGCTACCAGAACTCCTTTAAGGTATGCATACCTCATCCTATATGTCTATTATTTGGCTAAAAGTTGAGCCACTGGGGTAAGTGCAATTCCAAGCTTGAAGGGTATCTAAGGACTATAGTCTTGGGGGGAGGGGGTCACTTTTCTCTATCAGACCAGTAGGGCTGGTCTTTTATTATTATTATTTTGAATTTTCTTTCTCATTTTTCTCCCACTCTCTCCAGAACCTCCTATTGTGGTTCCCTTTCCAAGCTGTCAGAAGTGGTAGCTGGGAACCATCAAGTTCTTATGGTCTCAGGCTAAGGCTCACATTGTCCATTAGTCCTTTGACCTAATCTTTTCCATGAGTCTTTGGTTTTCTTCATCATTCTTTTCTTCATATGGGTAGAGACCGATAGTTGCACCTTGGATGGCTGCTCACAAGCTATTTAAGATTCCAGATGCAACTCACCAAAGTAGGCAGTAGGACATTGTCTTTGTGGACTATGTTATGCCAAAACTATGTTCCAAGCCCCCAGGCCCGGAGACTTGTTCCCTCAAGGTGTTATGGCCAAGAAGTTTTCATAACTTTATCCCAGTATACTCGACTGTATTCATTTATATATTTGTAGCACACATAGATGTATATGCAAGAGAGTGAATCAAAAAATTATCTATACTCTGGTTATATTAAAATGCCTATCCACATCCATGGCTGATGACAACATTGATTATGCATGTGAAATGATTCTGTCAAATAAATGAGTGACAGTGGATTATGTGGCAAATCATTTGCAAATCAGCCATGACTTTGCCTATAAAATAATCCAAGACAGAGTTGGGTTTCGAAAAGTTTGTTCAAGATGAGTACTGAAACAACTCACAGAAGAGTATAAACAGAAGCACTTGGATATCTGCAAACAAAATTTGGACTGATACTCAAAGGAAGGTAGAAGTTTCTTTTTTTAAAAAAAAATCATTACTGGTTACAAGACATGGATTCATCACTATGAGCCTGAGAGTAAATAGCAGCATATGGAATAGAAGCACCTCAGTAGCCAAGAAAAGGTTTAAAAGCCAACCATCAGTTGGAAAAGTGATGCTTACAGTTTTCCGGGATTCTCAAGAACCCATATTAGAACATTATCAGGAAAAATCTTCAACAATCAACAGTCTTCGTTACAGGGAGACGCTCAATGAAGAGTTGAAGTCTAAACTTCAGATTAAACACAGAGGACGGCTATCTATGGGCT
The DNA here is from genome assembly GCF_000296735.1 of Chrysochloris asiatica. Classification (NCBI taxonomy): domain Eukaryota; kingdom Metazoa; phylum Chordata; class Mammalia; order Afrosoricida; family Chrysochloridae; genus Chrysochloris; species Chrysochloris asiatica. The sequence continues at coordinate 1,906,990 of NW_006408612.1, forward strand.
TTGTGATCTTGCATGACGGTGCACATTTGTACACCTCTGTCCACACTGTTGACACTCTGCAAAAACTTTGTTTTGAGGTGTTAAAGCATCCTCCCTAAAGTCCTGACCATGCTCCATCAGACTTTCACCTTTTAGGTTCCCTGAAAGCAGCTCTTTGAGGATGAAGATTCACCTCTGATGAAGAAGTGAAGACAACAGTGCATTTGTGGCTTGCAGCCCAGCCTAAAACATTTTTTAATAAGGGATTGTAAAATCTTGTTGACAGATGGACAAAGTGTATCAAAAAGCAAGGAGATTGTGTTGAAAAGTGATGTACTTGTGTTTTCTAAAAGTTGATTAAAATAAATTCTACAGCCAGAGTGCAGATTTTCGACTCACCCTCACAGAAATATCCTCTTGTCCAGACTATATATATATATATATGCATATATTCCCACTCACCTTCTAACATGTGTTCAGCTAGCATGTCTAGCTAGGTATATCCACTCATAGATTATCACTAGTATGGTTATTGCAGGATTGTATGTATGATCAGATTTACCTTTGTTACTTTGAACTCTTGTGCTCATTCCAGTGTCTTCCTTTGACTTGATCATGTTGTGCTGCTGGTGGTGGTGGTTGTGTGCCACTGAGTCAGTTCCGACTCATATCCACCTTGTATAGGGTTTCTGAAGTTGCAAATCTTTATGAGAGCAGAAAGCTTTATCTTTCTCCCACAGAATTAACAGGTAGATTCAAAGTGCTGACCTTGCAGTTAGCAGTCCTGCTCACAATCCACTATGATACCAGGGCTCCTTCTGTTGTGCTAACCTCCCCCTTAGTGTAAATTACCTTTCCTTTCACCCAAGTTATTATGTGACTACTCTCTAGTTAGTGGTTTACCCTCCCTTGGGTTCATATTTTGTTGTTTTCCAACTTAATTGTCCTATTATCAGAGAATATATTCTGTAAGTTACCACTCTTTTAAAGTTATTGAGCTGTTTTTCAGGGACTGTAGGATAAGAACTCAACCATAAGGTCAATTTGAACTGCAAGGTTGACAGTTCAAACTCACCAGCCGCTCCTGGGAAATCCTGTACTGGGTCGCTATGATTCGGAACCGGCTCAATGGTGCATATCAACAACACGTGATCAATGTTTATAAATTTTCTCTGTGTGTTTGAAAATAATACATATTGAGAGTTAGGGAGAGGACTAAGAAGCTTTGGTGGTGTAACAGTTTACTGCTGGCTTCTAATCAAAAGGTTGGAGGTTTGAATCAACCCAGCTGCTCTGTAGGAGAAAGAATTGGTAATCTACTCCCATAAAAATTGATGGTGGTGGTGGTGGTGGGCTATGGAATTCGTTCCAACCCATAGCGACCCTGTATATGGTTTCCAAGGCTGTAAACCTTTATGGGAGCGGAAAGCCTCATCTTTCTCCCATGGAGCGGCTGGTAGATTCAAACTGCTGACCTTTCTGTTAGCAGCCCAGATCACTTAGTAAACCTTATGGGGCAGTTCTACTCTGTCACATGAAGTCATTCAACATGAAGTGCTGAAATTGACTCTGCAGAACCTAAAAATGACAACAACATGGGTAGGTGTGTTCTACATAAATCCATTAGGACAAGTTTAACCACCTTGTGTCAGTCACTTCTTACATATTCTTTCTGGCTTTTATGTTTAATTTGTTATTAAGGTGTCTTAGTATTTCTATGATTGTGGATTTGGCTACTTCTTGCAGTCTGTCAATTCAAAACCTAAATCTTCTGTGGCTATTTTATTGAACCAACAAGTTTAGAAATGTTAAAACTTCTAATTGTATTGAAACTTTTGTAGTAATCCTCTTCGTATTTAAAATGCTATATCCTTTTTCTGATATTAATACACAAGTTTTCTTTTGACAGGCATTTGCTTGGTGTATCTTTTTCCATCCTTTAACACTCAACCTTTTTTTTTTTTCCTTCTGTTTTAGAATACTCTTGCAATACCAACAGACTTTTTTTTTAATCTGGCGTGATGATGTCTTTTAACCAGAACATTTGTCTGTTTTGTAAATTTTGACATATTCTGATTTCTCTACATACAGGTAAACTCTTGGAGTACAAATGAGTTTCATCCCTAAATCTGTCTTTAAAGTCAAATTTGTACTCAAAACAGTTAGGTATAATTTATATCTAACATTACTTAGTCAAATGTTTGTCTTAGTATATAGGATACCTTTCCATGCATTAAAAAGAAACATTTACAGAAACACTAAAACATCTGTAACATGACACAGTAATGATAATAATGCTTTGATACGTGTCACAAAGTAGCACCCATTTGGTATTATGAACCATTGTTATTGTTCCAAGTCATAGCAACTCTGTATAGGGTTTCCGAGGAGTGGCTGGTGAATTTGAACCACCAGGCTTAAGGTTCAAACCAACCTTGCAGTCAAGGTTTTATCCAACACCACCATACCAGGACTCCTGAGCAACTGTATGTACCTCAAATTTTTTATATAATAGGTTTTATAGGTGTTGGTTCCTATTTACAAAAATTAGATGTTCATACCTCAGGGACTACCTATAATTTTGTTGTGTGCTTTCTATCTGCCATCCTTTTTTCTCTGTGTCTCTTTTCTTTCTTGCCTATTTTTTTATCATTTTGAAATGTCTATCATTCCATTTTTCCTTCTACCGGTTTGGAAGTTCTACATGTTTTGTAGTGGTTATACTGAAAATTTTAACATGCAAGCATTACTTTTCAAAGTCTAAATTAATTTTTATCCTCCTCCCCTACCCATTCCATACATACAAAAATAGAACTCTTTAACTCAAACCACCCTGTTCAGACTTATGTGATATTGTTGCGATGTATTAATCATCATTTTATCCCCCAAGTATATTATATTATTATGACTATTATATATGACCAATGTTTATGTTTATCCACATATTTGCTACCTCCTTTTTTCACCATTCCTTCTTGCACCTCAGATCTTCCACCTAGGATCATTCGCCTAAAGTTTATTCTTTTGAATTTCCATGTATTTCAGGTTTGTTAGTGGGAAATTTTCTCAGTTTTTGTCTTGTTTTGCCTTTATTTATTTGAACAGATTTATTGAAGCACAATTTACACATAATAATGATCACTCATTTTAAATTTATAACTAAGTGAGTTTGCACACAATCAAGATATAGAACATGTCCAAAAATTTCCCCCTCTTCCACCCTCAGCCCCATGAAGCCATGATCTGCTTTCTGTCACACTAGTTTTGCCCTGTGTAGGATTTTACAGACATGTAATCTGTCAGTCCTTTATGTTTGTCTTCTTCCACTTAATGTGATATTTTTGAGATTCATCATGCTGTTGCATAGATGAGTAATTCCTTTTTGTTGTTGAGTAAAGACCACAGCCTTCGGTATGGGTTGCATATCAATGTAAAGAAAACAAAAATCCTCACCAGTAAACAACATTCTTATCAATGGAGAAAAGATTGAAGTTGTCAAAGACTTCATTTTTCTCAGATCAACCATCAACACTCATGGAAGCAGCAGTGAAGAAATCAAAGGATGTATTGCATTAGGCAAATTTGCTGCACAAGACCTTTTATTAAAAATGTTAGTGAGCAAAGATGTCAGCTTGAGGACTAAGGTACGCCTGACCCAAGCCATGGTATTTTCAATAACCTCATATGCATGTGAAAGTTGGTCAGTGACTAAGGAAGACCGTAGAAGAATTGATGCATTTGAGTTATGGTGTTGGAGGAGAATATTGAAAGTGCCATGGGCTGCCAAAAAAAACAAACAGATCTGTGTTGGAAGAAGTGCAGCCAGAGTGCTCCTTGGAGGACAAGCTGGTCAGACTTCGCCTCTCATACTTCAGACATATTGTCAGAAGGGACCAGTCACTGGAGAGGGACATTATGTTTGGTAAGGTGGAGGTCAGAGAAAAAGTGGAAGACCCCCAGTGAAATGGATTGGCAAAGTGGTAGCATCAATGGGCCCAAGCGTGGCAACAATTATGAGGTTGGCCCAGGACAGGAAAGTGTTTCGTTCTGTTTGGTATAGGGTCACTAGGAGTCGGTAAGGGCTCAATGAATGGCACCTAACAACAAAACAAAAAGTAGTATTCCATTGTACTATTCATTATGTGAATGTATTATAATTCTATATTACAATTATTATATGGATATATTCCAAATGTCCTGCTGGACATTTGGGTTTTCAGGGTTTTGGTTTATTGGAGGTTGTTTTTTTTTTTTTTTTGGGGGGGGGGGGACACTTATGAAATATCTTTTGACAGGACATAAAATCCTAGGTTTATGGTTAAATTTTCCTTTTAGCACACTAATAATATAATTTCACTATCTTCTGGTTTCTGTTTTTATATTAAATAAACTTGTCAGTGGGAATATTATCCTTTTGAGCTCTTTCCTCCATAGTTGCTTTTAAAATCTCTTGTTCTCTGATAATGTATAATTTTATTCTGTGCTACTGAGGTCTAGATTTCTTTCATTTTTATCCTGCTTGTCACTAATTGGAATTCTTGAATCTGTAGACTGGTGATTTTCATCAGTTGTGAAAATTTGTCTTTTCTGATATTAACTATTTTCTATTATCTCTCCTTCCCTTGTCTAGAGCTTCATTAGATCTTGTTAAACCTTCATCTTCTATCCTCCACGTCTCTAAATCTTTCTAAATATGTCATATTTTTATCTCTGTGTACTGTATCCTTGGTCATTTAGTAATGACAGGTACATGTCACTTAACATCCATGACATGTTCTGTGACACAGGACATTATGCGGTTTGGATATTGTGAGAATACCATATTAGAACCTTATGGGAGCCCAGTTTCAGTCGTTGTCACCTCTGCTGCCACTACTGCCCGTTGACAAATGCAGGAGGAAAGGAGAGCGGCTGTGGTGATGGCTGAGACGGTGGTGTGAGGCGCAGAGTGAAAGAATGCGTGGGGAGGGAGCAGACCACTCCTCACCCCTCCGCTGTTCTGCCTGCCTAAGCAGCACAGGCCAAACCATCTCTACTGCTACCACCCACCTGCCCGCCAGACAAAGCCCCTAACCATGCCCCCTGCCTCACCTGCCTGCATCCCACTCAGAATCCAGCATTACACAAATCCAGGTTTGAGGTCTTGAAAACCACTAGGGAGGAACAAAAAGCAAAAAAAAGGCTTCTCTCCCATTAAAATATATATACACATGGGACCACACATAAACAATGAGGCTTCAAAAAACTGGTAGAAAACTTCTATTCTTTTTTCAACTTTTTATTGTAAATTGAGTGAAGGTTTACAGAGTAGACTATCAGTTTTACATTCAACAAATCATCTACTTTGCTTCATTACAATGATTGCAATCCCCTCCATGTGCCAACAGTTAACAGCATTTACCTCTATTCACTTTAACTATTGCATTCCCCAGCGTCTCCTGGTCTCCTGCTACCTTCATCTTTCTTCTGTTAACCTCCCTTTTGTTGTATCTTCTCTGCCCCATCACCCATGTTAACATGTGTCTACTCTCTAGCCTGTGAATAATTTTACCTCCTCCTTGCCCCCTTCCAGCCCCCTAACCATCAAAGATTGTTTCTTTCATCAAAAAAATATGTTTTCTTAACTTTTTACAACATTGTTGTTGATGTTAAGTGCTGTCGAGTCGATTCCGACCCATAGCGACCCTGTATAGGGTTTCCAAGGAGCAGCTGGTGAGCTTGAACCACCGACCTTGCAGTACAAACGGCTTTGCAGTCTGGCGCATTAACCCACCACACCACACTGGGACTCCATTAGTCTCATACAATATTTGTCCTTTTGTGATTGCCTAATTTCACGCAGCATAATGTCCTTCAGGTTCATTCACGCTGTGAGGTGTTTCACAGATCCATTGTTATTCTTCATGGTTGCATAGTATTCCATTGTGTGTTATATACCAAGGCCTGTTTCATCGTTTTTCAGTTGATGGGTATTTACACTGGCTCCATCTTTTTGAAGGACCCCTGGTAATATAGTGGTTACACGTTGGACTGCTTACCAAGATGTCTGCAGTTCAAATCTACCAGCTGTTCCACAGGAGGAAGATGAGGCTTTCTGCTCCCATAAAGATTTACAGCTTAGAAACCCTTTACAGGGTCACTGTGAGTCAGAACCCACTCTACAACACATAACCACCACCATCTTTTTGATGTAAGCCCTGGTAGTGCAGTGGATTATGAGCTGGGCTGCTAACCACAAGGTTAGCAGTGTGACTCTACCAGCTGTTCCAAGGGAGAAAGATGAGCCTTTTTGTTCCTGTAAATATTTACAGCCTCAGAAACCCTATACAAGGCCACTATGAGTTGAAACAGACTCTGGCATACAACCACCACCACCACTACCTTGTAGACAGCATACTGAAGGAGCCTGTCTTCTTATCCGTTCTCTCTCTCTGTCTCTTGACTGGTGCATTCAGCGTAATTACCAGTACATTCAGTGTGAATTGATTGCTGTCAGTTGCTGTGTGTGTGTTTTTATACTGCTTCACATAATTTGTTCCACATAATTTTCTGTACTGAGTGCATTTTTGTGTGGGTTCTCTTTTCATTTTCATTTCTGTTGTGTTTACTAAGTCTTTCTGATTTTCCTCTTTTTTATTCTGATGTGAAGGTGTATTAGTTTGTTTTTTTGTTTTTGAGGTTATCCTGTAATTTATAAATGTATTTCCCTGTTTAAAACAGTCTGTTTTGTCTTGAAAACAACTTGACTTCCTTGTCATTTGGCAATTTTTTTCTTTCTTTCAGAGTTTGGTATATGTTATCCCATTGCCTTCTTGCCTGCATGGTTTCCGCTGAGAAATCAAATCAGAGCTTAGTTTTACTGGTTCTCCTTTATAGGTAACTTTTCAGTTTTCCTCAGTGCTCTTAGGATTCTTTCCTTGCTTTGGTTTTGGAAAATGTTTGACTATGATATGTCTTTGTGATTTTCTTTTGGGATTTTTCGTGTTTGGGGTTTGTTTCAGCTTCTTGTATACTTGTCTTCTTGTTGTTCATGATGTTAGGGAAGTTTTTTTCCAACACCTCTTTGACAATTTGCTTTGTGCTTTTTATTGTCTCTTCTTGTTATGGAATTCCAATCACCCCTAAGTTATTTCTCTTCATTGTTGTTGTTGTCGGGTGCCATCGAGTCGGAACTGACTCATAGCGACCCCATGCACAGCAGAAGGAAACAATGTCCGATCCTTGGCCAAACCCCACCACACTTGACGCCATCAATGATGCCACCTGGCTGATCCATCTCATTGGGAGTCTTCCTCTTTTTCTCTGACCCTCCATCTTACCCAGCATGACATCCTTCTCCAGCGACTGTTCTCTCCTGACAATATGTCCAAAGTATGAGAGACGAAGCTTAGCCATCCTGGCCTCCAAGGAGCACTCTGGTTTCACTTCTTCTGAAACAGATCTATTGGTTCTTTTGGCAGTTCGTGGTACTTTTAGTATTCTCCTCCAACACCACAACTCAAAGGCATCAATTCTTCTATGATCTTCCTTATTCACTGTCCAGCTTTCGCATCTATATGAGGTTACTGAAAATATCATGGGTCAGGCGCACCTTAGTCCTCAAGCTGATATCTCTGCTCTTCAGACTCTTCATAGTGTCCCACATAAATCTTAGACTTTCTCCAGATTTTTCGTTCTTTTTTCTGATTGTTCTTCTAGCATACTGGTATTGAAAGATTTGTCTTCAAGCTCACTAAGTCAGCCTTCCATTTCTTCAAATCTACTCCTTTGCCTTTTCAATGTGTTCTCGATTTCTGAAATCTTAGTATTAATCTTCTAGATTTTTAATTGCGGGTTTTGTACTGTTTCAAAATTTCATTTGTTTTATCAACAACATTCTTATAATTTATCTATGTGAATTCTCCAAAGACTGGAATAAGAATTTGTTTCTCCAGAAAACAGGTTCCTAAGACACAAGTTTGGAACAACTTTAAATGAAATTTTCAGCCTGCGTTTCTTTGAACCACTGAAGTGCTAGAATATCAGGCTTCAGACCCATGTGAGGGACCACCTGTGATTGCAAATTCTCAGGCAATATTTGCCTCCTCTTTCCCCTTCTACTCAGAGCTTAAGCTATTGGGTAATTTACCCAAGGGGTGGATGGGTAGAATTCTTACATGAAGGATACTTTGGGAGGTTTACTTTTAAAATGCCAAGTAAACCTTGGCTTTGTCTCTTATTCTCTGACTCTTACAAGACTGTGAAACTTTACCAGGTAAAGTGATCTCCTCTAAGTTCTCACCTTCGCTTCCATCTTGTTATACCAGCTCATGAAAACGAGAAGGAATGTGTTTTATGCAGAAGTTTTCAGTGGCATGGTCAGTTAAGGTACCTGGTTGTGATACTGAAGAATGCTGGGGTGAGAGTATCATTGTCAGAATCTGTCTAACTTTGGGAGGGATGATGTAATCAAGATCAGTCCAAGGCTGATTCCCACTCTCCAACATTTTAAACAATTCTAACACCAGCTATTCCTTCCACAGCACTCTCTACTTCTCTGCTAAGTTTAGGTAGCCCATTGCAATGACCACACAGACTTCACAGGCCATACTTAAAGTTAAGTGGTTTCTTAAGTCACAGGGTACAACTCAGAAGAAGGGTCAATCAGGTGCAACTTAGGAAGTAGAATCAGGAAGCATATAGTTACAGCTTCCCTTCTTCATGCAGAAGAGCCCTCTCAGTAGGCCCCCTCTCAGTCCCCTGAAATAGGCTCCTCACAGCCCACTCAGGACAGGCTTGGGCCCTGCTGCTTGTTGCCACGAGCTCTAGTACTGGGCCCCTTCTGGGCCTGTCACCACTGGCTCTGTTGCTGTGCCCCTTTCAGGCCCCTCATTGTCTTCTTTCTCTGTGCTTCTTCTTACTTTTCTTGTTCCTGCTGCTTCTCTCTGAAAACCCTCTGTGGGGCTGGCTACTTAAATATACAAAATCCTTTCAATGTCAAGGCAAAGCTCTACCATCAGAGCCACAAACTGACCAATCTCCCCTGGTAGGTCAAAACCACTTTATTTGCATAGTGGACTATAACTCACCTCATTTGCATTGTCTATAGATCACTCCCTGGAAGATCTTACCAATCACAGGGCAAACTGCAGCCTATGGATAGGCAAAAAGTATCAAACCATACCTGTTTACAGCTTACGCAGGAAATGTCCATCAACCTGGACATAATTAACAAACTCATTAGAGCAGAAAACAAGGGTATTGGTAACCCCTCAGAATTTAGGAGGGAAGTCTCTCAAACTGTTTTTCCAAAGACCTAAGGTAAAAGGCCATATAAAGGAACTCATTTCACTACAAATTCCTAGTCTGATTACTGATGTAAAAGACAACATAATCTTAGCATCTCTCCAATTCAGCTACTGTTCTCCAACCCTACTGGTAACACATTAGTTCATACATTTATGATTTCCAGCTCCATCCAAAAGTCTTTTTAACTGAATTCCCTGCTTCCTGTCTCTTCTCTCCTTCCCCAACCCCTGAACCAAGTTGTGTCAGTAAAGGTCTCAGTAGGAAAAAAATTCATCCAAAGTACTCACCTGTCAGTTCGTTGTGCTATGGTGAATCGGGCTGTGAACCTCTGGGTAAGCAGTTCAAAACTACCAGCTGTTCCGTGGGAGAAAGATGAGGCTTTCTGCTCCCAGAAAGATTTACCGCCTCAGAAACCCTGTACAGGGTCGCTATGAGTCAGAACTGACTCCACGGCACATAACAACAACAACAACAACAACAAAAATGATGCTGGAAACCATTCCAATAGTATTTCATATTCAGTCAGGTGGGTTCCCTGGGATGAGCAGGCTTCAGCAGAGCTTCCAGACCAGGACAGATTAGGAAGAAAGGCCTTGGAACCTACTTCTAAAAATTAGCCAATTAAAACCTAATAGATCACATATAGTAATGGAAGACAAAGCTTCAACACTGGAAGACACTACACAAGCTGCAACCATGGGCTCAGACATATAGTCAAACAATCATGAAGATGGCACAGGTTAACATTTTGTTCTATTATACATCTGGTTGCCTTGAGTTAGAGTTGACTCAACAGTAATTAACAACAACAAAGCTCAAAATAAAAATATTTTACCAAAGGGACCAGTTACAGAATGGTGGGCAGAGTAAAGAGACGATAAGGCACCCAAAACCTAACTACAAGAAGTCCATTACCATTCCTACAGCTGAAGACACAAAGGGAGATAATGCAAGCTAGAGGAGGGACAACTTGTTAAGAGTGCAGTCATGGAGGGATAAAGCCACTTATAGAGATGTGGAATCAAATGAGGGGGAAATGCCCCTATTTCACTCTGTACCTGCCTTCTGATATCCTTGTCCAGGTCTATCTTTGGTCAAGCCCAACCAGAAGGCAGTCCTCAAACAAGATAGTGTCAACCCCAGGGGAATAGAACTTGGAAAAGAAAGGCAGAGGATCTAGGGGACGGGAGAAAAACAATACAGCAGCCTTTTTCCAGACTTCTAAACACAACTGTCTAATATACAAACTGTAGAATGGCATCCCCTACTTAAAACCTGTCAGTGGATTCCCATTATCAACTGGGCTATATTTAGCGTTTCATTTCCCAATTGTGTTTTCACCTACATCCATTCTGAATTATTTCCATTCCCGTAAGTACCCCATGTTCTCAGACCTCGGTATTGGGCCATGTTCTTTCCTTTTCCCAAGGTACCTTTCTGCAACTTCTTTGCTTCGTTAACTTCTACTTTACCTGCCAGAATCAACACTTAGTCAACCTTCTAGAATCACTTCGTCCTGACAGTTCTGCTTTCTAGGGGTTTCTAGCATTTGTCCTACTTAATCCCATCATACCACTCCATTGAGGCTAGCATCCTGTCTTTCCCCCAGAGATGTGCATTTCAACTCCTACATAGATCACCTAGCGTCTTTTCTTTCCTAACATATGGTAGGCAACCAATAACACATTTTCAGAATAAATGAAAACAAAATGTTAGGAAAGAAGCAAAAAAAATTAAAGTATTACAGGTGAAAGCTCTTTGGAGTTTTAGATTGTGGGGAAAAGTCTAGGAATTTTAAGAGTCTTCTTTCTCTGAAATTAATTTCTGAGATATTATTTATTTTATATACAGGCAGAGCAAGATAAAGAAAAAAATGGGGCATAGGCACAAGGATTTAGAATTTGAATTTTAAATGTTAATCCTAGACTTAGACAATAAGTTTTCTATCAGTTTTACATAAATAGGAAAGATGTTACTGTGTTGTTAGCTTTGTTGTTAAAGTGGCATCCAGTTGGTTCCAACACATAGCAAACCTGCATAGGGTTTTCAAGGAATGGCTGGCTTATCCTACTATGCCACACCAGGACTCTGATGTTGGCTTTGTGCCATGGAGTCAGTTCTGACTCATAACAACCCTATGTGGGTTTCTGAGGCTTTAAATCTTCTGGTAGCATAGTGTATTACAAGCTGAGCTGCTAACCACAAGGTCAGCAGTTCAAGTCTACTAGTCACTCCACCAGGGAAAGATGAGACTTTCTAATCCTGTAAAGATTTCGGACATATCGTCAGGAGGGACCAGTCGCTGGAGAAGGATATCATGTTTGGTAAAGTGGAAGGTCAGAGAAAAAGAGAAAGACCCCCAGCAAGATGGATTGGCAAAGTGGCAGCATCAATGGGCTCACGCGTGGCAACAATTGTGAGGTTGGCCCAGGATCAGGCAGTGTTTCGTTCTGTTGTGCATAAGTTCGCTATGAGTAGGTACTGAATTCGATGGCACCAAACAAGAAGGTGCCATGGACTGCCATACTGAAAGTGCCATGGACTGCCAAAAGAACCAATAGATCTGTTTTGGAAGAAGTGTAGCCAGAGTGCTCCTTGGAGGCCAGGATGGCTAAGCTTCGTCTCTTGTACTTTGGACATATTGTCCGGAGGAAACAGTCGCTGGAGAAGGATGTCATGCTGGGTAGGGTGGAGGGTCAGAGAAAAAGAGGAAGACCCCTAACGAGATGGATTGGCCAGGTGGCATCATTGATGGCGTCAAGTGTGGCAGCGGTAGTGAGGTTGGCCCAGGATCAGACATTGTTTCGTTCTGCTGTGCATGGGGTCGCTATGAGTCGGTTCTGACTCGATGGCACCTGACAACAACAACAAAACAAGAAAAACAAAAGATTTACAACCTCAGAAACCTTATACAGGGTCACTACAAGTTGGAACTGACTTCATGGAACACTACCACCACTGAGGAGCAGAAAGCCTCATCTTTGTCCTATGGAATGGAGCTTGAATTTATCCCAAATAATGCTATAAATTATTTCAATAAGCTTAAAAATATATATATGTATCAACCTAAATTACATCTGGAAAATTCATACACCAATAATTTTTGCTTTGTTTATATACTAAAAAAATCTATTAACTGTGGAGCTCATGTCTTGCTTCACTTAGATTCTAATTATATGTTGTTGTTAGGCGCCATCGAGTTGGTACTGACTCATAGCGATCCTATGTATAACAGAATGAAACACTGCCTGGTCCTAGGCCAACCTCACAATTGTTGCCACGCTTGAGTCCACTGATGCTGCCACTTTGCCAATCCATCTTGCTGAGGGTCTTCCTCTTTTTCTCTGACCCTCCACCATACCAAACATGATATCCTTCTTCAGTGACTGGTCCCTCCTGACAATATGTCAAAAGAATGAGAGACGAAGTTTGGCCATCCTGGCCTCCAAGGAGTACTCTGGCTGTACTTCTTCCAACATAGATCTGTTGGTTCTTTTGGTAGCCCATGACACTTTCAATATTCTCCTCTAACACCATATCTCAAAAGCATCAATTCATCTACGGTCTTCCTTATTCACTGTCCAGAGTTCACATGCATTTGAGGTTATTGAAAATACCATGGCTTGGGTCAGGCATACCTTAATCCTCAAGCTGACGTCTTTGCTCTTCAACACTTTACAAAGGTCTTGTGCAGCAAAGTTGTCTAATTATATAAAATGATTTATTTCCAAAACTTGTATGCTATCCCATTACAACAAAATATTTGAGAACTATGTTATCCTGATTTATTATATTTTCATTTATATTTTGCCTAAAATGTTATGTGAACTCTCTTACCAGTTGTCATTCACCGAGTCTTAACTTCTAAAACTTCTATGTTGTTTTTGTTGCTGTTAGTTGTCTTCTAGTTGATCTCAACTCATGGTGACCCCATGTGTATCAGAGAACTGGGCTCCACAGGGTTTTCATGGCTGTGGCCTTTCAGAAGTGGGATCTCTGGGCAGAGACTCCTTGGGACAGGATTCCACAGCCAACTTTTGGTAAGTAGTTTGTGTAAAAAATTTCTTCACAAATATGTAGTATAATGTAGAGGTTCACCATTGAAAAATAATACTTCCTGAAATTTTGCCAAAAACTTATCAAAGATCTTAAGATAACACATACAACACTGACTGTTGTTGTTGTTAAGTGCCGTTGAATCGGTTTCCACCCATAGCGACCCCTGCACAGGGTTTGTGAAGTTGTAAAACTTCATGGCAGCAGAAAGCCTCATCTTTCCCCCTCGGAAGTGCTGGTAGTTTTGAACTGCTGATCGTGAGATTAGCAGCCCGATTTATAACCACTATGCCACCAGAGCTCCTTAAAACACCGATTAACAGACTTGAATACAGCACAGTAAAGAAAAGTACAGGTATTCCCCACTTTTAGAAAATTTGCTGCACCACTTCACTTTTATGAAAGACTTACATTAGTACCTGCTTTGGATGAACCAAAAGAAACTTTAAGAAGATTCTCCTTTAACAACAACAAAAAAAGGTGAAAATCATTCACATTCAGGATTTGTTTCACAGGAAGCTGTTAAAGAGGCAGCAGGAACGCTCCAGGGAGCTATAGTCATAATCTCAGCATCAAGCCACCACAGCTTTGAACTGTGTCTGTGAGTAGTAAATGTTAGCGTTATTTTAGGATTTATGTGGTACTTACAAGGAGCCATCTGGTGCAGTGATGATAGCACTTGGTTACTAACCAAAAGGTCAGTGGCTTTGCAAGAGAAAGCTGTAACAATCTGCTTTCTGAGTATGTACGGCCCTGGAAACCCTACAGGGGCAGTTCTACTGTGTCTTACAGGGTCACTATAGAGTTGGAATCGGATCAATAGCTGTGGCTTTGGTTTTATTTTTTGTTATTTGACAGGTTATTTTTTGGATCTAGAAACACTTTAAATTGTTGCCTTATAAATTAATGGTAATTCCGTTTTCGCTTTACACACAAAAGGAACAGTTTCATAGGCACCTCAGCTTACGGAGATCGGGGCTAGGGAAGTTGAGGAACTGGGGAAGAGAGTACCTGTACTTTACAGTTTCTCAGTGGAATCTTGGAAAAACGAAGGCCTCGAGATGGGAAACTACAAGGGTAATAAACACTACATGTCCCGGCATACCTTGCGACTCCCAAACTGCATTGTCCTCAACACGCAGATTTCCCTTCACGATGGGGCTTGTAGTTCCGTGGGGCGGCGTCACTCTGGTGGTTTGCTAACGTAGTCCGGGGATATTAGGCGTAGTCTTCTAGCTTTACCAAAAGGAAAACACTGGGTCTCCGAGCCTGCTCTGTTCTTTGCCTCATTTATCCGCTCTGCTGTACACCAGGTAAGTCATGGGGGAGGGGAGGGCTAAAATTCTCCTCAGCAAGATCCTGTCCCTTCTTTTTGGGTGCGTCCTCATTATGGTGAATATATTTGTCCCTATGCTCTCGCCGTAGCTGCCGCCGCCCATCCCTCTTTGTGTGCATCGGGAAGCCGCGGAGCTGGTGGCGACGACAGTTGGCATTAAGGGTGAAGGCAAACGACATCATCGGGAAGTTGCAGGCGGGCGGACGCTTCCCCATCTCGCCACTTTGACAGGTGGGTTGACTTCTCCTCTCAAGGCCTCCTGTCTGCTGTGTCCCGCGTGCGGATTTGAAGTGCCGCTTGACCGTTCCTCTGACAGCGCCGCCCGGTCGGATTCCGGAGCGCAGAGGCTGGGAGAGCCGGTGCGGTGACTCAGGGCAGCCGGGGGAGGGGAGTTCACTCTCTTCCCTCCTTGTCCCTCTGGAGGCGGCCTAGGAGCTTCGAGGCTTGTCCGGAGCCGCTGGCACTTTCCCCGAACGCCCTAACCTGGGCCGCGCCCTCTTGGCTTGACCCCTTGGGGAGAAAGTGGCTCCCTTTGGTCTTGCTCCGTTTCACCGACGAAGTCGTGATTATCAGCTGTGACAGCGGTGCCCTTACCCTGTGTGTGTTGCTAAGCCCTGGAACGCGGAGGACCCTGCACGCACCTCCCGAGCCTCTCCCGTAGTTGTTCAAGAGTTGGCTTGTCAATCATGGAGGTTCAGGCCTCACTGGGCACTGGAGTGCCAGCCCGCCATGCAGTTTTGTTGTCGGGCTCTTGCAGAAAAGTTGCTTTATCAGTTAGTGTTTGCACATCTATTTTACCATTGACGCTGAACAGAAACTGACGTTCTGAGGCCAGCATATAGTCACGGATCGAAGTTCTCTGAGAGCTGTTCATAGGAAGCAGTTGAGAGATGTAGAAAGGACGGTGCGGGAACAAGTTCTCTTGTTTGCTTTGGATGGTTCAGCGGAAATAACAATCTGCGTGTCAGCTTTGCACATTTTGTAGTTATTTGAAAATTATCAACTTGCACATCAGTCTTGATGGAGTTTTGCCACGGAAATTTCTTGTTTTTATTAGTAGAGGGCTTTCTCACACACACACACTTTGACTATATTGTAATATAACATCTGTGAGTTTTAAGAGATTTCCTTATAACTGCATTTTCCCAGAAATTGTTATGTTTTTCCTGGTGAAAGTTGTTAAGACTTCAGTTTTACAAAACTGACGTTAAGAGAGATCAATTAGCATCTAAATAGAGCAATAATATGGAGAAGGCAACACTTTCTAGGCTTCTTATTTATTAGACTCAGGCCTCAGACGATTTTTTGAATTCATTATTCCAAGCTGAGAATGAAGTAGTGTCTGTCATTGTTTCTTGAAACTCTGTTTTTTAATTCTGTATATATTATCCATTATTCATATAGTCATTTTCAGTCACTTTTAATGCTTAGGGCACTGAATGATGTGAAGGCAACAAGAATATTGAAAACATGGTTCCTACTTTCAGGAAGATTATTGTCTTGTAGGACATTTCAGGCATGTTCATAAATAATTGTACTAAAAGTGCCATAAGAAGATATGGGGAAAGAAAAAGCCGTTTGATTTCATAGTTAACAATGGTGTATTTTATGTTTTGCTTGTTAATATTACTACTTATGTGCCACTTTTTGAGTTTACAGGAATTTCCTGTTTGTCTTCATAATTTTCCTCAAATGTTTAGGAATGAAAGTGAAATTCTGACAATAGTTTTGATCAGTGTCATATATAGTTTGAGTTCTTAAGGCCAACTGATGTCCTTTTGACCTTTATATCCAGTGCCCTAAGACAAAAGTAACTTAAAAAGTATTGTTACAAAATTATAGCCACCTTTTTTTAAACAAAAATATCTAAATGGGAAGATGTAATTTCTCATCATATTCTCCATCTAGGTCTGTACACTTCTGAAGGTGGTATTTTCATCTCCTTCCCAGAGGAGTCCTGGTATGGCACTGGACCACTATGTCTGGTTTTTACCGCTAGGTGTTGGTTCAAACCTACCAGCCGCTCCTCAGAAACTCTATACAGGGTCGCTATCACTTGCCAGCACTTAACAACAACTCTTCCCAGAAGAATTCTGCCCTCTTTGTTGTACACCACATTAAAATAGTAGTTTTGGCATCCTTGAGGGAGACAAATCATTCTCCTTTTCAATGTTATTTGTATTTGGGGAGCAAAAAGAGTTTGAAAGGGCAAGGTCAGGGACATAGGGTGGATGAGATGTGGTTTCCCAAGGAAATTCTCATCGGACAGCTCTTGCTCTCCTCAGAGAATGAGCAGGTGCATTGTCATAATGGAAATGCCGTGGCACAGTTTTTATGGCCGTTGCAGTTTTTTGTTTTCTTAATATTTCATCCTAATACCCATGATCATCCTGTGTCCTTAGAGAAAATCTTATCAAGATTACCTCTTTGGAATCCCAAAACATAGTCATCACAACCTTCTGAGCTTGAATGTAACTGGCCCAACAAAGCCCCTCAGAAGCCGTGTTTTGGTTAAACCATGCTCTCTATATTGTATTGGTAAGTTCAAGACTCATCCCGGGTTATTATTCATTCAATAAAAAGCATCTTCATTAGCTTTGATTTTGCTTAAGACTTTGAGCTAGCTGGTCTCCACACCACTCTTTTTGCACCCTTGTGTCCAAAGCTTACAGAGGCCAAGATGCTTGCTTAAAATTGAAAATGTTTAATCATGTGAGGTCCCAATTCCAGAAGTTATATAGTAATTCTACAGTCCTCTTCCACTGGTTTCTGGAACTCAGCCAGTTTCTTCATTCATCAAGGTTGACAATCTTCCCTCTCTTGTCTCATCTTTCAGGTCTTCCTGGCTTTCTTTAAAATGCTTGACCTGGGTAAAAGTGTTGTTTTATGTGGAACATATTCCTATAAATGTGTTGCAAAACTTCAGTGATTTAGGAAGCTGTTCACTTGACTTCAGTTGCATTTTTTATGTTAACCTTGCCCTCAAAAATCATCTTCCATGGGACAAAAAGTATCCTTTTTTTGAAGGCACCCTAAGGAGACTAAGACAAATACATTTTTGGTGGAACTTCTCTACAGTCATCCACTGATTGCAGAAATACGTTTGAACACATTTTCTTCAGAATAAGCTTGTATATGTATGAACTGAAACCCTAATAGTAATGCTTTTTTACTTACCTTTGTATGTTATCATTAAGAAACATACCCCCACCCCATCCCCACAACCATCAAGTCAATTCCAACTCATAGTGACCCTATATAGGGATTTTGAGACTGCAAATCTTTACAGAAGCAGACTGCCACATCTTCTTCCTGCAGAGACACTGGTAGGTTCAAACCACTGATCTTTTGCTTGGCAGCTGAGCGCTTAACCACTGTACCACCATAGATGGTAATAAACCCACTGCCATCAAGGTGACTCCAACTTATAGCGACTCTGTGTAGAGTTTCTGAGTTGGTAAGTCTTTACTGGAGCAGAAAACCACATCTCTCTCTCAGAGTAGCTAGTGGATTTGAACTGCCAACCTTGTGGTTAGCAGTCCAGTATTACAGCGCCATCAGTGCTCCTTTCAAAAAAGCATAGTGGTTCATAAAAAACATCATCCTTACTGGTCTGATAGAGACTGGTGGAACCCTTAAGACTGCAGCCCTTGGTCACCCTTCAAGCCTGTAACTGAACCCACCCCTGTGCCTCATACTGTAGACAGGCCTAAAAGGTAAGTAGTAATATCAAGGAGGAATGCACTGCTTAGAACAGTCCATATGAGATCAAAACAGCAAGCAGCTTCTGCAGCAGAATAAAGCTCAGCAGGCAGGAAGGGATAAGAAAGGAGGAGGAATGGAAACACCAAGGAAATGGGGAAAGTGCCGCGCGTTGTGAGGATTACAGCCAATATGAGGGAACTTCAAAAAGTTTCTGGAAGAATGGAATTAAAAGATAATGGAATTTTTTCATAAAACTTTTGAAGCCCCCTCTTATAAACTTGTCAAATGGAAAACCCTTTGGTCTGTAGATTGCCACTCAAATCACAATAAAACATTAAGGCATGTTTCCACTTCCGGTCGTGGGTCACCTTCGGGTCCTGGGAACTCTGGGTGCATCCTGAGGAATTTAAACTGGGCCTGGGGCCTGGAAGGCGGTGGGCTTGACTTGGAAGGTACAGCAGAGTGAAGACTTTTAAATCCAAAGTCATAGCAAAACATCTGAAGTTCATTGCCAGGACTGTGATGGTACAAGAAGGGAATGTAGAAGGTGCATTGATATGAAGTGCCATCGAGTCAGTTCTGACCCATAGCAACCCTGTATAGGGTTTCCAAGGAGCAGCTGGTGAGCTTGAACCGCCAACCTTGCAGTTCAGACAGCTTTGCAGTCTGGCACATTAACCCACAGTGCCACACCAGGACTCCAGAAGGTACATGTTGTTGTGAAGTGCTGTCGAGTTGATTCCGACCCATAGCAACCCTGTATATGGTTTCCGAGGAGCAGCCGGTAAGCTTGAATCACCAGCCTTGCAGTTCAAGTGGCTTTGCAATCGGATGCATTAATCCACAGCACCACACCAATCCTCACCATGGATGGGCTCTTTGATGACATTAAGCCAAGGTGGTATTATGAGAAGCCTTGCCATAAGCAACAGCGGGGGCAGCTGTGAAACCTGCCAGAGGATCTACCACATGGAAATGGTTCGCAAGATCAACTTCTTGCTGCGAAAGAATCAGGCAGATCCGTGGCAGGGCTATTGAGGCAATTTGTGTCTCTGTTTTCTTTCTAGAACCTATTTTTGCTTTCTCTGCAATAAACTCAATCACATATATGCAATTTTTATGAACCCCAAAGTAAAATCTCATTACTGGAAAAGCACCTGTTACTCTTTACTAAACTTACTAAAGCACCCTCCCACCCACTCTTTTATCCCTTCCATTCTCCCCCACCCCCACCCCCACCCCCACACACAGCTTTAAGTTAAAGAGGAGAGGAAGCATATTGGCATTGGGGATAAATTCTGTTTCTGAAACACCACACACAAAAAAACAAAAAACATTGAGGCATTGTGCTAAATTTGAGCATGTGAACATTAAAGAGCTTAGTATTTTCTAGACTGTGCTTGAGGCTAGGTATTATTTCTTAAATCTACATTTGCTTGTAATTTTTTTCCAGTCTGTTAATTTAAAAGCAGAGTTTATATGGTCTCTCTAGATAGGCATCTTAAACATACATGGCTCCTTGACACATTTTAGTTTTTGAAGCATTGCTTTTGTATGTGTATTGCTATTACCAAGATAATGATTATTGTAAACAACTGCATCTTTCTTTAAGATCCCAAACATGTCGGACAAAAGTGAATTAAAAGCTGAATTGGAGCGTAAGAAGCAACGGTTGGCCCAAATCAGAGAGGAAAAGAAGAGAAAAGAAGAAGAAAGGAAAAAAAAGGAAGTATGTTTGAATTTTTAAAATAAATTTAGTATAAAATAGCTTGGTTTTATTTTATATTCTTATACCTTTATAAGATATATATTTATAAGTAATAATTACAGAATAATTAAAAATCCAGCAATTGTGACTGTAGGTATATCACTGTAGTTGTATGTTTCTTCAAGGATGCCAGATATGTGGAAATGGCAAAATTTGTAAATTAAAACATGATTCTTTAAAAATTTAGTTTTTACTGAATAAAATTATCTTATGTAGATTGATTTGTTTCTAGGATTTGATTGTAAAAGTTCAATTTACATATTTAATCTCATAGCAATAACTTTATTGTATAAATGGGGGCCATCTGCATTATAATAGCTTGTAGTATGTAAATCATAACTTAGTTTAGACTTTGAACTCGTTTATCTGAATATTTTACTAGTCTAAACTGCTAGCAAGGGGCCCTGGTAGCACAGTGGATTCCAAGTTGGGCTGCTACCCACAAGGTCAGCAGTTTGAATCTATCAGCTGGTCTGAGGGAGAAAGATGAGGCTTTATGTTCCCTTACAGATTTATACCCTTGAAAACCCTATACAATGGTGCTATGAGTCAGAACTGACGCAATGGCAGTAATCAACAGCAAAATATATATGTGATGAATTCCTAGTGTTGCACTGTAGGTTAATCACTGGACTGCCAACCACGGTTTGTCAGCAGTTAAAACCCACCAGCTGCTTCTCGGAAACCTCATACAGGATCACTATGAGTCGGAACCAACTCAACGGCACTTAATCATACCACCACCACCAACATTGCTATGATGCCATAAAGGTCTAATATTGAAGAATTGTCTTGTTTCTTCCAAACCCTCCTGTGTTGTATTATTATAAGAGGGTTTAAGTTTTAAATTATCTTTCTGATTAAAAACTAACTGATACAAATATGATTCACACTATAGCTTTAAACCCAGCAGTGCTGAGAACAAATGTGATTTTTATTTTTTTATAATAGCCATGGTATAAGTAGTCTCAAAGGGGGGAGGTCTATTGCATGATTCTATAATATACTGTTTATAAAGATATCTATAGACATAATTTAATAGTATTGAACAGGGAGTTAATTAATATACTGTTGCATGCAGATGAAAGGTCAACTCGATAACATATAGCTTATTTAGGCTATTTTGATTTTTTTTTCCCCCTGGTGATTTCTTTAAAATGGTATCATAAAATATTATGACTCATTGTTAAAGTGATAATTGTCTAGTGAAAATCAGCATTTTGGTGTATATATATAAATTCTCCTTAGATTTTATTTTAGATGTGTGGATAACTTGAGAGTATTGAGGTTTGTTTAGTGTAACTGTAAGATTTTGCTAAAACATAGTAAATGATTACTGAAATAAAAGATGACAAAATTTTTGATAAAGTATGTTTTCTGCTATGTAAACGTAAATTGTAATTTTGTCAAACATAACCATGTTTTTATTATTATAAAAATTGCACCTGTAGTTTAAGAAGTAAAAATCTTTTTGAAAGTGAATTTTTGACAAATATCCTCTGCATAAGTTTCCATAAATACAATTAAGACTTCATGCAGAAGTTTGAAGTACTCTCATACTTTTTCATAACAAATCAAGTGTCTATTTAAAATTTACTAACTCTTAGGTAATTTTTACAGCATTGTGATACTTATAGCTGAGTTTCTGTACCATTTGGGAGAGATGTCTACATTCTTTGAATCACAGACAGCAATTACATACTGTAGATAATTAGAACTATACCATACTTTTTCAATTCCCTTTTTAGGGAAACGTTTTGGGAACTCCTTGATTACATACAAAAATGGTGACTTAAGTACATATTGTTTGAAAATTACTTAGTAGAACTCTATTGAGAATGATTTTCGTTGAATGATGCTGTCATTAATCTATATATCCCAACAAGTTCACCCCTACAAGCTTACAATGTTCATACGTTACATGAAATAAATTTGTTTTGAAACAGTCAGCACATTCTCTAAACACAGATTTTTTTGCAAACAGAAATATGTTTTATATCTTAGTAAATTTAAGATTTTTTTTTCAGACTGATCAGAAGAAGGAAGTAGTTGCTCCTGTACAAGAAGAATCAGATCTTGAAAAAAAAAGAAGAGAAGCTGAAGCATTGCTTCAAAGCATGGGCCTAACTCCAGAAGCCCCTATTGGTAAGGAGAGTGATAGATGCATTTATTAGAGAGAAATACTCACTTCACTCAGCTCATCTGTAGCCGACATGAGTGAATGGACTTGATGTATTTTGCACTGGTTCTTATTTGTGTCTCTTAAAAATCTTTTAATTTAGTTGGAATTGTCTTTTTTCAGATGTGCTAACATATGGCTAATTAGCTTGTTAAAAGAGCTGCAGGATTAATTAAGTTTATTACTATATACCAAACTACCAACTAACTTTTCTTGTTAAATAATAATGTATTTCAGTAAGCATTTGTTTACCAACTTGTCAGTGCCCTGCTGTGTTAGTTCAAAGATGACTATGCTTCCTGAACTTTTTCTGGGTGATTCTTTCTGTAGGTTTGTTGTTATCGTTACGTAGTATCAAGTCAGTTCTAACTCATAGTGACCCTATATAGGGTTTCTGAGGAGCAGGTTTGTTGTTGTTGTTAGTTGCCATCGAGTTGGTACCAACTCATAGTGACCCTATGTACAACAGAACAAAACACTGCGCAGTCCTGGGCAAACCTCACAATGAGGAGCAGCTTAGAGTGGTAAACGAATCAAAGTTTTTAAAGCACATGTAGACAAAGGTGTAGGAGTGGATGGTGAATTTTATACTCCTCTGCTATTGGTGGGATGTTTTGGCAGTGATTTTACTTTATCTTGTTATTTTTCTGGGTTATTCCTTGGGTAGCTACTAAACCATAAAGCAGGAAGAGTAGTAGAGTACTGAGGACGATGTAGTTGCATCAGAAAACATTAAATGTTTAATTAAGATACTTGGAACTTTGTGCTGGATACTGTTACATAACATTTGAGCTTGACATGGCCTTGTGCTTTTCGCTGTTGTTAGGTGGCATCAAGTTGCTTCTGGCTCACAGTGACCCTGCATAGGGTTTCTAAGGAGTGGTTGGTGGGTTTCAACGTCTGGCCTTGTGGTTAGCAGTCCATTGCTTATCCTACAGCACCACACCACAATGGGACCTAAAATGTTCAGGACTAGTTTATGAGCTAACTTTATCTAGTCCAGGAGACAAATACCAGAGCTGATAACTGATGCTATCTGTTATGAAATTGTGATTAGCTCTCTTTATAGCTGATATTTCTTAAAGAACCGGCATAAAAAAAAATGTTCCTCTTGTGGTCTGCTTCATTGTTGCCTTTTTTCAGCTGATTTTCTCTGTAAAATTGAAGATGGAAATATGAGGGGGCTTCAGAAAGTTCATGGAAAAATAGAATTAAAGATAATGTGATTTTTCACGTGAATTTTTTTGAAGCTCTGTTGTATATTACTTTTTATGTCTTTAAAAATAATCTTAGTAATAAGCCTTTTCCTCAGAAACCCTATACAGGGTCACTATGGGTGGGAACCAGTGTGACTGCACTTAACAACAACGTTATTAATCTTATGTTGCATATTGTATAATCTCAAAGCAAATTATCCAGAGCACTTTTTCCACATTTAAAAAAATACCCTAGTAACTAAACCAGATTGCTTGTTAGTTGTATAAAGCTTTTGCATGATCATTTTTTCTGTCTACTTTTGTTTTCTCTTAGAGGTTTTTTTTAATTCTTCTTCTAAGGACTTCAGTTTCACTCTGTTTACTTGCTCGTATTTCTCACTACATAACACACTGCCATCACTGATTCTTTTTTTAATAGTTTAATTAGATTATCTTCGGCATATAATAAACTGCAAATACTTAAACTGTACAATTTTGAAAACAAAATGAGTACCCTTGTGAAAGTATCACCACAATCTAAATAATGACTGTATTAAACACCAACAATTATTTAATTTTTTTCCCTCAGCTATACTTTTCAGTTTTAAGTATGCAGATCTAAAACATCTTATATTGAATTTACTACTAAATATTTCATGTCTTTCATTGTTATCCTATTTTTGGTTGATTCTTTTTTCCCCCTTGTTGTTGTTAAGTGCCATCAAGTCAGTTCTGACTCATAACAAACAACCCTGTATAGGGTTTCCAAGGAGCGGCTAGTGAGTGTGGACTGCCAACTCTGAGGTTCAAACCAGCCTTACGGTCCAATGCTTTATCCTGTTGTTGTTGTTAGGTGCCATTGAGTCGATACAGACTCATAGCAACCCTGTGCACAGCAAAATGAAACACTGGCTGATCCTGGGACATCCTCACTACTGTTGCCACGCTTGAGACCATTGATGCTGCCACTTGGCCAATCCATCTCCTTGGGGTCTTCCTCTTTTTCTCTGACCCTCCACCTTACCAAACATGATATCCTTCTCCAGCGACTGGTCCCTCCTGACAATATGTCCAAAATATGAGACACGAAGTTTGGTCATCTTGGCCTCCAAGGAGCACTCTGACTGCACTTCTTCCAAAACGGATCTATTGGTTCTTTTGGCAGCCCATGGCACTTTCAATATTCTCCTCCAACACCATAACTCAAAAGCATCAATTCTTCTCGGTCTTCCGTATTCACTGTCCAGCTTTCGCATTTATATGAGGTTATTGAAAATGCTATGGTTTGAGTCAGGTGCACCTTAGTCCTCAAGCTGACATCTTTGCTCTTCAACACTTTAAAAAGGGCTTGTGCAGCAGATTTGCCTAATGCAATATGTCCTTTGATCTCTTGACTGCTGCTTCCATGAGTGTTGCTAGGTGATCCAAGAAGAATGAAGTCCTTGACAACTTCAATCTTTTCTCCATTGATAAGAATGTTGTTTATTGGTCCAGTGGTGAGGATTTTATTTTCTTGACATTGAGATGTAATCTATACCGAAGGCTGTGCTCTTTGATCTTCATCAGTAAATGTTTTAAGTCCTCTTCACTTTCAGAAAGCAAGGTTGTATCGTCTGCATATCGCAGGTTGTTAATGAGTCTTCCTCCAATCCTGATGCCACGTTTCTCTTCATAGAACCCAGCTTCTTGGATTATTTGTTCAGCATACAGGTTGAATAAGTATGGTGAAAGAATACAACCTTGTCACACACCTTTTTAAATTTTAAACCATTCAATGTTCCCATGTTCTCTTTGAACAACTGCCTCTTGGTCCAAATACAGACTCCGCATGAGCACAATTAAGTGTTCTGGAATACTCATACTTCTCAATGTTGTCCATAGCTTGTCATGATCCAACCAATCAAAAGCCTTTGCGTAGTCAATAAAGCATAGGTAAACATCTTTCTGATATTCTCTGCTTTCAGCCAGGTTCCACCGAACATCAGCAACGATATCTCTCGTTCCACTACCTCGTCTGAATCCGGCTTGAACTTCTGGAAGTTCTCTGTCAATGTATGATTGTAGCCGTTTCTGTATTACCTTTAGCAAAATTTTACTCACATGGAATATCAAAGAGATTGTCCGATGATTTCTGCATTCCGTTGGGTTACCTCTCTTTGGAATGAGCACAAATATGAATCTCTTCCAATCAGTTGGCCAGATAGTTGTCTTTGAAATTTCTTGGCAGAGATGAGTGAGTGCCTCCTGTGCCGCCTCATTTTCTTGAAAGATTTCAATTTTTATTCCATCAATTCCTGGTGCCTTATTCTTTGCCAATTTCTTGAATGCACCTTGTATTTCCTCCCTAAGTATCATTGGCTCTTGATCATATGCTGCCTCTTGAAATGGTTGAACATGAACCTTTTCCTCTTGGTACAGTGACTCTGTGTATTCCTTCCATCTTCTTTTGATGATTTCTGCATCATTGAATAATTTGCCTAGAGAAACTTTCAATAATGAAAGTCGAGGCTTGAATTTTTTCTTCTGTTCCCCTAGCTTGAGAAATGCTGAG
>NW_006408612.1:1934022-1976837 GCF_000296735.1 Chrysochloris asiatica
GAAGCATAGCCATCCTGGCCTCCAAGGAGCACTCTGGCTGCACTTCTTCCAAAACAGATCTATTGGTTCTTTTGGCAGTCCATGGCACTTTCAAATAAGGCCTGCAAAATCATTTGGTCTGGCCCTGCCCAGGCAACTGCAGCTCTAGCCATCATATTGTTGTTGTTGTTTAGTGCCATTGAGTCATCACATTAGGGGTGAGTTCATTAAATGATTAAATGTTTGACCACATATAACAGGCTAATTTTTAAGTTGATAATTTTGTGTGGCCCACAATGATGTTATAAATTTTGTCAAAAGAAAGGTTCCCCTCTGCTGTATAGGGTTTCCAAGAGTGACTGGTGGGTACTTACATTGTGATAACAGTCCAATGCTTATCCTACAGCACTATGCTGTTGGTGGTGGTGATGGTGATGTACTGTGGAGTCAGTTCATAGCGGACTCATAGCGACCCTGTACGTACAGGGTTTCCTAGGCTTTTTAAAATCTTTGCAGGAGTAAGAAGCCTTATACTTCTCCCATGGAGTAGCTGAGGGTTGAAACTGCCAACCTTGCAGTTTGAAGTTCTGTGCTTATCCTACAAAGCCACAGTGTGATGCTAGTGCATACTTAAAAATTATTGGTCTGTTCACCAGCTTTCATTCTTGAAAACTTTTGTGTAGGTTCTGAGTAGGTACATTCCCAAATTTCAGAAAAGGCAACAGTGTTAAATTAATTTTGTAATCTTGGAGAACTAAAGCAGACAGGAAAAACCTTTTTGGTTGGTGTTTTGTTCTAGAGAATGAATAATAACAGTCCATTATTATTTGCATAACCTATGAGTGATCTTGCATAGTTTTTCAGTTTACTTCATATTTATCCCTTTATTATCACAGAAGAAAATCAGTATCTTTATTCTAAACTTATTTGAACCTAAGAAGCTTAGGTTTGTTCATATATTCACATATGTTAATACTAGTTCCTTTATCTTACACGACTTAAAGCCTGGTTGGAGGCTATTTTATATACTGAACTATGGAGTAAAGGTGATTCTGATTAAATCACTATTTCTAAGCAAGTCACATCTCAAGTACTTGGCAAAAGCTAATTACTACTGGATTATGCTATTTTTAAAGCTAATTGATTGTACTCTAAAGTCATCCTTAAAAATGAAATACAGAATTGAAACTTTTCTGAGATTTGAGAGGCTAAGAGTTGGTCAGGTTTTTTGGTGTGTGTTTTTTTTTTTTTACTTCTCTGAATGCATGCTTCTATTTTTTCCCCAGAGTTCATTTGTTGAAGTCTGGGAAGATAGTGGTACTGCCTTATTTTGCAATTACGATATTCTTTGATTTTTCTAGACTAATTGCGTTAAAAGGTAGTAGTCACCAAATAACAATTACTAGTCCCTTTTTTCTATCAGCTTTCCTCCTTATTCAAGACAATTTTCTTTTTCTAGGCTTGCCTTTCCTATGTTATTAATATTATTGCAAGATGAAGGTTTTGGGCCAGATGATAACTAAGAGTCCTTTATGAGTCTTCTCAATCAGTTGGCTTGAGAACTATCTTTTAGCAGAAAGAATATAGTTCTGTTCTGGGATGGAGATTTTTATCTCATTCAACTTATTTCTGAAATATTTTAGAACTGACTAGGGTAATGCATGTATGTATGTATTATTATTTATCCTGTTTCCATAAAGAATTTGAGATGACATTTTTTTAAAATACAGCTTTAACCAAGTAAGATACTGTTAAACTCATTGAGGAGTAGACACATTGGCACTTGAAGTTGCCAGAAAGGGAGAAAAAAAATGTTAAACAGGGAAAAAAGTTGAATAATTCATCACAAGTAATTAAATTCATAGGAATATTTTACTGTTTCCTCCCAATCCTGATATGTATATATATATATATTGTTATGTTGTTATGTGCCATCAAGTCGGTTCCGACCCATAGCGACCCTGTACAGGGTTTCCGAGGGTGTAAATCTTTACTTACGGGAGTAGAAAGCCTCATCTTTCTCCCACAGAGCAGCTGGTAGTTTCGAACCGCTGACCTTAAGGTTCGCAGCCCGATTCATAACCACTACGCTATATTTAGAAGAATTATTTTCTTAAATATGAAATTAAAGCTATAATTAAAGGAATACAAAATGTGTTCTGTGAAAGCTAATATGAAGACATTATGGTATCTCACTATAATTTAATAACACTTACTCATGCTTACAGCACAGTAGACAAGCAAGTGTTAGGTATTATTCTTTATGCCTATTAGTCAGAAATGAGATTAGGGAAAGACTTGCAGTGAAAGATGGACTTTTTAAAGCTTAGGAAATGCACCTTAAGAGAAGCTGTCATCGTTGTGTGCTGTCCCGTCAGTTCCATCTTATAGCGGCCCTGTAGAGGGTTTCCAAGAGCAGCTGGTGGGTTTGAGCTGCCGATCGTGTGGTTAGCAGTCCAGTGCCTACCCCATAATTCCACATCACAATTCTAAGAAAGCTGCTTGTTGGTGTCTAGTCCGTTCCATCTATTAAACAACTCGAGTAGGAACTGACTCGGTGGCACTTAACATCAACAACAGGATTTCCAAGAGCATCTGGTGAGTTTGAACCACCGACCTTGCAGTTTGCAGTCCAGTGCTTATTCTACAGTACCATGCCAGGGCTCCTGAGAAAGTTTACAAGTGCTTTCAAGGCGTATCTGACTCAGCAACCCTGTATAGGGGCTTCTGAGGTGTGGCTGGTGGGTTTGAACCTCGATCTTGCAGTTAGCAGTCCAAGGCTTATCCTCCAGCACCACACCAGAACTCCTAAGCTTTGGTGTTAGGTGCCGTCAAGTTGTTTCCAACTCATGGTAACCCTGTGTAGAGTTTCCAGGGAGCAGCTGGTGACCTTGAACTGCCCACCTTGCAGCTCAACTCGACCTCAGGACTCCTAAGCTTAGGGAACTTTTTTTTTCACTTCAGATACAAATCATTTTTAGCTACTTAGATTTAGATGTATAGCACTTAGCATAATGTCTTCTACATATGAATTGTATATGAAACGATCTGTTCTAATTGTTTTTGAGAGCTTTAACCACAAAATTAGAAACAGCTGATTGTTTTTATAGTCCTTTGAAATTTAAGCAAGAATTAATCCCACTATATTTCAGGAAATGAGCATTCTAGCTATGATTTTCTTTTCCTTTTAAAAAAAAATTGTTTTTTACACATCTGGGTGAAAGTTTACAAAGAATTTGTTATGAAACAGTAAAAATGGTCATTCTTATACCTCATCAGGCACTGATTGGAAACCCTATACAGGGTCACTATGAGTTGGACCGACTCAACAGCACTTAACAGCAACAACATTCTAGATGTAATTAATCATACTATATTTGAACATTCCATTAGATAATCCTACCCACTGTTTACTGTAGCATGTATAAACATCAAACATACTTTTAAAGGTAGCTAAAAGGAACTTGCCTTCTTTTGGTTAGACTGAAATGAAGGGCTTGCAACGCAACATAAAATATACTTTGTTTTTGTTGTTGTTAAGTGTCATTGAGTTGGTTTCAACTCATAGTGACTCCATGTAGGGTTTCTGAGCAGTGGCAGGTGGGTTTGAACTGCCGAACTTGGGGTTACCAGTCCAGTGATTATCCTAAAGTGCCATACTAGGACTCCCAAAATATATTAGTGATTCTCCGAATATGTTAGTGATTTAATATTGTACATTAAAAAATTACTTTTAAAAACTTCTTGGGCTTGGGGACACATTTGGTAAGATTTCACCAGAAGGTGGCAGTGGTGGTCCTCCTTTACTGCCCACAGTGGTAATCAAAAAGTTGTACAAATGTAAAGCATGGAATACGCACGTTCACCTGCTATTATATAATGTTAGAAGTTGATCATTTAGGGGAATACATTTGTTCTGTTTGTTTTATATACTATGAAAAATGTGTATTTTTCTATAAGAAGGGATTAAGAATATTTTGGGTGTCTGTATCTTTGTCTGTACACTTCAGTTTTTTCTGAATACTGGGGTAAGGACGTTACCATAAGTCTTGCCTTGAAGTTGCATGCATCACTTTTTGTTATGCATCATGTCTCGAAGGCATGCTGTTTTATGGCCTGTTTGCATTTTTTCACCCAAATTGCTGGAAACAAATGGACTTTTTAGAGGAGTCATTCCTTTAGCCACAATCCTTTCTCTAAATTGGCCTTTTCGTGTCTATGGGGAATGTAAAATTATTTTGAACATTAATTTTTAAAAAGAAATTGTTAGACAAAAAATTAATATTTATAAATCACCTCAGAAAACCAGAGATTAAATGGGTAAATTAAGCATATTTCCAAATCTTAATTTTGGCAGCAGCTTTAAATACTGATGATCTGTGATCTTAAAAATAATAAGTTAAAGGAGAAGGAATGCTCTCCTTTGAAAATAAGGGTCCACATTTGGTGGCTGAGATGAAGATGCATCCTTCCAGTCCTGCGGTTGTTTTTTTGTTGTTGTTGGTTGTTTTTTTTTTTTTTTTTTTTTATCCTGTGGCCCATAAGCATTTTGCCAGGAAAGTGCATGACTCTTCCGCATGCATTGTTAACTTTTGTCTTTTCCCTCTTCTTTCTACTGTTCATTTTCATTCATGTATTTTTGGTTTTTGGTTTGCCTTTTTTTTTTTTTCCTTTTGTATTACTTCATGTCAAATTACTTTTGAAACATCATAAGCTGAGCAACCTCTCCGAGTAGTAACAGCGGATACCTGTCTATTTCACTATTTAGTCCCTCCTCCTATGTCTCCATCCTCCAAATCTGTGAGCACGCCAAGTGAAGCTGGAAGCCAAGACTCTGGAGATGGTGCTGTGGGATCTAGGTACAGTAATTTTCTTTCAATGTTTTAATGATAGAATGCATTAATGCCTATGCTTTAAAAGGATTCTTTAAAAGTCATATTGAGTTAGTTCTAGCATTGTGAAATCTAATTAACTTAGACATTGTCTGTTGTAAGCTGTGGAAAATACATTTTTACCATATTTTAATTATCACACTTGAGCTTAGTACTGATAGTTAACTGCTTTATGCTAATTTATTGTCTGTTGTAATCTATGAAAAATACATTTTTACCATATTTTAATTATCACACTTGAGCTTAGTACTGATAGTTAACTACTTTATGCTAATTATTATTTATATTAGAATTAGAGGTATTGATGTATTTGAAATTGTCTTGTCTAAACATACTTGATAATTGGTTATTATGTGAATTATTAGTTGTAGATAACAAGGGGGCTTCAGAAAATTTGTGAAAAATGGAATGAAAAGCTAGGGAATTTTTCCACAAACTTTTGAAATCCTGTTGTAGTGTAAAACCTCTCTGCCATCCTTAATTTGATTACCCATTCAGTAGTTGAAAAGCAAAACAATTCAGTTAAGCAGTCTAATTTTGTTCCATTAAATCACTAGTTTTTCTAACTAAGAAAAATAATAATATGTAAAATACAAAGAATAAGAAATAATTGCTAAAGAAACACTGAAAGTGCTTACTGCCAAGTTTTCCTGAAGTTGCATCTTCCTTGTAAACTAGGTTTGTTTTAGGAGCCTGCACAAATATTGATACTTACTTTTCAGAAATTCAGTAAAATTTTAGCTTCCTTCTAAAAGTTATATTAGGGAATGTGTTACTGCTTTATTCTTTGTAAAACTGATTCGGAGCCCATATTTTGGGCCAGTAAGTTAAATGTCCTCTTCAGCAAAATCTTTTAATGTACCTTTTAAGAATTAGTGAATTAAGCTAATAGACATTTTTTCTTTTTTGTTCTACACCCTCTGAGTAAAGCTGAAAATAAATAATGAAAACTAAGTAACAAGTATCCTGAAGAGAAGGCAAGAAAAAAAAAGAGCAAGGCTGGATAATTCACAAGCTCCATACTTTACTTGTTTTTAAGCGCCATGGAGTCAGTTCCAGCTTATAGTGCCCTTGTGTAGGGTTTCCAAGGAGCAACTGGTGGGTTTGAATGGCCAACCTTGTGGCTCAAACAGACCTTGTGGCTCACTGTTTTATCCTACAGCACCACACCAAGACTCCCAATACTTTACTTCATGATGAACAAATAGAAAGTGCAAAGGCTCACCAGTTTAAATTTGAGAGATGCTTTCTAAAACTGTTCTGTCTATAGACCCCAACTTACAACTATTACCAATCTAATCATCACTATTATTGGAGGTAAATGACATGTTTTATTTTTTAAAGTCATTTTTTTCTTTCTAAAAATATTGTTATAACTTTGTAAAATAGTATATGTTAGAGATAAAGACTAAATTTACTTAATCTAAGTTTATTTTTAGGACTAAATTTATTCTATATTTTTAGATAAATATGTTAGTATTTGATAATAATAAGTAAGTGGTTGTTTTCAACGGAAGGATTTTTTTTTTTTTACTTTTGTAACATTATAATAACATTTTTCCTCAAATAAAAGACTATTTGTTAAATTTCTTTGTTTTATACATTAGTTTCATATAAATATTATATTTTATACATTTCTGAACTCATTGTTTCTGTTTTTTAATTTTAATGTAATATTAATGGGTTCACTTTCAAAATTCCTATGTATTATGTATACCTGATTTTTTAAATTAATATGTTTTCCTGAATTGTAGCAGAGAGATTAGTAAAGTTGCTTTGGCATATTATAAAATGGAACAGGAAGTAAATAAAAATATTTATTCATGTATAGAACAAATACTCATCAAATTGCTATCTACTATATAGTAACTTAACCTTTTGTTAGCACAAAAAATAAGTTCTCCCACCCCCTCCATACACAGAGTAGACAGGGATAGGCAACTTGGACATTGGCTACCCAAAATTGGGGGTGTACAAAGGCAAGAAGTGACTGGCTTACAAGCTTTCAAGAGGGAACCTAGATCCAGAGGGCGCAGAGGAAGGTAGAATCTCCACTGAGTAGTATCCAATCGGTCTAGGTGGGGCTGATGAAAGGAGATGTGGATAGGTCTCTTGTGATACAATAGTGAATAATTGTTATCAGGACTGACTGTGAGGGTTGGAAATGTAAAGATAGACATTTTGTAGCAAAGGAGGGGAGTGATTGACTTTGCAGTCTAGGAGCAGAGATCCCTGGGACTATAAAAGGAGAAGAGCGAAGAGTGGGACCCTACCCAGAGAAGCAGTGATGCCAGAGAAGGAGGCAGGGATGATGACGTGGAGAGATGGAGCAGCTGGGGACTTTAGACCTAGAGAGGGAGAGGGCCTGTGTGCTGATGGCTGGGAGTGAGGCTTGCAGGATATACCCTTTGGTTGGTTGATGATGCATGGAGGGGATTGTAACCATGGCAATGAAACAATGTAGGATAGCATGAATGTAAAACTAATGTTCTCCCATGTAAACTTTCACAATAAAACGTTAAAAAACAAGTTATTGCCTTCATAGAACTTATATTCTAGTGATTTTGTCATTACAGGTGTAACTCATTTTGTTGAAAAATTGTAAGTGTAGATGTAGATTTTTTTAAATGACAAAGTTTAAGACTGGTGATTTAGTATCTTAGAGGATATGATCTTATTAGAAAATGAAATAAAGTTTCTTTAAAATTAAAAATACAGTTTCTCCTGCATTTAACAAAAGACCAAAAAAAAAAAAAACCTTCATCTTGAAAGAGTTGACCTTGTATATTTTTAATCTTAATACACCATGATTTATCTCCTATGAGAGCATAGACTTATTTGAAACACTAATTTTCAAGAGAACTGAGTGTATTCTGTGTGTGTGTGTGTAAAACAATTCCACAGAATCATTTCCAGATTCTCTAGTGGAGAGAGAATCAGTATTGTTGATGATGATATTGGCAATTAAATAATAACATTTCAGATTGTTGTTGTTAAGTGCCATTGAGTCAGTTCTGACTCCTAGGACCCTATATAGGGTTTCCAAGGAGTAACTGGTGAATTTGAACCACCTACTTTGTGGTTCAGACCAACCTTACAGTCCAGTGCTTTATCCTATGGCACCACACCTGGACTCCAACATTCTAATTGGTGGTGGTTATGTGCTGTGGAGTCGGTTCCGACTCATAGCGACCCTGTATAGCGTTCCCGAGGCTGTAAATCTTGACAGGAGCAGAAAGCCTCATCTTTCTCCTGCGGAACAGCTGGTAGTTTCAAACTGCTGAGCTTGTGGTTCGCAGCCCGATTTGTAACCAACCACTACGTTACCAGAGCTCATTAACGTTACATGGCATTTTAAAGACTACTAGAGTCTAAGAATAAGGAAGAATGAGCTTGAATTCACCAGACATGATAGCAGTGAAAGAATAAAGAGGGGGGGAAAAAAAAAATCACCGGAAAATGTGTGTGAGATATATGAGCCTATACATTCAACCTCATTTCTTGGCCTAGACAATCTAGGATTAGTACACTTATAGAGTAAGAAAAGATAGTTTAGACATTACCTACCTTATATGTTATCTAAATATGTCCAAATCACGATTTCTGAGTGCCAAGAATTCCTGTTGGTCCTGGTTGTAATTTATGAATAAGCATAAAGGGCAATGAGATGTGGTATTTCACTAACTTTACAAATTAGAAAGTTGTGTTTCGTTAAGTTTTTAGTTCATCTTCTCAATCACTTGTCATCTCTAAAGTTTGTTGTTGTTGTTATTAAGTGCCACTTATATGCTATGAGTCAGTTCCAACTCACAGCAACCCTGTAGAGTTTCCAAGGAGTGGCTGATTCAAATTGACCTTGCAGTCAGTGCTTCTCCTGCAGTGTCACACCAGGACTTTAAGTGACAGTTATTCAATTGGAGATCCCAATGCTCCTGTTCCTTTTTTCTATTCTTGATCAGTTTATTTTCCAGGCTTTCTGATTATATTGGAATTTTACTTTGTATGTCGGCAATACATTTAATAACTATAATCACATATGTTCTTCAATGTATTGCCTGTATTTTGACGTCTTTCTTGATTTTAAACTAAAATGGCATCTTCCACAAGGAGCCTTATGTCATTGATAACAGCTAGGGCTCTCAAACAGTGTAACCGCTATGGACAGAACATTCCTTGGAGACCATCTCATAGAATCCCTTCTGCTTTAACAAAGCCTAAGTTTGTTGCTGCTCATTACTTAGTACAAAGTAGATCTTCAGTTTAACTTTTTCATTGCTTACATGCAATCCTGTGGATTTTTCTTTATATTCTTAAATGAAGAATTTATCTAGTTTGATTCAAACAATTGTTTATTGATAAATTGTATACACTGGTAAAATAGAGAAATCATTTGTTGTACTAAAATATTGTGGCAGTTTCAGTTGTATATTAAAATTTGTATCTTATGTAAGTAAACAGCAAGTAGATTCAACAAAAAATGGTAGCACTAAATGTATTGTCCTTAACTTTTGCTATAGGACTAAAAGCATTATACGGTAATTTTTTATGTTTGCTAACCTATTAGAATGCCAGTGTGAAAAAGTGCCTTTTGTTCTAGTAATCACTGAATTTGGTTTAAGTGAAGAAGACCTTGTGTATTTTGTTTACCCAGTAGGAAAGGTCAGAACACAAGTGGATCATTTATTTAGGATTGATAGTCTCCTAAAAACTAAATTAATCCTTTAAAACATAAAATATTTTTCCAGAGAAAAATGCATTTTTTCCTAGAGACAGAAGTCTTTAGTTGCTTTCTAAAGCAGATGACATGTAAGCCCAAGGCAGTGCTTAACCCATAAATTACAGAAGGGTCACATTTTGGAAACTTTAGCCATTTTGTATCCCAGTGGAATAGTCTTTGGTTTTCTTACCGAAAGGCTTATGTGTTGACTCATTTCCTTTACCAATATGACAATTTCCTGCACACATTTAATGCTTTGGGCAAATTACAATATGTTAACCAAGATTTTTTTACTAATTTTTTTCAATTGGGAAACTTAAACTTTTTATATTTTTATATCCTAGCTTGTGATGGTCTATAAATAATGCATCATTTGGGTTGTTAGCTGCTTTAGTTGTCCTTATCCATTATACAATATTAGTTTCCCATAACCTGAAAATACGCACTAAGTCTTTTTACTATTCTGGATTGTATGCATATGTCTGTAACCTTATTATACCTAGTGCATGCACTAAAACATTGAGTGATACTTGTTTTATTTTCCTTACTAACAAAAACGTGGTTTTTAATTGTAAACAGTATTTTAGCATTAACTATTCATAGAATGTATTTGCTTAACTAACTATGGCCTTTTTTGCTAATGCTTCATGGTTGCCCTACAACCATTTAGGACGCTGCATTGGGATACAGATCCATCAGTTCTTCAACTTCATTCAGATTCCGATTTGGGGTATTGAATAGATTTATTACCTTCCCTCTTTTATAGTTAATTTGATTCTTCGAAAAACTGTCCTAATTTTATTTTTGCTTAATTTCCTAATATGTAGTATATAGTCAGGGAAAAAAAAGTTGTTATATTTCACTGTGACACCTCATTTATCCTTTATCATTAATGAATGAAGTATTGTACATGTGTCATTTTCTAGGTGTCCTAAGTTTATCCATTTAGTGCCCAAATTCCTTTACTATTTCTGTATTGTCTATGTAAGTATATCAAAAATATATTATAAATTTCCAAGATGAATTATAATATATACTCTACATATAATTGAACATTTTCTGGATTACTTAATAAAAATTGTACTTTTTTTTCTATATTAAAAATTACCTGTAATTTATAAGGTTTTGAGAGGTGCAGAGATATTATTCTGTATACAACAACTCCTGATTTACTTGTTTATTCATTCATATATTCTAAACTCCAATGCAAATTATGAATGTTTGTTGCTGCCATTGTACCTGACTCAACTAGTTTATTTCCTGTGATAATTTTCAGCTTCTGAAACATATGACCATACCTATTGGAATTGTGCTTAAAGCAAGAGTAACTAAGTAGAGTTATAATATAAAAGAAAAGAAAAGTATATGAGCTTCTAATACACTAACTGGAAGGCCTCTCTCTGTTGGCTACCCTGAGGCTTTTCTCCCCCATTGCTTCCTTATTTTCAATAAAAGTGGCTATTGGATAAGTGAGATATTTTCTCCCTACCCTCCAACCCATAAATCTTATGATATTTTGTTTGTTTGTTTGAATACTGTGATTATGTCTGCGAGACCTTCAGTGCAATCAAGTCAGTGATTTGGTCTTAATCATTCTTTTCCAGATATGTGAGTGATCTGCCTTTCATTCTGTTTACTGCTTAAAAATCAGAATATAAAGCTTCTGTAAAAATGTTATTCTTAGAATATCAGATTCTTTCAAATGTTACTTAGCATCTCCCATCTAATTCTTTGAATGTGTTTTTTATCAGCTTCATTATTAAAAATTTTTATGGGAGTTTGGAAGCATACTTTATTTGGTGTAGAATTTGAACATCTAATATAAAGACCGAAAAAAGATCACACAGATATCTCATAAAAACTGATTTTTCTTTTGGTCCATTTCCTCAACCATAATCCTTCTATTTCTTCTACTTGTCAAAAAAAGAAGTATTCTCTCTCTTTAACTAAAACAGAAGTAACATTAATAGCTTTATGATAGTCAAAGTGACTGTTGCTTTAGTCTAGGTTAAATTATATTTGCACCATAGATTTTCCATATACAAATCAAAGACAATATTGACTACACAGAGACTAGAGATTTAAAATGTTTAAATATTTCACTTTTAAGTCCAATTTCTACCAAATATAAAAAGTAAATTAAAATTGTTTTCAACCAGAAGTAGAAATCTGGTTTTCAGTCTTCAAGCTAATTTCTGCTAATAGTGAAGGAAACAAGATTCGGTCAAAAAGTCCATAGTTGTATCACTCTTAAAAGTAGTTCTCAAAACCAATTATAGTCAACAGTCCACTTTGAAATTCTTGTCTCTTGTTCTAGTATCGCCTACACATTTGCTTTAAGAAACTCAATTATTTCCCTTTTAAAGTGAAATGTAAACACCCTGAATGATTCAGAAATGCCTTTTGTTTTTACCTTCTAATTCTTGTGTTAAAATAAAGCCAGTTCATTAAAAATTTCTTGAATAAAACAAGGATTTAAATTACAGTGTTGGATATGCATGAATGTTTAATTCTTAATTTTCCTAAATAACATGGTTTGATGTAGTTAAAGTATATCATTTGTTGTATTTTAAAACATTTGTATTCCCTTTATTTAGACGAGGACCCATTAAACTTGGAATGGCTAAAATTACACAAGTTGACTTTCCTCCTCGAGAAATTGTTACATATACAAAGGAAACCCAGACTCCAGTTATGGCTCAACCCAAAGAAGGTGAATGTCTATCTTTAAAATATCAGTATTCCTTCTTAATAAATAAATGAATTCTTTCTTTTCTTCTTTCTTCCTGAATTTTTTGTTTTATTTATTCATTTCTTAGCATATTATTGTTAAATCTGTTGAGTCAGTTCTGACTCATAGTAACTTTGTATAGGGCTTCCGAGGAGCAGCTGGTGAGTTTTGAACCACTGACCTTGCGGTCCAATGCTTAGCTACAGCACTACACTTTAGCATACTAGGGAAACATAAAACTAATGCTTTGAGATTCTGTATCTGTGTTTTCATTTTTAAGAGTTTTTAACTTTCTTTTCAAAATTATTAGTATAAATGATATTGTAGTTTTCATGACTGAACTCTTCTTTTATGACCTAAGGGTTCTGCTATGTAGTTTCTATAGTAGCCTGCTGTTATTTGTGTTTAATAGAGGGAAGTGTAGGCATAGACGTACTGAATGTGGAGTCCTTTGGTTCTTAAATAAGCCAAAAAAAGTTACCATTTTTAAATTGAGGATTAATTTTTTAATCTTGTTAAATGGCTAATGATTCAACATAAAATATAATAGTTTTGTTTCACTCATAAGACTAATGAAGTTACATCACATATAAGTTTACATGGGAGCCCTAATACAGGTACAAGTCTCTTATCTGAAACCTCTGGGGCCAAACATGTATTAGAATTCAGATTTTTCAGATTTTAGAAAAATGTGCATACTATATGTGAATGCATCAACAGGATTTTGGGCATTAATATTTTGGCAGCAAAAGATAATATTCACACTAAGTAAAATAAATATTATAAATAGCTTTGCTTCCTGTTACATCAGGGCTTACCACCAAATGAACTTCACCATGTATAAATGGAATCAATACTTCATTTTAGAGTTGTTGATATTTAGAATTGTGACTAAGATATTGTGGGCCCATAATAAGTTATCAATTATCGTTTTAATAGTTTTTGCAGGAAGAATTATGTTTTTCCTCTTTAGCCAGCAGAACGTATTCCTAATCATTAGAGAAAATTAAACATAAAAACTTTTTTTTCAGATGTTTAATTTATTTAACATTCTTAATTATATTTCTCTGCTAAGGAAGAATAAAAATAGCATTTATTACAGGAAACCCAGAAAATGCAGGTAAGCAAAGGGGGCAAGATCCTTGAAATCCTTAACTACTACCAAAGAAATTGTTGCATTTTTATGTTTGTTTAAAATTAGAATTACAGCTATTTACAGCTTTGTTTGCCTCAGTTTTACACACATGCACTTTAACAACTTTCCTTTTCCTTATCACTAAGGATGGAAATCAAATAAATACCTTGAGCTTTTCCTGTCACTTAAATCTTGACCTTGTCATGCATAGAGTTATGCTCTGAAAAATGTGAAGAAATCAGGAAAAATTTGAGGAAATCATTTTTTTACTTGATCATATACATGTTTAATGTTTTATTCTTAATAAACTCTTTGAGAAAAAGGAAAAAAGTGTTAGAAAATATTAATATGAGTACTGCAGGACTCCATAATTTCCAGAAAATATTATGCTATTAATATATTAATTTAATACACATTATAATAATCTGTCTTTTGAAGGCTACATTATTAGATATGTTAACTGAGAAAGTGAGCAAAATAGTTGAAATGAGA
Organism: Chrysochloris asiatica; assembly: GCF_000296735.1. Classification (NCBI taxonomy): domain Eukaryota; kingdom Metazoa; phylum Chordata; class Mammalia; order Afrosoricida; family Chrysochloridae; genus Chrysochloris; species Chrysochloris asiatica. The sequence goes on from NW_006408612.1 coordinate 1,947,969, forward strand.
GCACAGTGACTCATTTAAAAATAAATTATCTTTTATTCTTCATCTGATCATTTAGAGACTATTTTTAGGTACACCATCATACTTTTGAAATGTATTTTGGATTGTTTGAAATGAAAAGTGTTCTGAAGCTGTTTCAGTAATGCCTATTATAATGTGCCTATAATTATATTTAGTGTAAGTGATAACTTTGGTTTTTAGAAAATAATTTTTTCTAATTATTATAGTAGTACATCATAGAAATGTAGGAAGTACAGAAAGCGTATTGAGAGAAGAATGTCTGTCGATGATGTTGCTGGCTGCCACTGAGTCATTTGCACCTCAGCAGCCCTGTCTGTGTACAACAGAACAAAATGCTGCCCCGTCTTGCTGCAACCTCACTGTCTTTGCTGGTTTTGAGCCCATTGTTGCAGCCACTGTGTCAGTCCATGTTGTCAAGGGTCTTCCTCTTTTTCGCTGGCCCTCTTCACCAACCATGATGTTGTTTTCCATTGACTAGTCCCTCCTGAGAATGTCTAAGGGCGTTCTGATTGTACTTCTTCCAAGACAAATTTGTTCATTTTTCTGGCAGTCTATGGTATATTCTGTATTATTTGCCAACACCATAACTTTAAACATATTAATTCTTCTTTCATCTTCCTTATTCATGGTCTAGATTTCACATGCATATGAAGCCATTGAAAAGACTATGGCTTGAGTTAGGCATATCTATACCATTGTGCTATAGCTGTTAGAACATTTTGTTTCATTCAGTTTTCTTTGAGTATATTTTTTCAAAAATTATATACATACATATATACATATGATTTTTTAAGTCCTGCTTTAGAAAAAAAAAACATTTTCAATTGCTTATTTTTAGATGGATATAAATTTAAAATATGAATACTTTAAACTAATTTGAATGTATAGCTGGCATTGCCCCCCCCCCCAAAAAAAATCCTTTTTTTTTTTTTTTTTTTTTGCAAGTAATTAAAAATATAGAAAGATAATCATGTTTTTTTTTTTTTTTTCAAATAAACTGATGACCTGAAAGTAGCTAATTCATGTTCTATTCAGTTTGGAATTATTTAGGGCAAGATGTTTAGTTAACATCATCATACTTCAGCTTCTTTGTCAAATTTTCCATGAGCACAGAGAGAACATTCCAGAGCACTGTTTCTTCTTCATTACTTATAATACCAGGCCTGAACAGTGCCTGGAGTATGATAAGTATTCAGTGCATATTTAGTGAAGGAATTAATTGCTTTTGCCTAACCAAGAAATGAGTCCTGGTGTGGCACTGTGGTTTAATGCGCTGGGCTGCAAAATAAGTTTGAATTACAAGATCGGTAGTTCAAGCTCACCAGCCATTCCTCAGAAACCGACTTGATGGCACTGTTAACAACAGTGACATTCAAGAGAATGATTTTGTCTACACTTAGGATATTATTTTCATGTTTTTACTCTGAATAAACTACTGGGGGGAAAAGTTTATTTTCAAGTGTTAATATTTCAGCATAGTTATTGAGGAAATTGGTTTTTTTTAAATGTGTGATTAGTTTTTGTTCCTGATTTTAATAATATTTGTTATAGTTCCAGAAATGAAGCTATTAAGATAATTTTTTCAGCCCTTATAGTCATTCTAGGGTAACATACTATGTAGATGAAGACGTATACTGTTACTTTGTGTGCTGTATGCCTCTCTGAATGCAATTAACAAAATTCAGCCTGTCTGTACTTTCTAGATATATTGTTTTGGCTATTTGTGTCACTTGTTTTTCAAACTTTATGATGAAATTGATGGCGAAAATTTTAACAGCAAAGAACACTAACTGTGTACCAGACATAGTGTGAAGCATGTGACATTTTCTCTTAATTCTCTCACCAAAATCTTAATGTTTCAGTACTGGTTCTATTTACACATGAGAAAGTTGAAGCTGAAAAAGATAGCTTATCAAAGATCACTTAACTAGTAGCTATGATTCTAAACACGTCTGACTAATTCCAAGGTGTGTTTTCCTTCTCATGCCACCTCTAAAGCAGTGACTGTCATGCTTTCATCATAGTAACGTGTAATAGAAAATCCAATTTCAGTACAACTCAATTCGAACATAGATATATAAGTGTAACTGAAAAGTCTTATGAAACAATACCTGCCCTTCCCCTGTGATATACAGGGCCTTATAATGTTTTTTATTCAATTCTGTTTCATTTTCTTAAAATGCTGATCTTGGCACACTAAATCTATTTGGACTCATAGTTTGAAAAACACTTTGTTAGAATATAAAATGATTGACTTATAAATTGGTGTATCTGTGTCAGGGTAATATTTTATATATCTCAGAATATAAGAATAATTATATGAATTGTTGTTAAAAAGTACCATCAAGTCAGTTCTGACTCATAATGCATAAATGGCTATTATTTTCTGTCACGTCAAATAGAATTTTTTCTTATCTTGACTTATAGAAAGTGAAAGAGATAAGCTGCGTGAACTGAGTCCAGTCTCTAATGGACTCAGTCCCAACACTTACTAAACTCCTATGTAGACTCGTTGTTGTTCCAACTCATAACAGCCCTGTAAGGATTTCCAGGGAGGAGCTATTGGGTTTGAAACACCAACCTTGTAGTTAGCAGTCCAGTGCTTATCCAACAGCACCACACCAGGACTTGGATATTTTATAAAAGCCCATGCCAAGCCATTTATAAGTTAGCAAACTATCCACTAATTCTAAGTATTTATTGAGCATATGCTGTGTATGAAGGTACTTTATTTTCCTTCAGTTTTATGGTCCTATTATGTACAGGTAGAGGTATATGTATGAATGAAAATGGAAAATGCATTCCTGATACCCATGGAACCATCCTCAATCATAATCCTACTCAAAAATAGCCTTTGGAATTTTTTTTAAAGGAGATAATTTCCTTTCTGTGTCATTAAAATTATTTCATGTCTGGGACTCTTACATTGAGTTTCATTTCCCAATTTGTGGAAGTTTTAGAAAGAAGAAAAGAGATCCTGAAATGAAGGTTTTATAATGAAAACACTTTGTGCTTAACTGTACTTGTGCTTACCCATTGCTTTAATATAGAGGTTCTTAAACTTAGCCTGGTTGGTTTCCACTTAAGAATTATGTAACAAATTCCAAAACTCACCATGAGACAAAATTGTCAAAATCACAATTTTAGTGTAACAGATAGTGAATTAAACTTGGGTAGGCTGTGTAATCAGTGCAGAAATAATGTGAGTTACTAAATTGAAGATAAAAATTGGTTTTAGACTTAACTCTTATCTTCTTCGTTTTTAAGTGGCTGAACCAATTTTTTTTTTAAAGCAATAGTTTTTATTCTGCCTTGTTTTTCTTTTTCTCCATTCTAGCCATCTTCTTGCTTTCAGGTTTACTCTATAAGTTGGTAGTACTATTTCTGAACTGAGATGCTTTGCTGTCTTAAAGCACCTACTGTGAATGAAATTGACTAGGACCATGTGACCTCAGTCAATTTCACTCTCGGCAGGTAAAAAGCTTCTCATGGCAGGAGCATGGATATACTTTTGGAAGGTTACCTTTCTCCAAGAGTTTTAACTCTTTTGAAAATGGCTTTATTTTTTTCTTATCCACACCTATTCTGTGTGCCGTTGTTGTTGTTGTTTTTTAATTTGCTCATTTTAGAAACAAAGATTATTTAAAAGGGAAAGGTTATTCTATTTAATCTTATACCGGAGGATGGTTAAAGTCCCAGTATGAGTGAATGGAAGGCTACAGCTAATACCTGACTCTTGATTTCCAATGAAGTGCTGTTTTCATACCATTCTGGTTCCTTACCTGTGTTGAGTTTTACAATAACTGTTTGGATTGGTTTGGTAGCCAGTTATTTTTCATCAGATACATGTTTATTAGTATTTATAATGTGAATTAGCATTTATAATGCATAGGCGATTCTTATATGTAAATCACTCATTCTTTTATTGCATAATCTTAACATCTGGAATCTACATTTACCAAGCAAAGTAATTTTGTAGACCTTCTGGTTAATGTTGTTGTTGTTAAGTGCCATCAAGTCGGTTCCAACTCATAGTGACCCTGTATAGGGTGTCCTAGGAGCGACTGGTGAGCTTGAACCACCAACCTTACAGTTCAAACCAACTTTGCAGTCCAGCATATTAACCCACAGCGCCACACCAGAACTCCCTGGTTAATATTACCATTGTATAAAATGGATTTTTTAAAATTCTAGAATAAATTGCTAAATTACATTTACTAAATTCATTTCAATCGTCAGATAATCCTTTAGACTATAAATATGATTGAAACTTTAAGCATTCTTTCTTACTCTTGACTTTCATCAGCATATCTGGATTCATGACCTCAGGAAAATGCAGTATTTGGTAAGAGATCATAGGTACTAGGATCTATCTAAATGATACTAATACTGTTTAAATAAAATGTGAATTGTATATTTTAAAGATACTATATAAAACAAAATCTGGGTTAAAATCAAGTAAATAGTATAATGAATTAATTCTTTTAAAATCTACCCCCAGATTAGCATTAGGTCTGTATTCAGAATGTTTCCTGATTAAAAATTCAGCTGTTTTTTCCCTTGTTGAAGATCCGGATTGTTAAGGAAATCCAAGCAGCCTTGCATCTTATTATAATTGTTGAAAAAAAGTAAAAGAATTCACTGATATATTATGATGCTTTGTCCCAATGTAACTCTCTTAAATTCGCATTTGATTTTAAAGAATAAGGCATAAGAAGATAAAATTTTGGACAAATAGATTGAAGTGAAGTGATTCAAAATGATGTTGATTTAGAAAACAAAATAGTATTTTGAAAATAGTTAAAGCAAAACCACTCATATGATTTTTAAACTAATTATATCTTTAATAAATCCTTTTCCACTCATATTCTCATTTTATGAAAGATGCTTGTGAGGTTATTCATAAATTGAATTTTCAGAAATCATATTTTTGTATGTAACAGAAAGATATCCTGACTTTTAGAACTCAGTGGAAGCTTTCTTTGTGCCATAAATAATAATCAAACTGCTTTGTAAGTTCAGAATTCCTCATTTTGTTGTTGTTGTTAAGTGCCATCGAGTCGGGTCCGACCCATAGCGACCCTGTACAGGGTTTCCGAGGGTGTAAATCTTTACGGGAGTAGAAAGCCTCATCTTTCTCCCGCGGAGCAGCTGGTAGTTTCGAACCGCTGACCTAGGATACTAAATTATCTTAATATAGACAATACCAGAATAATGAAACTGCATAATGAATTGCTGGATAGTAAACATATTTCCCAAACTACATTGTTGTTGTTGTTGAGTGCCGTCAAGTCGGTTCTGACTCAGCGAATCCTGCATATGATTTCTGAGGAGCGGCTGGTAGGTTTGAACCACCGACTGAGATTCAAACCGACTTTACAGTCCAGTGCATTATCGTGCAGTGCTACATCAGAACCCCATTAATGCACTAATAATGTCATTTGTTATTGCGAATTGGTTTAATCATGATTTGATAGATACTTAAGGATCAGTAGTAATATTTATTTAATAAGAATTTATAGGATCTTTCATATATTACCTTTAAAATGTGTTGTAATATCTTAAAAGTAATTCAGAGTGTACTTTTGTGTCATATTCTGAGTTTTAGTGTATCTTAAATTTCTTAAATGTAATATGACACTTAGATGAGAAAACTTGCTGTGAAGACTCCTTTCTTTAGCTTATCAAAAATCACCCATTTCACAGATGATTTAACTTTGATTAACCTACCATTGTAACAGATTATTCCGACAACTAGAATTTCATTCTTCGGTGTTATTTCCAAATGCAGCTTAATTTACAGCACAGGTTTTCTTTCTACCTCACCAAAATACATCACAATTTTGATGTTAACTAAAATTCAGTGGTTCATTAAGCCAGGTTTTAGCATTCACTGACAAGAGATTTGTCATTCTAAAAGTAACTGCTACTTGTATGGACTCTTTACTGCTCAGTTTATAACCTTGGATTCACTGTCAGAGAAAGTATGGCGTTAACCACTTTGCATGGTGTAATGAATATTCATCAATAAATTGACATGACATGGCAGTCCCATTTTTTAGTCTTGCTCTGTTGCACTCCGTTCCAGTTTTAAATATATTATAGTTTATCATATAGTAGGGACTAGCTTTAGAAAATCCTTAGAAGTATAATACTGTATTTTTGGTAGTGTTAATAATACTTTAATAGCTATCCTATTAGTCTGTAATAAGAGAAGTCTGTTTATTTTCAAGATACATTCTCTAATCTGATGTTATTGATGTTTGGTATTTTTGCCAAATGTTTGGTATATATAGATAATTGTTTAAGAACTATATATCATTTTTATATTCCTTTATCTTAATTACTTTGATGAGACTAAGGTTGAAATACCTAGTTTTTAAACCAGTTTTTAATCCATATAGAAATGGAAGTGTATGTATTTGTTCTAAAACAAAAATCCAAGAACATATATTTAAACAGATGATTATCATCAGCCACAACTAAAATAGTGTATGGACAAATAAGGCATGGAAAATGCCACATAGGAGATGAATATTGATTACTTTTAACATACTTCATTCACATTTTAAATTTCAAAAGGAAGAGAGTCTATAAACAAGATCTTTTCTGTTAAATATGTAGATTATGAGGTCACTTATCACTAAAATACTGACCATATGCATTATGACATGAATTTGACACCTGTCATTGGAAATAGTACTTAGAAGCCATATAATGCAACAAAGTTGAGGGAGAATAATATGTGGATAAGAGGCTGTAATTTATAATTCACAGTGCTTAAGAATGGCCTTTCCAGGGTAACTCAAAAATTCCTCTCTTTGATTTTAGTATTTGCATACAGTGAGCCTTACTAGTAAATAAAATTGATTGGAATAACTGGAAAACATATACATCTTCTTATAGTGAATTTTTAATTGAAGTAAATACCCTATTATTATTCCCCAAGTCAACCTTTAAAATTAAGTATAATTAAATTATTTTATAGCAGTACATTCACAGGTGCCTTTGTGGCAGAATTTTATCCTGATGTTTGAGCAATACATTATAGACTTGCTACTAGTTATACTGTTTTCAGATTAATAACCCATTGTATATGAGAATTCATCTAAAAAGGAGGACTGTCTTTCTGTTTTTCTCTGTGATTATTTTGCCCAAAAAAAGCTTTCATTTTTTTAAGTAGCACAAAAGCTGTAATTGGCATGCTTTGTAAGGAAGTGTCAATGTGCAAGAGAGTGGCGATCACTAAGAATTCTCTTACGTGTTCTTTCCCCTTTGCACCACCGCCTCCTCAGCAGGGTCACTGAGATCACTAGCTTTTCTTGAAATGGCCATTTTCACTGGCAGGTGCATTATACCCTGTATTTTCAGATTGTTTTTCCATTCTGAATGTTTGGCAGGTTGATTGCTCTGGCTGCATTGACGGAGAAAGGGCTGACAAATGTAGTTGGGCTGGCTGAAAAGACAGTGATTACTGTTTTCCTTTGTGGCTGATTGAGGCCCTTGAAAGGAAAAATTTTAACCTTCACCATTTGGTTCAAAAGTATGAGCATATATTGAAATCATTCGTGCCATTTATCGTAGTTCTGTAAACTTGTCAGAACGTAAAAATCGCTCAATTTCAAGTAATGTAGGATTGGCATACGTCATTATCATTTTGATTAACTTGGAGGTTGTATCATTGTGTGCATTATACAGTGTCATTTAAAGCTTTCTTTCCTACAGGTACAGTTGTATTTTTATTGCTTATACTATAGAGTTAGAAAGATTTTCATAGCTCTCTATACCTAACACTATGTGTGTGGTTTGGCAGCTGGTGTGGCCTACAAGCTGCATTTTGTTTGCAGGGTAAAGGCTTGTCTGTAGGCCTCCTGGAGTGCTAGTAATTGCACAGGCTCACCATTGGGGAGAGACTGGATTGGAAGCAGTGAAGCGGAAGAATGTTATGCCATCCCATTGCCACCTTGTACAGAAAGACACAATCCCAGCAGTGCCATCTGGTTGTTGCTATCTAGTCAGCTGGCCTGGCTGCTGGGACCATGACTTGGCAGCTGGTTTCCATCCTTGACCATTCTTTTGTGAATGTTGTATGTACATGTGTTTTAGAGAATTCTGAACATGGGTCAGGGCAATGACTGTAACTCTCTAACAAGTCCCCTTACTGAATAGGCTCTCGTTACTCGAGGTGCACTCCGCTGCAGACGCCTGCTGCCGTCCCTTTATAGACAGATGACACATCTGTTTAGGCAATAAAAAGAAACATTTTCTTCTTTAAAAAATTCATGTCAGGATGAAGAGAAAGAGAAGGTAGGCAGGATTGTATGTTTTATAAATTATCATTTTATAAATTATTTTAATTAGACATTTTAAAAGAAATGGTTTCAAGTTACTTCCTGGCTGGGAATATGGGAGAGGATTTAGTAATGACTAAAGTCTTAAAAACATTGTATATTATGCCAATATATATTTTTGTTCAAACTAAGAAAACATTTTAAGTGTTTATTGCTGCATCATGTACTTGCATGATAATAAGACTTGCATTTAAAATGACAGAATAGAAAATGTGGTGTCATAGCTATTATCTTTAAAATCTGCCGTTCAAATAGCAACCTGAGAGTTAATGTAAGCCATCTTTATGCCATAAGAAGACCCATTAGACACTGATGGTTTCAGATCACAAGTAAGCAGCCAGCTCTGTAGGCTATTTTAGACATTTGATTTACTTCATTCTATAGCATTAATGTGTCAGCATGCTACTGAAAACTCTGCTGGAGTTGCAGTGTTGTCCTGTCCTGAATCATAAATGCTTGCAAGCTTTCAAGGATTTCCATAAGGAATTGATTCCCAGTTGCTTATGTATCTTATTTCAGCGTATGTAACTACAGAATTAGGTATGTCTGTTGATGAGGGTATACATAGACTTAGGTTCTGCTTAATTCTTTCTTTAAAAATGATTGGTAAGTATTTATTTATACACTTTCTGTCTTGATGGTTTGTTTCGTATTTAGGAAGTTGTGATACATTCTGAAATATGACCTCAGAAAAAATGACCAGCTATTTTCATGAAAATAATTTTTGTCTTGTTCTGTTTTTTTCAGATGAAGAGGAAGAAGATGATGTTGTGACTCCTAAACCACCTATTGAACCTGAAGAAGAGAAAACTTTAAAGAAAGATGAAGAAAATGATAGTAAAGGTATCGTAAAGAATTTAACTAAAAACAAGTCCGATGATTCTTGTTGAGATGTGTGATGTAAGTATTAAAATGCTGCAAGTCAAAGAGGTGAATTTCATTGAAAAAGAATGTGTGGCATTCATTGATCCAAACTGATAGTGAGCTGACATGATTTGACATAAATCAGACTTCAGAAAACTATTTGTTTTCCAGCTCCCCCTCATGAGCTTACTGAAGAAGAAAAACAACAAATTTTACACTGTGAGGAATTTTTAAGTTTCTTTGATCATTCTACAAGAATTGTAGAAAGAGCTCTTTCTGAGCAGATTAACATCTTCTTTGACTACAGTGGGAGAGATTTGGAAGACAAAGAAGGGTAAGGTTTAATTGCTAACATTATAGCTTCAACAGTGTTAAATTATAATAAATAAGAGTAAAAGTGATATAATACCATGTTTGTTTTGGATTTGGTCTTTTTCTGTAGAGAGATTCAAGCAGGTGCTAAACTATCCTTAAATCGACAGTTTTTTGACGAGCGTTGGTCTAAGCATCGTGTTGTTAGTTGTTTGGATTGGTCATCTCAGGTAAAAAAATAACAAAATTGGTTACTGTTAACTCATGGGGACTGTTTGTCACTACATCAATATATAGAATTTGAAATAATAGGATGATGTTTCTAATGTTACCGTATTCATTTTGTCTTACATATTGTGACACAATTGGAAACATTATCTATGTTTAAAATTCAGGACTTCATTTAAATCACAACCCAGTTTTACTAACTTCAGTGGCTCACCAAATTCTTTGGGCAAAACTTTAGTGCATAATTTTAATATAATATTTTAATATTAAAACATTTTAAATCATTAACTACTGATTTTTAAATTGTACTAAGTTCCCAGTGAGCATAACTCAAGATATCTTTCTTGGTAAAGATTCAGATTCTTGTATTTTCATAATTATGTTATGAAAGCATCTGAGTAACAAAGAACATAAAATAGTTCTTATTTATGCAAAGAATTTCTTTTCTACTTGATTCTTGTGAACAGTATCCAGAGTTACTTGTTGCTTCCTATAATAACAATGAAGAGGCTCCTCACGAGCCAGATGGTGTGGCCCTTGTATGGAATATGAAGTACAAAAAAACTACCCCAGAGTATGTGTTTCACTGCCAGGTAAGATGATTTTAGCAGTCTTCTCCAAGTTTAAGAATTCATTGATGACTTTAGACAAATGCCTTTTTTCTTTCCTTGTCAACATAATGATTTCATTGGATTGGCATTTAACTAAATCACTCCATATTTGCAAACAGATGTTAACAGAAAACTGAAAACTTCTCAGTTCAGCATGATCTGCCTTTTGTAGCTTTTCTGACATCTCTTATAATGTTTAATCACACCCAAAGTCTTTTGCAGTTGTGATTTTCTGTGATTGTGATTGATTGTATAAGAGGAATCTTTTATAAAATGCCTTTCCTATAGGGAGTTTCTCAGGAACTTATTTGTTGAATATACAATTAGACTAGTCTGCCCACTGAATTACTTATACATGGCCTGAGGAGTTGGAACTAGATAGTTTTAAGTAGAAACATATGTCTCAAGAAGAAATCAAATGCAGATTTTAAAAGTCGATTTATTGGAAGGTTAGATTTAGCAAGCCTTTTCTGATTGCAACATTACAGTCTTTCAATAATGTCATAATTCTGGGGGGGTGGGGTGGGAATAACAACAGTTAACTGAATCAAAGGTAGCATATACTTGGCTGTCCAAGGCTGTCACAGAGCCAGTTATGTTTTGATTTAATGCTGTAAGCAGATAGAATAATATTTGCTTCCTTTGAAAAATTGCTTTAAAATATTTGTATAAAAAGTCATTACATATCACTTGTTAGCCAAAAATTCTGAAGATAATACTTTTATATTCCTGAAATAAACTAAAATTGTTAATGAATTTATTTCATTGTTTTTATAACCTTTAATACTTCACAGTAAAGGAGGAAATGTCTTAGATAGTGGATTTATTTTTATAACTTGTCCGGCTTCTTCCATTTGAATTTTTAAAATCTTGCTTACTTTTAGTCAGCTGTGATGTCGGCTACATTTGCAAAATTTCATCCAAATCTAGTTGTTGGTGGTACATATTCAGGCCAAATTGTGCTTTGGGATAACCGTAGCAATAAAAGAACTCCAGTGCAAAGAACTCCACTGTCAGCTGCTGCACACACAGTAAGTAAATAAGATTATTTCCATTACACTTCTCTGCTCCTTCCCATTAACTGCTTAGTAGTGTCCATCAGAGTAGTCTCAGAATGTGCTTCCTTTGAAGTATGAATTCCTCATCATCATTTAGCAACCAGGAATGAAGGCTGAATTCTGCTTTATTAGAGACTCATCTTCTGAGGTGGATATTTTGCTAATCTAAAGAATCACAGAAAACTTCACATGAAAATACCATCAAGTTACTTGAGACTGTTTTCATATAAAACATAATGCCTGTGATAAGACAATTTTTTTTTAATTGTAAAATAACTGATTTTTTCTTTATCTCTCCTTAGCACCCTGTGTATTGTGTTAATGTAGTTGGAACGCAAAATGCTCACAATCTGATTAGCATCTCTACTGATGGGAAAATTTGTTCTTGGAGCCTGGACATGCTTTCCCATCCACAAGTAGGTTTAACTTGGAAAACTGACGTTTTAAAGCAAGTATCATTATTATTCAAATATTTATGTATCCCAGCTTATGTTTTTTATGAACTGTTTTATAATAGTATTATTAACAGTTTAAAAGCCTAAATATAGACTGCTGTGTATCTATTTTACTAACAAACCTGCTTCATTTAATCATCATTGTAGGTTTATGTAAGTAGTAAAATAAAATAATTATTCATAAATTAGCTAAATTTTCTATAAAAATGAAAAGTTGGCAAGTTTACAGAATTCCTTTTTTTTCCAATGGTAGGATAGCATGGAGTTGGTTCATAAACAGTCAAAGGCAGTAGCTGTGACATCCATGTCCTTCCCTGTTGGTGATGTCAACAACTTTGTTGTTGGGAGTGAGGAAGGCTCAGTGTACACAGCATGCCGTCATGGCAGGTAAGGCTAAACTGGAATTTGTCATTATTTCATATTCTCTCTTCAGCCATTTCATTGAAACAAACCGCTCCATGTTTCAGTAGAAGTCTGTTTTAGAACCACTCTGTATGTGACAAAATTAGGTATATTCAGGCTTCTAAATTTAAAACTTGTAATACTTTTTGTTTTTTTAAGTCATTTTTGAATTCATGGTATGTCTTCAATTTTGTGGGTTGTGGTGTATTGGGCTTTTTGTACATGTATATGTATACACAATAGTAATTAGTGACAGAAGGCATATTCAGCAATTCCAAATGTAATAACCAACCACCCATAAAGTTGTAAATAAGATTACACGCTATTTTCCTCACTTTGATTTATTTGGACTTTGAACGTTAGTTCAGTCTTCCTGATAATTGTATAGTAATGTCACGTACATGTTTTAGATTGACTAGTATTTCTCCTGCTGTTCAATCTGTTCTGAAATTGTATAGCTGTACCTTATCAATTGCTTCCTTAAATAAAATTGATTGTCCAGATTTCATCTCAAATACAGCTCACCTTAACTTTAAAGCTTTTGATTTAAAGGAAGGTAGCCCAGATTGTCTTTCTTATAGGAAGCATCACTTTGTCGGTATTCCACCATCTCTGATGTTGGACTTTTAGGTTTTTGTTTTTTGATAGTTGGTTTTTGTTTTTGTCAACAGCATGTTTATGGTACCCGTATGTACTTACTACTCTAGTAGTACAAGCTCATTTCATTGCACTTCACAGTACTGCGCTTCACAGATACTATATTGTTTTCACAAATTGAAGGTTCGTGGCAGCTCTACATTGAGCAAGTCTTTGGGGCACTGTTTTTTCCAATAGCATGTGCTCATTTTAGGTCTGTGTGTCTCATTTTGTTAATTTTCACATTATTTGAAACTTTTTAATTAGGGTATTGTATACTTAATATATTACAGTATAATGTCAACTTTTATATGTACTGGGAAACAAGAAAAACTGTGTGACTTGGCTTTATTGTGATACTCACTTCACTCATTGAACCTGCAATATCTCTGAGGTACTACTGTATTGCTAAATCTGGATAGAATAACAATAAACTTTTAAGAGTTGAAGTTTGTTGAAATCAGGTCAAGATCTGATATTTAAACTCATAATAGATTGCATTTATAAGTGGTATGCTAATAGATTTCCCTAATGTTTTCACTTTTATGAAATAGCAAAGCTGGCATCAGTGAGATGTTTGAGGGACATCAAGGACCAATCACTGGCATCCATTGCCATGCAGCTGTTGGAGCAGTAGACTTCTCACATCTTTTTGTCACTTCATCATTTGACTGGACTGTAAAACTTTGGACAACTAAGGTATCTAAAATACAGATGTTTGCTCATTTGCTCAAGTTTCTGACACAAGGTGGTGCTCTAATACTGCATAGAAAAGATTAAAAGCTTTCAAATAGCTTACAATTATCTATTGATAGATCAACCCTGAGAAAAAAGGTTACACAGAACATGAATGAGCTTTTGGATGTTACGGTTTTCATAAAAGTATGCTGGCTAATATGGAAACCTCACATATGCCATTCTGTCCACGAGTTGAGGCTTTGCAAGCACAGAACTGTTTACCTTGAGTGAGTTGTACAGGAAGAAGCCCCTGATGGCACAGGGCTAAGCCGTTTTATTTTGTTGTAAAAAGGGTCATTATGATTTGGAACCACCTCCATGGCACCTATCACCTTCAACATCGTGCATAGCACCTCTCACAGTTGTGATAGTATATCACAAATGCCACGCATCGCTCCACAGAGCTTGTAAAGGATTATTCAGCACTGTAGTGCCTCACAGAATTGATGGAAAAATGAAGAAAACTAGCTGACATGAAGGTTCTGTACGATAAAGTTATACATAAGAAACTTGAGTCATTAGGAAAACCTGGTGTAAAGGCATGGAAGCATTTTTTCCCTTGTCTCCTACAATAAATTAGTTAGTTTTGATCTTAATAAGCTTTGGTGGTGGTGGGTTTGTTCCATGGAGTCAGTTCCAACTCATAGCAACTCTCTATAGGGTTTCCAAGGCTGTAAATCTTTACAGGAGCAGAAAACCTTATCTTTCTCCCCCGGAATGACTGGCAGTTTTGAACTGCTGACCTTAAGGTTAGCAGCCTGACTCTTTGAAAAGCTCTCTTATAAAGTGCTTCCTGATCCTCCAGCAGTTCCACCTAAGTGCAACAGGACAGGAGAATGATTGTACAGATTTCAGTTTTAATTTCTCAATCATCTTTTGGCTAGGAACTAGCCATGTATCAAATTGGTTCCAACTCATAGCGACCCTGTATAGAGTTTCCGAGGAGTGGCTGATGAGTTTGAACTACTGACCCTGCAATTCATCCAAACTTGTGGTCCAGTGCTTATCCTACAGAGCAACCCCAGGACTAAATTCGTGCTTAAGTCTAATAAAGGGAGCATTTTTTTTTTAATGCTTAAAACAGTGTCTAATATGTAATAGGCACTTAAATGTTTGCTTCCTCCTTTTCCTCTTAAAGATGATCAGACAGTGCTTGAATGCATTTAATAAATCATCTGGTTTCTATCTTGGAATGCTCTTGAATTCTGTGTTATTTTAGTGAGTCTTAAACAGAGGAAAATGCAGAGGGAGATTCTCACAAACATAAGCAAAGAAATGCATAATGTAGCTAGTACACCCAAAGCAAGATAGAGAAATTTTGAAAGATGAACAAAGCCAATTGTTTCTGGCTAAACTGCAGGCAGCCTGCAAGTTACCAGATTCGTGGATGTGCTTTTACCTTGTTATTGTTAGGTGCCCTCGAGTCGATACCAACTCATAGCGAACCTGTGCACAACAGAATGAAACACTGCCCGATCCTGAGCCAACCTCACAATTGTTGGCATGCTTCAGCCCATTGATTCTGCCACTTGGCCAATCCATCTTGCTGTGGGTCTCCCTCTTTTTCTCTGACCCTCCACTTTAACAAACAGGATATTCTTCTCCAGAGACTGGTCCCTCCTGACAATATGTACCAAGTATGAGAAATGAAGTTTGGACATCCTGGCCTCCAAGGATCACACTGGCTGCATTTCTTCCAACACAGATCTGTTGGTTCTTTTGGCAGCCCATGGTACTTTCAATATTCTCCTCCAGCACCATAACTCAAAAGCATTAATTCGTCTATGCTCTTCCTTATTCACTGTCCAGCTTTCTCATCCATATGAGGTTATTGAGAATACCATGGCTTGGGTCAGGCACACCTTAGTCCTCAAGCTGACATCTTTGCTCTTCAATACTTTAAAAAGGTCTTGTGCAGCAGATTTGCCTAATGTAATACGTCCTCAGATTTCTTGACTGCTGCTTCCACGAGTGTTGATAGTTGATCCAAGAATGAAGTCCTTGACAACTTCAGTCTTTTTTCCATTGATAAGAATATTGTTTATTGGTTCAGTGGTGAGGATTTTTGTTTTCTTGACATTGAGATGCAATCCATACCGAAGGCTGTGCTCTTTGATCTTCATCAGTAAATATTCTTTCAGCAAACAAGGTTGTATCATCTGCATATCAAATGTTGTTAATGAGTCTTCCTTCAATCCTGATGCCACGTGTTTCTGCATAGAACCCAGCTTCTCGGATTATTTGTTCAGCATACAGGTTGAATAAATATGGTGAGAGAATACAACCTTGTTGCACACCTTTCTTAATTTTAAACCATTCAGTGTTCCCCTGTTCTGTTCGAACAACTGCCTCTTGGTCCATGTACAGATTCCTCATGAGCACAATTAAGTGTCCCAGCATACTCATACTTTGCAATGTTGTCCATAGCTTGTAATGATCCACACAATCGAAAGCCTTTGAATAGTTAATAAAGCACAGGTAAACAACTTTCTGGTATTCTCTGCTTTCAGCCAAGATCCGTCGGACATCAGCAATGATATCTCTCATTCCATGTCCTCTTCTGAATCTTGCTTGAACCTCTGGAAGTTCTCTGTCAATGTATTCTTGCAGCTGTTTCTGTATTACCTTTAGTAAAACTTTACTCACATGGGATAGCAAAGGTATTGTCCAATGATTTCCGCATTCCCTTGGGTCACCTCTCTTTGGAATGGGCACAAATATGGATCTCTTCCAATCAGTTGGCCAGATAGTTGTCTTGCAAATTTCTTGGCAGAGATGAGTGAGTGATTCCTGTTGCCGCCTTACTTTCTTCAAGTTTTATTCCAATTCCTGGTGCCTTGTTCTTTGCCAGTTCCTTCAGTGCACCTTGGACTTTTTCCTTCAGTATCATTGGCTCATGATCATATGCTACCTCTTGAAACGGTTGAACATCAACCATTTCCTTTTGGTAGAGTGACTCTGTGTATTCCTTCCATCCATCTTCTTTTGAAGATGCTTTCTGCACCATTCAATAATTTTCTCAGAGAATCCTTCAATAACAAAAATTGAGGCTTGAATTTTTTCTTCACAGCTTGAGAAATGCTAAATATGTTCTTCCTTTTTGGTTTTCTGACTCCAGATCTTTGCACATTTTATTGTAATATTTGACTTTGTCTTCTCGAGCTGACCTATGAAATTTTCTGTTCATCTCGTACCTTAGTAGACCTTTATATAGACACAGAGACATTGCATGTTTGTTAGGCTGATAGCCTGCTTGCTTTTTCAGTAATCAAAAAGAATTTTAGATCTAGTTGTACTTTTATTTTTGGATGTGTTTTTTAATCACAAGGTTCAGTTTACCAGCCTTCTCTTTGCTTAAATTTAAGACTTCAGCTGCTCCATCCTTAACACATACCCACAGCAGGACTGGAAAATGAAAAGTTCGTCTTGCCTAAACAAGAACAAAACTTATCAGTGATAGCAGTCCGGTTGATACTAGCTTTTGTGGTACTACATAACTGGTTGCTTGGTGGTTGGTATTTTTTATTCTCGTAGTTTTGCTATATTTCAACATATTACTCAACATTCTTCTGAATCAGAAAGACAGTCAGGCATATCTCTTTCATTGCTAATTAAGCTACACATTACTGCTTTCCTTGAGACTTATCTAGAAGCTGCATTCACTCATTCAGTCATGACATATGCCTCTTCCCTGCTCCACACACATAAATACCCCCTCCACAGGTAATGGCCAAAAGATGGTGTAGCATAAAGCAGTGTATTTTCATACATACTCAGGTACTCTCTAAAACTTATCAGAAGAATTATCCTTTAGTCTAACTTTTCTATACATAAATAGTTCTACTCTGTGAAAATTAGAGCAGCCAACAATCTACTGAGTAAATATTTTTATGTTTGGTCATACCCTGACTCCCCCTATCAGTATTTCAGTCTCAGATTTACAATTCTGGTTATTTGTGGTGTTGATGTCTCCCCTCTGTGCTCGCCAGTACGATGGTAATGACTAACAGGCTGTTTTATAATAGTGTCTCTTTAAACATGTTGCCACAATTCCATTTTAAGCTTTTTAAACCAGTGTCTTCACATTTGTGGATTTAACATGCTTTCAGTGTTGTGCTTGTTTTCCTTTACAGTGCTTTCTGACTTTGGAAATTGATCCGTCATACGTTGGAAACATGAATCATTTGTGTCATTTAAAATCTGGTTCTGCTCTAGTAACACAACAAGATGCCTTCTATGTCTCATTTCAGGTGGTTCTCCAAAAATCCTTGGAAAGCTCACTTTAACACTGCCTCTAATTTAGTCCTGGTGTGGCACTGGGTTAATGTGCCAGACTGCAAAGCCATTTGAACTGCAAGGTTGGCAGTTCAAGCTCACCAACTGCTCCTCGGAAACCCTATACAAGGTCGCTATGGGTCGGAATCGACTCGATGGCACTTCATAACAACAATTTAGTTTTAAGTAATATCCTTCTATTACCAGCCAGCCTGTTGATTGGCAGCTGAGCGCTCTAACCAGGGTTCCTTTGTATAGAACATAAACAAAGGCAATTTCCACGTATTGGTACAGGTTAATTAGCCAAGGCATTCCTTCTAATGTAGGTGAAGAAACAGTTATTTCTCAAGTATTAAATCTTTCCCTACTCGTGAGTTTGTAAAAGTCCCAGAATTTTGGTTCATTAAACTGTTTTCATTACTTTTTTTAACTGAGCTATTTTTAGTACAAACCTCTGCCCAACCCCCCAAAAAAATATAATAACAAAAATTTTAAAAACTGCTGCCATGAAATTACTTTTAGTCCTGGTATAGCACTATAGGATCAGCACTGGACCGCAAGGTTGGTTTGAACCACAAAGTTGGTGGTTCAAAGTCACCAACTGCTCCTTGGGAACCTTATATAGGGTCGCTATAAGTCAGAACTTACTCAAAGGCACTTACCAGCAACAACAATAGAATAGAGTAGAGCTGTCCCATAGGGTTTCCAAGGCTGTAAATCTTTACAGAAGCAGACTGCCACACCTTTCTCCCACATTGCAGCTGGTGTGTTGGAACTGTCAACCTGCTGATTGGCAGCAGAGCACTTTAGCCACTGTACCACCAGGGTTCCTTTGTATAGAACATAAACAGGCAATTTCCACGTATTGGTATAGTTTAATTAGCCAAGGCATTGTTTCTAATATAGGTGAAGGAACACTGTTATTTCTCAACGATCAAATTTGAAAATTGATAATAAGCACTTTGGCAGGCCTGAATGTAAAAGTTTGATTTGGACGTAGTGGTGCTGGTTATGTGCCATGGAGTCGGTTCCAACTCATAGCGACCCTGCACACGGTTTCCAAGGCTATAAAGCTTTACGGGAGCAAAAACCTTATCTTTCTCCTGCAGAATAGCTGGTAGTTTCAAACTGACCTTACGGTTCACTGCCCAGTTCGTAACCGCTACACTACCAGAGCACCTTTGATTTGGATGTAGACCTGGTAAATTAACTTCACATCCAACTATATCTGACAATGCTTACTATCAATAAGGACTTCTGGTGTGGTGCTGTAGGATAAGAACAGGACCACTCGGTTGGTTTGAACCACAAGGTCGGAGGTTCAAACTCACTGGTCGCTCCTCAGAAACCCTGTACTGGGTTGCTATGAGTCAGAACCAACTTGACAGCACTTAACAACAATAACAACATTACAAATAGCTTCTTTTTTAGTATTGTAAATATATATGCATAACACTAATTCAACATATAGATTACTCATTAAATGTAAGTATTTATTTGGGGAACAAAATATAATATAGTTTCTAGACAAAAGCTTATCAGAGCCATATTTTACCATAAAGTGACAAACTTTAGGCTGTTAAGATAATTCCATATTAATTTATAGTAATTTGTAGTCCACAAACACTTTAAATATTTACACAACCTCTGAAGTTTCAAACTCCCTCCTTAATTTAACAGCTTACCCATCTAGATCTCAGGGAGTTACCAGCATTAAAATAAAGCTAAAAAGATCCTACCAAAGCTAGGGAATAATAACTATATATAGATTATAGATGTTAAAATGGACAGTGCATGGAAGTTAGGATGTTTCTTGAAGAAAGCTGATTTGTTATTGTCCAGTATCCAGTCTCTCCTTTGCATGTTCAAAAATTCAGTTTTGTTTATCTGCTAGCATTGATTAGACTGAATGATGTTGACTGAAGCTAACAAGTTCCTAAGATGCTGGTACATAGAAGAAATGTCAGTTTTTTAACTTGCACTGAGAAACATAGCTGCCCGAAGGCCCAGATACTTAGATACTTACATTATTAGCCTGACCAGCTCATTGTTTCCTATAGACAACCCACATGGGAAGCCAAATTATAATCAGAAGGTTGCTTGGTGAGCAAGAATTTGGAACAAAAGAAGTTTTATAATTTGAATGTTTAATGGCATCAGGCTAACATAGGCTGATTCATTCATCTTCAAATAGAGATAGTCTTGCTGTGGGGTGGTTAATTCTCTAATTCCAGTGACTGAGACTCCCTCTCTCCTGGGTAGTGTGTGAATAGCTGCTGTCTTATTTTCCTTGTAAGACTTTGCTGATTTATAATTGACAAATTCCTTCTCAAGAAATTACTACCGCCAGTCGGGCTATATAGAAAAGTGAGCAAAAGGAGCCTGAATGGCGCTAACTGAAAGGTTGATGGGTCACAACCTTTCGCCACAGGAGAAAGGCTTGTCGATCTGCCTCCATAAAGATTCCAAACTAAGAAGCCGTGTGGGTCCATTCTACTCTAGTTTAGGGATCTGTTTGCATACAATTTGAGGACATAACTTACTTACAGTGAAGGAGCACATCTCACTGTTATCTTCATGTATTTACTGCGAGGACTCTGTTATTAATCTACAACTCCCCGGTTACTCTGGCTTTGAGAAACAATGTTAAAGAAATTAGAGAAAAACACGGTTGCCCTCTTGACCATGCAGTGTTTGTTCTCACCATGCAACAGAATGAGGTACCTGTACTTAATTCAAATGTTCTCTGTCCTTCAAAGAAACCTTGCTTTTTTTTTCTGACAAACATTTTGAAAACCTCTTATGTGCTAGTATTTTAGAGTTGTAGAGACCTTAGAAATGATCCATTTCAGTGGTTCTCAATCTTCACCACACATTAGAATCACCTGGGCAACTTTTGAAACCCTCAATGCTCACCTGGCACCTCAAATCAGTTAAGGTCAGAATCTTGAACAGGGAGACCCAGACAATAACATCTTTTTTATACTCCCCAGATGATTGAAATGTATCAAGGTTCCAAACCACTGATACAAAACCTTGTTTTATAAATAAGGAAATAGAAGCCTAAAGAGGTGAAGTGACTTTTCTGAAGCCTTAAAAATAGTCATTGTCTATAATCACATTACTAAAATTTGAGGAAATGTTGCCATTTTTGTTGTATTTTTACTTTTAATGCAATGTTTTACCCATTTATAGGGTGTCCTGCTTCTTTCTCTGATTGCAGAGTAGTTCAGTGAATAGTTGAACTATTTCCTGAAAATGGTATGCTTTTGAAGTATAGCTGAGGAGTCATAAATCTAGCAGAGTGGTCCTTAACCATTGTGTGCCTCAGAACCACTAGTGGAGCAACACCGGAAGTACTGATCAAGTGCACCTGAGCTGGAACTCTTAACGTCTATACTAGTATTTTTACAAAGCTCTGGAGATGATTGTGATGCGGTTCCTTGTAAGTTGAAAACCATTACTACAGAACCAGACTTCATTTGGCATTGTTGCCAGCAAGAAAATCCATTCTGACTCACAGTGACCCCATGTGTTACAGAGTAGAATTGCCCCAGAGTTTTCTTAGATAAGCATTGGGGTCAGCACTTCTAACTCACTAGGCACTCCTTGGAAACCCTACACAGGGTCGCTGTGAGTCAGAATTGACTCAACAACACATAACAATAATCTTTATGGAAGCAAATCGCTAAATCTTTCTTTCTTAGAGCTAAGTGCAAATTATTTGTGCCACTCAGGACCTACTTGCTATGGTGGGGGGAGGCGGGGTTGTGTGCCATGGAGTCAGTTCTGACTCATAGTGACTCTGTGTAGGGTTTCTAAGGATGTAAATCTTTACCAGAGCAGAAAGCCTTATCTTTCTTCAGCGGAACAACTGGTAGTTTCAAACTGCTGACTTTGCAGTTAGTAGCCCAGCTCATAATGCACTATGTTACCAGGGCTCCTTGTACTTGTCATGGAGCGTTACAGGTAAATACTGATCTTGTTGTCGTTAAGCACCGTCACGTCAATTCCGACCCATAGCGACCCAGTATAGGGTTTCCGAGAAGCAGCTGGTGAGCTTGAACTGCCTACCTTGCAGTTCAAATGGCTTTGCATTCTGGCACATTAACCCGCAGCGCCACACCAGGACTACAAATACTGATCTTAGGAGGAGAAAAAAATCTCTTCATTTCTGTTTTCAGCTTACTTTTATGTTTTGTTTCAGAAAAAATGTTTTCAATAAATTTTTTAATTTTTAAAATTGCAATGCTGGTGTTGACATTTAGTATCAACTGAAAAAGTTAAAACATTTTTTAACTTTTCATTATAGAAACTTTAAAATATATACCAAAGCAGAGTGAATGTATAATGAAACGAATATACCCGTCACCCAACTTTACAGTTCTCAACAAATGACCAGTCTCACTTGATCTGTAGCCATGTAGGCCCCTTCTATCCCTCCTTGTAGTTGTTGTGTTAAGTGCTGTCAAGTCGGTTCTGACTCATTGTGACACTATATAGGGTTTCCAAAGAGTAGCTGATGGATTTGACCTACTGACCTTGTTGTTATTAAATAGTCTGGTATACAAACGTAGACATTATTAGTTCATCTGTATTAAGTATTTAGTATGTATTTGTAAAGTTGTAAATAAAGCCTTTAAACATTACCATAATGCCATTATATTATTATTCCATCCCAACAAATGAACAATAATTTCTTAATTTCATCAAATAAAAAAATGTTTTATTTCCCACACAGTATTTGTTTGAAGCAGGATCCAAATGAGGTCCATGTCTTTGTGATTGGTTGGCATTTTTTAAAAGCCCTCTCATAACAGGGTTTTATTCACAATCTTTATTCTTGCTTTGTTGTGTTTAAAGAGGATACAAAATTAGTTGTCCTGTGTTTCTCACAGCCTGGATTCTACATGCCTGTGATATATTTTATCTTGTTCCCCTAGCCCCTGTGTTTCCTATAAGTAATACTTAGATGTTTGCCCTGTGGAGCAGCTGGTAGTTTCGAACTGCTGACCTTGCTTTAGCAGCCCAACTCATAACCCTAAGCTACCAGGGCTCCTTCCATCAGCCCCTGGAAACCATTAATCTACTTTTTTGTTTCTGTGGATTTGCCTACTGTAGACATTCATGGTTATTTCGTAGAATCACACAGTATGTGACTTGCTTCTTTCACTTTGCATGTTTTCAAGGTTCATCTTTGTTGTGTCTTTGCTGATACTTTATTCCTCTTTATTGAATATGGATATATCGTTTCTTGTTTATGCTTTTATCATTTGATGTACATTTGAATTGCTTCCACTTTTTGTCTATTATGAATAATGCTGTTATGAACATTCATTACATACATTTTACATTAACCTATGTTTTCATTTCTCTTGATTATATAACTATAAGAGATCAGTTTTGAGAAATTGAGAGACTGTTTTCCAAAGTAGTTCTACCATTGTACATTCCCACCAGCAATGTATGAAGGATTCGGTGTCTTCCCTGTCAACAACACTTTTTGTTATCTTTTAGATCATAATTACGCTAGTAAAGTTTTACTAAAGGAAATATAGAAATGGCTACAATCATACATTGACAGAGAACTTCCTGAGGTTCAAGCGAGATTCAGAAGAGGCGTGGAACCAGGGATATCATTGCTGATGTCTGATGGATCTTGGCTGAAAGCAGAGAATATCAGAAAGATGTTTCCCTGTATTTTATTGACTATGCAAAGGCTTTTGATTTTGTGGATCATGACAAGATATGGACAACATTGCAAATTATGAGTATTCCGGAACACTTAATTGTACTTATGAGGAATCTGTACCTGGACCAAGAAGCAGTTGTTCGAACAGAACATGGGAACACTGAATGGTTTAAAATTTAAAAAGGTTGTGCAACAAGGTTGTGTTCTTTCACCATACTTATTCAACCTGTATACTGAGCAAATAATCCGAGAAGCTGGGTTCTGTAAAGAAAAATGTGACATCAGGATTAGAGAAAGACTCATTAACAAGCTGAGATACACAGATGATACTACCTTGCTTGCTGAATGTGAAAAGGACTTAAAACATTTACTGATGAAGATCAAAGAGCACAACCTTCGGTATGGATTATACCTCAATGTAAATAAAACAAAGATCCTTACCACTGGACCAATAAACAACATTCTTATCAACGGAGAAAAGACTGAAGTTGTCAAGAACTTCATTCTACTTGGATCAACTATCAACACTCACAGAAGCAGCAGTCAAGAAATCAAACGATGTATTACATTAGGTAAATCTTCTGCACAAGACCTTTTTTAAAGTGTTGAAGAGCAAAGATGTCAGCTTGAGAACTAAGGTGCACCTGACCCAAGCCATGGTATTTTAAATAACCTCATATGCATACGAAAGCTGGACAGTGAGTAAGGAAGACCGTAGAAGAATTGATGCTTTTGAGTTATGGTGTTGGAAAAGAATATTGAAAGTGCCATGGGCTGCCAAAAGAACCAATAGATCCGTTTTGGAAGACGTGCAACTAGAGTGCTCCTTGGAGGCCAAGATGGCCAAACTTCATCTCTCATACTTCAGACATAGTGTCAGGAGGGACCAGTCACTGGAGAAGGATATCATGTTTGGTCAGGTGGAGGGTCTGGGAAAAAGAGGAAGACCCCCAATGAGATGAACTGGCCAAGTGGCAGCATCGATGGACTCAAGCGTGGCAACAGTAGTGAGGTTGGCCCAAGATCGGGCAGTGTTTCATTGTGCTGTGCATAAGGTCGCTATGAGTCAGTACCGACTCGAAGGCACCTAACAACAAGGTGTACAACCACACCCATCTGTCAGCTTGCCTTACTGTGGTAGCTTGTGTGTGGCAGTGATATTAGAAGCTATGCCACCAGTATTGTAAATGCTAACAGGCTCAACCATGGTGGAAAGGGTTCAGTGGAGCTTCCAGACTAAGGCAGACTAGAGAAAAGAAGAGGCAGACCACTTCTGAAAACCTTATGAACAGCAGCAAAACATTATCTGACAAAGTATTGAAGATGAGCCTCTTAGGTTGGAAGGCATTCAAAACATGAGTGGATAAGATTTGTGAACTCAAAGTAGCATTGATATTAATGACATCATATATGGAGCAAAGCTTTCAGGGTCACAACTCAAAAGTGAGAAGAAATATTTACAGATATCCATTAATTATCAAAATGTGGAATATACCAAGTGTTAATCTGGGAAATTTTGAAGTTGTCAAAAACAAAATGGACTACATAAAGATAGATATTCTAGGTATTAGTGAGCTGAAATAGACTGTTGTTGGCCATTTTGAATCTGACAATCATATGGTTTACTGTGCTGGGAATGAGCAATGGAAGAGAAATTCCATCATAATCATTGTCAACAAGAACATATCAAGACCTATCTTGAAAATACACAAGAGTGAGGGTGGCAAATGAACAGCGAAGATAGGGGAAGACTTAGCAAGGCATGCATAGGTTAAATGGGATAGAGGTAAATAGTGATTTATATACAACCTTGGAATAACTGTGTTCTATGAATAGACACATGGAGTGAGACACAGGCTGAATGGATAATGGAGGGGGGTGGAATGTCTGTGGGTTTGACTGTCTTGTGAATATTGGTTTCCCCTGTTTGCCATTGTAAAATAGACATTTATGTGTGATCGAATGATTATTGGGCATTATCATTAAAGAAAGCCTGTAAGCCCACCTATAGTCTATAATGATTGGATTTACTAAAGGGGGAGTTAGATTTGCCCAGGGAAATAGACTTTTTGTTAAGCCTTTGTAGAGTATGAGGCCTTAGGTAGAATTCTGAACCCTACCCAGAGCCTTCTGAGTTGGGACATTCCCACTTGAAAAGACATGCAGACCAACCAGAACTGCTGGGAAAGTGGAAGATTCTTATTGAAGAAAGACCTGCAGAAATAAAGCAGACTGTTTGGCAGTTTGAATTTCAAGCAAGCTGTTTACTTTGGAGGGGAGGCATCATGACAAGAAACGTCAGGCCATCAGGGGAAGCCCCCTTCTAGATCTGAAACTTAAAGGGAACCCTCGAGCTGTCTCGTATGCTTACTGGGTAGCCACCTGGGTCTACTTGTGAGCGGAAGTAGTAAAGGAAATGCAGTAATGAAGACATAGTTTGAGTTTGGCTATGTTCCATTGATACCCATTGACCTTGAGATGAGCGAGAAGAGCTGGCTAGTCTGAAGTTTAGGAAGATGGGTGAACTCCTGAGCTCCTGGACACTGACCTAACCCCTGGGAACTAGGGCAGAGAGTGAAGTGGCCAGCTGGTCTGAAGTGCAGGGAGGTGTGTGTGAACTCCCAAACTTGTAACTAGTAACCTTTTGACCTAGTTTGGGAGGCTAGCTGACCAAAACGCAACCAGATGAAGATAAAGATGTTTGATACTGTAAGCAAGGGAAAATTGGTACAACTTGATGAACTAGACTTTTACTTATGGATGCAGTTGCTCAAAATTCCAACTGGAATGGAAGGATTCTTCATATCAAGGAACAAGCTTGTTTCCTCAGTGTACTGGGATGGGCAATGTAGACATTGGTTGTGAAAAATAGAGGAGGGAAAGCTATAAAGGCATGAAGTAGTTGGCTTACAAGCTTTCATGAGTGTGTTCAGTTTCAGAATGAGGAGGGCAAAGTAGACTTTCTACTGTAGAGCTTCCCTCTTTCCCAGATGGATCTGGTGAAAGGGAATGGGGGATGATGGTGATAGAATTTTATAATTGAATTGTGAGTAATTGTTAGCAGGATTAATTGTGATTGTCACAACTGTAATTGTAGAAGATATGTAACTGAAAGTGGGGAGTAGTTTAATTTTTCATTTTAGGAACAGGTGATTCCAGGACCATCAAGAAGGAAGAGCATGAGATCCCTACCTAGAAAAACAGCGACAGCAGAGATGGTGGTGGTGGCAGAGAGGTGGCATGGAGAAACAGAGCAGCTGCAGGCTCTAAGCTCATGGACTGAGTAAGGCTGGGAGCCTGTGGGCAGAAGGCTGCTTGGAGAAGGTGCCTTTTGGACTTTTAAATGAATATATTTATATGTGCATGTAATATTTTTGCATTTAGGAAAAAAAAAAAGATCTACCTAGAAGTACAATGTTGTCTGTGATAATAGCTATACGTCTACAAGGAAGACCAGTTAATACGACTATTGTTCAGATTTATGTACTAGCCACAAAAGCCAATGATGAAGAAACTGAAGAATTCTGTCAACTTCTTCAGTCTGAAATTCATTAAACATGCAATCAAGATGCATTGATAATTACTGATGATTGGAATGAGAAAGTTGGGAACAAAGAGGAAGGATCCATAGTTGGAAAATACAGCCTTGTTGATAGAAATGATGTTGGAGATGCATGATAGAATTTTGCAAGACCAGCAACTTTTTTCAACAATATAGACAGAGACTGTACACATGGACTGCACATGAACCTCATCAAAAGGAATACACATGAATCAAATTGACTATACCTGTGGAAGGAGACCATGGAAAAGTTCAGTATCATCAGCCAAAACAATGCCAAGGACCAACTTAGGAACACTCAGACCATCGGTCACTTACATGCAGTTTCAGACTGAAGAAAATTAAAACAAGTCTACAAGAGCCAAAATACCACCTTGAGTGTGTTGTTCTTGTTAGGTGCCATAGAGTTGATTCCAACTCATAGCAACCTTATGTATAACAGAACAAAACACTACCCGTTCCAGAATGGTCAGACTTTGTCTCTCATACTTGGAACATACTCTCAGGAAATAGCAGTCCTGGAAGAAGACATCATGCTTGGGAAAGTGGAGGATCAGCAAAAAAGAGGAAGATCCCCAATGAGATAGAGTGGCACATTGGGTAGCAATGGGCGCAAACACGATTATGAGGATGGTGCAGGGCAGTGTGTCTTTCTGTGGTACATAAGGGTCACTATGAGTCAGAACCGACTCGGCGGTACCTAACAACCTAATAATGGGTACAAGTGAGTCCTAGTGGTATAATAGTTAAGTGGTCAACTGTTAACCAAACGGTTGTCAGTTCAAACCCACCCTGTGGCTCTGTAGGAGAAAACACCTGGTGATCTGCTCTCATGAAGATTGCTGTAACAAAGTACCGTTGAGTCGGTTCTGACTCAGACCAACTCTATATAGTGTTCTGAAGCTGTAATCTTTGGGAGCAGAAGCCTCATCTTTCTCCTGTAAAGAAGCTGGTAGACTTGAACTACTGATCTTGTGGTTGGCAGTCCATTGCTTATCCTACAGAGCCACCATGCTCCCTGAAAACCCTACTTGGTCTTACTGAGTTGGTATGGGTTGGAATTGACTCAGTGGCACATAATAACAATGGGTATGAAATGATATTTTGCTTTTGATTTACATTTCTCTGATGACTTGTGTTGAGAACTTTTCATGTGTTTAGTGGACATTTTTATATATTCTTTGGAGAAATGTTTATATTCAGATCCTTTGCCCATCTTTCAATTGGGTTGTCTTTTTATCACTGAGTTGTGAGAGTGCTTTGTGTGTTCTTGATACAGGTCACTTAGCAAATGCGTGATTTGCAAATATTCTCCCATTGTATAGGTATCTTTTCACATTCTTAATGGAATTGTTTAAAGCACTAATTTTTTTTGTGTCTGTGTGTATATATATATATATACACACATACACACACACAAAAAAAAAAATTTTTGAAGAAAAATGTGGCGTCAAGATTGGAGGAAGACTCATTAACAACCTGCGACATGCAGATGATACAACCTTGCTTGCTGACAGCGAAGAGGACTTGAAACATTTCCTTATGAAGATCAAAGAGCACAGCCTTCGGTATGGGTTGCATCTCAATGTCAGGAAAACAAAAATCCTCACCACTGGACCAATAAACAACATTCTTATCAACGGAGAAAAGATTGAAGTTGTCAAGGA